>NC_044559.1:123454379-123776117 GCF_007565055.1 Rhinopithecus roxellana | reverse complement strand
TCTGGGATGAACCATCAGTAAGTTGTAACAGATAATGTGTTCCTGAGGTTAGTCCAAATCCTGAGTACCCATAATCTACCATGCAACATACATGATGGGACTGTGTCAAGATGAAAAACCCGGGCCCCTGCTCTCAAAAGCTGTGTTTGGGCTGGATCAATGAAAACAGACACATTTTCGTCATAAACACATCTTCATCCTAGCATGGACATGAGGTGGAATTTCTGAACCTGTCTTTGCTAATAAAAATAGAGACAAAGTGGTTCTTGAACATGATTTCTTCCTGCAGACACTCATGGGTTATATAGTCATTTATCTTGTGTTCAGTATTTTTTTTTTTTTTTTTTTAGTACCTTGAAGCTAATGTGATTTCTACCAAGAAAATCTAGGAGAAACAATTGGAAAATTATAAGAATTCAGTAAGATTATAGTTATAAGATTAATACACAAAAATTGAGTTATCCAATTTACCAGCAGTAACCAATTAGAGAATATAATGGAGATGGCATTCAAAATAGCAACAAATTGTTGCTATTTTGCTGCACATGCCTGTAGTCTCAGCTACTCAGGAGGCTGAGGCAGGAGGATCGCTTGAGCCCAGGAATTCGAGACTGCAAAGAGCTGTGATGGTGTCACTGCACTCCAGCCTGGGTGATAGAGCAAGACCTTGTCTCTTAAGGAAAAAACTCAGACAACAAAATGGCAACAAATTATATCGAAGAACAAAAACATTTATTAAATGCTTATAGTGTGCCCTGCACAGTTTAAGCACTCAGCATTTGTTAATTCATTTAATCCCCATAACAATTTCATGAGGTAGCTGCTATTATTCCCAGATGAAGGTGCTTATTAGGTTTGGAGAGGTGAAAACCCTGGTCAGTAAGTGGTAGAGCCAGAAAGCCTGATTCCAGAGTTTTTTTTAGAGGCAGGATCTCACTGTGTTGCCCAGGCTGGTCTTGAACTGGACTCAAGTGATCCTCCTGCCTTGGCCTCCCAGAAGGCTGGGATTACAGGCATGAGCCACTGCACTTGGCCCAATCCAGAGCTTTTTTCTCATCACTCTGCTACGTGGTCTTTCACTGCCACTGATTAGGGAGAAACCCATCTAGAAACATGCTATGCTGGATTGAGTAGTGCCCTCTAAAAATTCATGCCAACCTGAAATGTACAGATGTGACCTTATTTGGAAATAAGGTCTTTGCAGATGTAATTAGTTAAGATGAGGTCATATTGGACTAGGGTGGCCTAAATCCCTGTAAGGAGAGGGGGGTCAGCAGACACGGCCAACACACTGTGGAGGTGAAGGCAGAGGTTGGAATGATGCAGCCGTAAGCCAAGGAATGCCAAGGTTGGCCAGGGCCAGCAAAAGCTGGAAGAGACAAGGAAGAATCCTTCCCTGGAGTTTCCAGAGCATACGGCCCTGCTGGCACCTTGATTTCAGACTTCCAGCCCCCTAAATAGTGACAAAATAAATTTCTGTTGTGAGCCATCCAGTGTGTAGAAATTTGTTATGGCAGCCCTAGGATACCGACACAGGTGCAGTTCCTAAATAGAGAAAATGCCAGCCGGGCGCAGTGGCTCATGCCTGTAATCCCAGCACTTTGGGAGGCCGAGGTGGACAGATTACTTGAGGTCAGGAGTTCAAGGCCAGCCTGGCCAACATGGTGAAACCCCGTCTCTACTACAAATACAAAAAGTTAGCAGGGCATGGTGGTGCGCGCTTGTAATCCCAGCTACTCAGGAGGCTGAGGGAGGATAATCACTGGGACCTGGAAGGCAGAGGTTGCAGTGAGCCGAGATCACACCACTGTATTCCAGCCCGGCCACTGAGCGAGACTCCAGCTCAAAAAAAAAAAAAAAAGAAAATGCCAAACTTAGCTGGCAGTCATCACGAAAAACCTGAATGAAAAAGACGTGCCATGTTCCTGAGTGGGAAGTCATAGGACCCGACAAATGTCACATCTCTTGTTCCCACTCCCCCTTTTGTCCAGTGTGTTCTCTAAGTATACCAAGTTCTGTTCCGATTCAGGAACTTTTTCTGCATTGTTGTTTCTGTCTGGCATGCTTCCCCCCGATACCTGCATTGCTCACTCTTCTCACTATCTGCTGTTTTTCTTGTTCACTTGATTATTGTCTGGTGTGGCATTTTTCCAGAAACAAAGCTCTGATCTCATATTTGGAGGTACTTCCAACTGTCAAAGCTTTCTTCTGCAACTCCCTGATGTAGGTAAAACAGCTGTTCCATCCCTATCGCTTTTCAGTAGAGCCGAGGGCAGTGTTAGGGAAAGAGCAGTCTCAGAAGAGAAGCGTATCACAAATATGGGAGACTCTGGCCGTCAATTAAGGAAGTTTGAACAGTGTCATTCAGTCTACAAATATGTGCCTTAAACGTAACATTTTTCCAGAAACACAGTACTGATCTCATATTTTGAGGTACTTCCAGTTTTCAAAGCTTTCTTCTTCATCTCCTCTGCGGCTCCCTGATGTAGGTAGAACAGATGTCTGCTTCAATGCCATGTCCTCACAGGCCTCATCTGACCACCGCCCTCCCCCTGGGGAAGGGACCCTTATGGTGTTGCCCAACCATAAGCCTTGCCCGACTCTCCCCACTATCTGCTGCTTTTCTTGTTCACTTGATTATTGTCTCGTGTGGCATTTTCCCAGAAACAAAGCACTGATCTCATACTTGGAGGTACTTACAATTGTCAAAGCTTTCTTCTGCAACTCCCTGATGTAAGTAGAATGGCTGTTCTATCCCCATCGCTTTTCAGTAGAGCTGAAGTGCAGATAGGCTAGGTGACTTGTCAAGGTTGCGTCATCCGCAAGCAAACATCTTGCAGTTAATCTACAGCTGCCCCTAGAACCACAGAGCGTGGCAAGCCCCCCTGCACCTAGAATGCTGACTCAGGAGGAGAAGCCTTGTGTGACCCATTCCCCGCTGAACCCCAGGACCCGATACCTGCCAGGCCCTGTCCAGTGAGTGAGTGGATGGGGTGAGGCACAGGTCTAGAAAATCAGGACAGGAGTCAAGGCATAGTCAAAGCTTGAGCAAAAGGAGCAAAGCTGGAGGTATAGAAATGGAGATAAAGTGGTTCTTGAACATCATTTCTTCCTGCAGGCACTCATGGGTTCCACAGTCATTTATCTCGTGTTCAGTATTTTTTTAGTACCTTGAAGCTCACGTGATTGCTGCCAAGAAAACCTAGGAGAAACAACTGGAAAACTATCAGAATTCATCACACCTGTGAGAATGGTATGGAGAAAAGGGCGTCCCTTTGCACTGCTGTTGCGAAGGCAAATTATTACAGCCATTCTAGAAGACAACATGGAGGCTCCTAAAAAGACTAAAAAGAGAACTGCCATGTGATCCAGCAATCCCACTTCTGGCTGTATATCCAGAAGAATTGAAATCAGTGTGCTGGAGAGACAGCTGCACTCCCATTAAAGCACTGTTCACAATAGCCCAGACAGGGAGGCAACGTAGGTGTCCATCACTATGTGAAACAAGCCAGGCACAGAAACAAATATCGAATCATTTCACTTACATGTAGAACCTAAAAAAAGCCGAACTCAGAAGTAGAAGAGTAGAGTGATGGTTACCAGAGGATAGGAAAGGAGGAGGATGAACAAAGGGGAGAGCTTCACCAATGGGTACAAAATTTCAGTTAGCAGGAGTAAGCTCTAGTGATACATTGCACGAACAGCTACCGTAATAAATGCATTGAGTATTCCAAAGTTGTAGATTTCAGTTGTTTTCACCACACACACAAATAACTACGTGAAGTGATGGACTTGTTAAATAGTTTGATTTAATCATTCCACAATGTAAAACATGTATCAGAACATTGTACCCCATAAATATATACAATTGTTTGTCAATTAAAAATAAAAAGTAGAGCTATGAGGCAGCTTCAGGAAAGAGGCAGAGCTTGAACCGGGTGTGTTGTAGAATCTGGATATGCAGAAAGGAAAGGAATTCCAGCAGGAAGCGCATGAACCAAGAGTCCGGAGCCCACCCGCTCAGCATTGCTGAGGACAATGTTAGGGAAAGAGCAGTCTCAGTAGAGATGCGTGTCACAAATACGGGGGACTCTGGCCGTCAACTAAGGAAGTGTGAACAGTGTCATTCAGTCTACAAATATGTGCCTTAAACATAACATTTTTTCCAGAAAGACAGTATTGATCTCATATTTTGAAGTACTTCCAATTTTCAAAGCTTTCTTCTTCATCTCCTCTGCGATCCCTGATGTAGGTAGAACAGATGTTCTATCCCCATCGCTTTTCAGATAGCGCTGAAGTGCAGAAAGGCTAAGTGATGTGGCAAAGTTCACGTCATCAGCAACCAAACATGACTTGCAGTTAATCTACAGCTGCCCCTAAACCACAGAGCATGGCAGGCCACACCTGTCACATGAATCTCCATGCACGTTGTCTTTGGAGAAGAGACAGCTGCAACATTTTAGCTTTAAAAAGTACTTAGCAAATAATGCACCTACAAGCAAGAATGGTGTCTGGGGATCCTGTTATTTTTATTGTTGCTGGATATAGAGCCCACACAGATGGTAAGTCTGGCTTATTAATGGCATTTTGCAGAAATCTAAGAGTTACTATTTCAGAATTGCTGCCTGGCCCCCAAGTGACATCCCCTCCCCACCAGGTCTCAGTTTAAGAGCTTCAGAGAATCTGGAAACTCAGGGATTTCATGCGTAGTCACCACCTGTCCCCTCTCTGAGGCCGTGGCCCCTACTTTAGCAGGTGTGGTTCTGCTGGACTGGAGTTTTATTTTTCTGAGCTTGCAGTTTCTCATTTTGAGGTTTGAGGTGTTTTTCCATCTCAAAACCTGCCCAACCCATGACTTTCATTGAATGCCTCAGTATGGATTTCCTCATTGTTCACGTCTTATCTCGAAAGTTGTGTCTTCATTGGCCTTTTCTGTGCAGCTCATCTAAAGTAGCACCAGTCCCTCTGTCTCACCCCATTGCTCAACTGCCAGCCCTCCTGATTCGATTTCTTTGGCAGCATGTCATTTAGCTGGTGGTACCCTGCTTACTCCTTACAATCTAAGTTGTGCCTCCCATCAAAGGCAGAGCCTGCCCTTCCCCATCTAGAACAGAACGCTGACTTCCTTGCTTGCTAAGCAGGGGACAGTCTCTGAGCAAAGGGAAGAGCTGATCTCACACAGGGCCTTGGAAAGCATGAAGTTCAGGGATATCAGTGCCCGGAGCATTTAGGGATTGGTGGGCATTTGCCTATGTCAGCATGGTTACTTAAGCAAGACTTGCGGATTGCCTGGCCTTGGCTACTGATGTGAAATCCTTGTTGATCAAGGAGAATGGGTTTTAAATTGTTTCTGATGGTCACTTGTTTCTATGGCCAAATAACAGCTAGCCCTCCCTAGGAGGATAGAAACTTCATATCCCCGGAGCTCAGTAAGAGCTCATACGCTCTGTGAAATCAAGGATCTTCTGTCTTGCTCATCTCTGCATACCAGAGCGTAGAAAAATGCCCACACTGGATGAGTCAATAAAAACCCAATGGGCTGGGCGCGGTGACTCACGCCTGTAATCCCAACACTTTGGGAGGCCAAGGTGGGCGGATCACTTGAGGTCAGGAGTTTGAGGCCAGCCTGACCAACATGGTGAAACCCCATCTTTCTTAAAAATACAAAAATTAGCTGGGTGTGGTGGTGGCCACCTGTAGTACCAACTACTTGGGGGGCTGAGGCAGGAGAATGGCTTGAACCAGGGAGGCAGAGGTTGCAGTGAGCTGAGATTGAGCCATTGTACTCCAGCCTGGGAGACAGAGCGAGACTCCATCTCAAAACAAACAAACAAACAAAAAACTAATGAAGGACTGGCCCCAGCTTCTCCTGTGGTGGATGGGGCTGTGAGACCTTAACTTGGAAGGAAGGACTGAGCAAAGGTGAAAGACGGATGTTACTCTGTTATTGCAGAGGGCAGAACTGGAGCCAGGAATCAGCAAAAGTTTCTGAGACATGGATTTCCGCTCGGTATAAGGAAGACCCTTTAAGAGTTACAGTCGTGCAGAGTTAGAAACAGCCAGGGGCCGCCTTCTCATGGGCTAACCAGCGGTTATTGTTGTCCGCTTGCTGCAGCACAAACCTGTCATACAATGAGCTCCTCCGTGGAACCCCAGTGTATACAGGTCAGAGGCACGCAGATCTGTGTCAGTGGAAGAAACTGTGGAGAGCCAGTTCCAGCCACATGGCAACCCCTGACACACCCTGACCAGACTTTACGGTTCTAAGAAGCAAGTGCAAGAACCACTCATTACATTATTTAAAAATTCCTCCCGTTATTCTGTGCAGTGGGCATCTGCATTTACCACTTTTCAGCTGAAAGGACTTAGGGGAAGAGAAGGTAACTTGAGGGTGGCAGAGCCAGGATTAGAACCCATGCTAGTCTGATTCTGAAGTCACGCTCACAATCACACTACCCTATCACCTCCCATTGAAGTGAAACAAGATGGTCCATTGCTAAAAAGAAGTCTGGGGGGCCAGGCGTGGTGGTTCATGCTTGTAGTCCCAGCACTTTGGGAGGCCAAGACAGGCGGATCACGAGGTTAGGAGATCGAGACCATCCTGGCTAACACGGTGAAACCCTGTCTCTACTGAAAATACAAAATATTAGTCGGGCTTGATGGCAGGCGCCTGTAGTCCCAGCTACTCGGAGCTGAGGGAGGAGAATGGTGTGAACCCAGGAAGCAGAGCTTGCAGTGAGCCGAGATTGTGCCACTGCACTCCAGCCTGGGCGACGGAGCAAGACTCCGTCTAAAAAAATATATATATATATATACGGGAGAAAGAACAAACTCCGTGTGATTTCTTAGTTTTTCAGATTGTATCTGTTAATTTTGCTTCCCTAGAAATCTTAATGACTTATATATTGATGACAGAGATGAATCAAGAAAATATTGCTTTACAGGCAGGTGGATCACCTGAAGTCAGGAGTTCGAGACCAGCCTGGCCAACATGGTGAAACCCTGTCTCTACTAAAAACACAAAAATTAGTGGGGCACGGTGGTGGTCACCTGTAAGCCCAGCTACCAGGTAGGCTGAGGCAGGAGAATGACTTGAACCTGGGACGTGGAGGTTGCAGTGAGCCGAGATCACGCCACTGCACTCTAGCCTGGGTGACAGAGTGAGACTCTGTCTGAAAAAAAAAAAAAGAAAAAGGAAAATACTGCTTTAAAAAAATCTTGTGAGTGCAAATTCATTGCTTGAAAGGAATTGAGGACATATAAAAGGATTTTCTCACTAGCCACTGGACTGTTTATTAGAGAACCTAGTACTAAACACGCATTAAAATATTTTCCCATCCATTGCCCGATTAGGTGTCCGGTTTGTTCATCCACAGTGCCTTCTTCATTCTTAACTTCATGCTCCAATAAATGGGGACTTTGAAAGGCCCAGCAGCTGGTACTGGACAAGGCATTTTGCACATGAAATTGTACATTCATGGGTGCTCGAGGTTTTTTTTTTTTTTTGTCATCTTTGTTTTTTTTTTTTTTTTTTTTTTTTTTATATTTTGAGATGGAGTCTCGCTCTGTCGCCCAGGCTGGAGTGCAGTGGCCGGATCTCAGCTCACTGCAAGCTCCGCCTCCCGGGTTTACGCCATTCTCCTGCCTCAGCCTCCCGAGTAGCTGGGACTACAGGCGCCCGCCACCTCGTCCGGCTAGTTTTTTGTATTTTTTAGTAGAGACGGGGTTTCACAGTGTTAGCCAGGATGGTCTCGATCTCCTGACCTCGTGATCCGCCCGTCTCGGCCTCCCAAAGTGCTGGGATTACAGGCTTGAGCCACCGCGCCCGGCCGACATCTTTGTTTTTTGAGACAGGGTCTCTCTCTGTCACCCAGGCTGGAGTGCAGGGCTCACTGCAGCCTCAACTTCCCAGATTTGAGCGATCCTCCCTTCTCAGCCCTGCAAGTAGCTGGGACTATGGGCATGTACCACCACGCCTGGTTAATTTGTTTGAATGTTAGTAGAGACAGGATCTTGCTGTGTTGGACGCTGGTCTCCAATTCCTGAGCTTAAGCGATCCTCCCATCTTGGCCTCCCACAGACATGAGCCACCGTGCCTAGCCGGTGCTTGAGGTTTTTAGGTCCAGTTACAACATTTTATCTTTTCACTCACTAGTCAGCAGCAGAGATTGCTCACAAGAAGTATACTGAAGTCCTGTATTTTATTATCTCCACTGCAGGACCTTTACTTTTGCAAACTGCTTGACTTATTCCTCCCTGAAACTTTTGTAATGCTGTAATTGTGTCACAAATATAAGCTCCAAGGACTCTGCTACAATAAAAACATTTAATGTGAACAAGGTAAGACAGGCTCTAAATCCTCCCCACACCATTTTCATTTCCCCAGGATTGTTCTTTTTACTTTACAGAGAATACAGATTTGACCTATGGGAAAAATACATCCATGGTATCCAATCAGCCTAACTCAGTGCAACATCAACCTCATTCTGATACTTTCCGCAATCAGGGATGGCCTTTATGCAGCTTCCTCTGAGTGTCAATGATCAATCTCTTTGAACCAAATCCTGGGGAAATCTGAATGCCTCTAGCTGTTGAAATATCTTTGATTTTGTGAATAATATTTTCATATACTTATGCATCTTGTTCTCTGTGTAATCTGTTACAAAAATAAGAAGAGTTTCGGTATTCAATGACATGACGATGTCTTTCCCAACCACATTCTGCCTGCACATGAAACTCGTCAAAGTAAATGAGTTGACGGACAACCGGGTGCCCCTATGGTTATGTTCTGACAATCAGACCTGTGAGCAGGAAAATGTCCTGAAATAACCGGAGCCAACTGGGCACAGCGCACAACTTTCCAGCATTGCAGTTTATTGTTTTAGAGCCCAAGCCCCAGGCAGGATGCTCAGGACCCGCGGTCCTTGGCGACTGGGGGAGATGGTAGAACATCAGAGATGAGGGTGCTTTACAAGAGCTCACTCATTTGTGAGAGTCAACTCACTGTGGATTCAGGAGGTCGGAATGATTTCAGCCCTCTGTCTTTTCTTGGAGGAAGCCAATCCAGGCAAACCAATTGCCACCCACAGAGCATGGCTCTTCACCAAACTCCAGGAGGGCCCAGGCCCGAAGACTGGATTGCTCCAGCTTCCTATGGCAGAAAGAGGGTTATAAAAATAGCTGATGCAGCAACCATCTTGCTGCCTGAGGAGCATAACCTCATGCTTGTTTGGAAAGACTTGAACAGGTAGCTGAGGGTGCAAACAGGGCAGCTGCATTTGGAGAGAAGAGGATGAAAGAGGAATGAGGGGAGAAGGTGGGAGGGGAAAATCAAAGGTGTGGAAAAGATATGTTATGGTGGGTTAGGTTAGTGGACATCTCCACTTCAACAAGACCTTCCACAAAAAAGCTGACGCCTCGTGCCGAAATCAAGGTCCCATTGCATCTGCAAGAAGGGGAGTTGCGTTTGGTGAGAGCCTGTGATACAAGTGATAAAGACAGAAGCTTACTGTTGAAGAACCACGAAATGCCTCCAATGGGCAGGTCATTAAACAGCAATTCATCTACTTTAGTATTTCCAGGGCTTTGTCACCAGCTCAGGCTGTCCTCACATCCTGCTGTCACAAACACCTCTACTTGACGAAGGCCACCCTTCCTCCCTCTCCCCGGCCCTGTGTCCCACACCTGTCGCTTCTTAATGAGGGACCCCATCTGCCCGGGTGCCTGGGCCAGTAGGCTTCCTCTCCTTAGGTTCTCTCCACCCTCATGCACACTCATCGCTCTGGACTTGGCCTCCTCATAACCCCTGGGTTCCATCTCCGGTAGCCTGGGGAGCACTCGTCTCCACTGCTGCCACCTTCTCACTCCTTCTCTTCACAGCAGGTGATGCCGTCTTCCTCAAGTGCAGATCCGATTGTGTCACCTCCAGCGGAGACCTTCAGTGACTTTCCATTGTCCATCAGGTAGAACCCACACTGTCCCAGGAGCAAACAGGGCCCTGCTTCCACCCTCACCTTGTTCCCACCCGGGCTTTGTTTGTTCTGCATTTCAGACAGTGCCCGGTACCCTGCAGCTTCACTCCCAGCTCTGGGGTGTTGCATATGCTGCTTACTGCCCATCATGGCCTGGCGACCCTTGAGTCCCTTCAGAGCCTGCCACACCTCTCCTTTAGAAGCAGCCCTAACCCCAACACTGCGCCCTGCTGTGCTGCTGACCTGCAGGTACCTTCCTGTATCCCATTCCACATGGAGACCCCCTGGGCAGAGACTGGGCCCTGTAGTATCCCTAATGCCAAGCACCATGCCCACATGTGCCACTCACTCAATTAAAACTAGCAACTTAATAAAATTTAACACTCAAACATAGATGACACACACTGGTTGCAGACATGCTGTGAAGGCATCTCACCTCAGAAAGGTTGCATTTTGACTCTTCCTCAAGAGTAAATGGCCACAAGAGATTGGAAGTGGCTGAGCAGAAGGTGGTCTGCAGGAACTGCCCAGCACCCACCCCTGCCCCTTGGGAACACAGGTGGGTCTTCGAGGGTGGAAAATACACTCTGTAAATAGCCAAGTGAGTGATACTATGAAGTCAGGGGAGGCACTGTATGGAGAAAAGCTACAGAAGTGGAAATACATTAGCCAACCCGACTTCAAGGGAAATGACTGTCCCATGAAACTGGGCTGGAAATGCTCCAAGGCAGGCTGAGCTGGGACCTGATGCTGCATGAAGGGCCCAGAGGGAAGGGTGAAGTGTGGAGAACTCAGACTGAATGTGACAGGTGTGAGCGCCCCACAGAAGTTCTGCATTGGAGGAACACCCAAAGACTTAGGGAGTTGGCATCCAAGTAGCTTGGAGGTAAGCTGGAGTTATTTCTTCTTCCATTGTGCAAAGTCCTTCAAAAAATATTTTTGATCTAAGCTCTCAGGCACCACAGGAACACACAAGCATTTGCTCTCAGCCTGGGCGTGTTTGGTGGTGACAGCAAAGGCACCTGCCCTCTAGAACAGCCTAGAAACAGCTGGCAGAGAAGAGACAGCCTGTAGCTTACCCCAGCCTCCGCGGGTTCAGGCTCCCCCATAGTGTGTGCTTGCTTTGCCTCCTTCCCTACCTCTCCCTCTTTCTCTCTCTCTGTCACACACACCCCGACACACCTCTATGTAAAATGCCTGTACCCCAAGAGATCAGAATTAGGGTGTTCACTGTACCACCAGTTCTGTTTCTGAGTGTCCAGGGTCAGGTTTCTTGTGGCCACAGTAAGTATTGCTTGAATTGCACACAATTACCCCCCTCAGAGGCCCCTGTGCCTTAAGAGGACTATACAGAAAACACCCTCTGTAAGTGTGAGCCTCCTGCGTGTACCTATGTGTGTGTGTGTGTGTGTGTGTGTGTGTGTGTGTGTGTGGTCAGCTCTGGGGTAGATGGAAAGACCACAGCACTGGAAGAGGCGGCTCTGAGTCCAGATTCTTCTGTGATCTTGGGCAAAATCCCTCACTTTCTGCTAGTGCTGCAAGAACAAAATACCTCAGAGACTGGGCGACTTCTGCAGCAGAAACACCCTCTCACTGTCCTGGAGGCCAGAAAGCCGAGACAAAGGTGTGGGTGCCGTTGGTCCCTCCCGAGGCCTCTCTCCTTGGCTTGCAGATGGCGGCTTCCCCCGGTGCCCACAGCATCTTCCCTGTGCGTGCGCCTCCCTGGTGTCTCTCTCTGGTCCTAATCTCTTCTTCTTAGGACACCAGTCATATTGTATTAGGGCTCACCCTAATGGGCCCATTTTAGCTTCGTTACCTCTTGAAAGGCCCTGTCTCCAAATACAGGCACGTTCTGAGGTACTGGAGGTTAGGATGTTAACAGATGGATGTTGAGGGGACATGTTCAGCCCACAGCACTTAGCTTCATTTTTGCTCTTGATATCTGAAGGAGTTGATCCAGTGATTTCCGAAGTCCTCTCTGAATCAACCAGTACTGTCTGAGTGCTCTCTGTCTCTCTCTCTCTCCCCTGAGACTACAAATACTTAGGTGGCTGTGGCCATGTGGTTTTCTTTTTCTTTCTTTCTTTTTTTGAGATGGAGTCTCACTCTGTCGCCCAGGCTGGAGTGCAGTGGCATGATGTAGGCTCACTGCAACCTCTACCTCCCAGGTTCAAGTAATTCTCCTGCCTTAGCCTCCCGAGTAGCTGGGATTATAGGTACCCGCCACCAGGCCCAACTAATTTTTCTATTTTCAGTAGAGACGGGGTTTCACCATGTTGGCCAGGCTGGTCTAGAACCCCTGACTTCAGGTGATCCACCTGCCTTGGCCTCCCAAAGTGCTGAGATTACAGGCATGAGCCACTGCACCCAGCCAGCCTTGTGATTTTCTTTCTGCATGTACCTCTCCATCTGAAGAGAACACCCCTCCCTCTCCATCTCTGTCAGTTGCTGGTGTTATAGCTAAGGTGATCTGAGCTATCCCCGTCTCTAGCTTGCACTTCAGAGTGGCGGTCAGGGAACAGAAAGAAGGCAAGGCTCGCATGAAGGAAGATGGGGCCCAGCACAGTGCAGCCCTGCATGCAGGGCTCCGTGAGGTCACAGGCCCATTCCTAGTTAGGGCTCCACCCAACGGGAGGCCCAGGCCTACCCTGACTCTGGGCACATCCTCATTGTGAGTGTGTGGATCGGGAAACACACCCCACCCCACAGGTCTCGATTGGCTCCTGTATCTGCTACCAGCCCCATCCTAGTCCAGAATCGGTGAGTGTTACCACATTTTTTTTTTTTCCTAAGAGATGAGGTCTCCCTCTGTTGCCCAGACTGGAGTGCAGTGGCATGGTCATAGCTCACTGCAGCCTTGAACCCCTGAGCTCAAGCAATCCTCTGCCTCAGCCTCCTGAGTAGCTACGACTACAGGCATGTACTACGACACCTGTCTAACTTGTTTTTCTATTTTTTGTAGAGATGGAGGTCTTGCTATGTTGCCCAGGCTGGTCTTGAACTCTGGGCTCAAGCAATCTTCCTACTTCAGCTTCCCAAGTTGCCGTTAACTCTTTCTGAGCTGCCCCCACTTACATGAGGGAAATGGTGGATGGAGCTGTAAGCTTAGGAACAGAAAATGACCTCCTGTAGGGACTGAAAGGAATTCTTGCCCGAAATTGTCCTTTTCTCCTCTCAGCTCCAAAGAGAGGAAGCACATCTGTGTAGTTACTGTCAGAAGCTCATGCATATACTGTCCTTGCTCCCTTAAATAATGGCTCCCAATGGCCATATTGAAAGAGCTGTACTCTGAGAGAACTTTGGATATCCAGCTCCTGGTCTGCCTCAGTATCCAATTTAACAGAAGAGAGAGAGAAACAGAGGCAACTGCTTTTAGAGTTTGGTTGTTCCTGAGAAATGGTAGAAATGCCCTGCAATTTCCATCCTGTTTCAGTTCATTGCTAAGGCTTTTATTGAATAAGGGCTTAAAAAACAACCACAACAACAAACTTGAGCCAAAACTAAAACGACATAAACAAAGGCACATTTAATTTCAACCCATCTGTCTTTTGTCAGAAAAAGACCTTCTGTTTTTGATCACTCTGGCAACAGCATGGGTTTTGTTTTTTAACAGCTAAGTAAGAAGTCAGAAATAGAAGTAAGAACTCCACACCTGTTGCTTTTAGGATCAATTATTTATTGATATCATAAATTGCATAGAGGAAGGCATTTTGCTGCAGAAGCTAATGGAGCTACAGTGCAGTAGCTGTGCTAATCAGCTCAGCTCGAATACTTTTTATTATTGTTGCTGTTATTTTGTTTTTGTTTTTGTTTGTTTGTTGTTTAAGACAGAGCCTTGCTCTGTCACCCAGGCTGGAATGCGATGGCATGATCATGGCTCACTGAAGCCTCGACTTCCTGGGCTCAAGTGATCCTCCCACCTCAGCCTCCTGAGTAGCTGGGATGACAAGCATGCACCATCACACTGGCTAATTTTTTTAATTTGTATTTTTCATAGAGGCGGAGCTTTGCCATGTTGCACAGGCTGCTGTCAAACTCCTGGGCTCAAGTGATCCTCCAGCCTCAGCTTCCCACAGTGTTGGCATTACAGGTGTGAGCCACTGCACCCAGCCCAGCTTTAGAAACAGGCTCAACCCTTTGGACTCTCCAGCACTCTACACCTACTTTCACTCTAGTGCCAAAATTCACTGCTTCCTTTGGGAACTTTATATTTGTTTTAGTTGTTAAGTCAAAATATTTTCACAATCACAGGAGGCCATCAAGTTTTGACTTGCAGTCTGAAAGGAAGAGAGGGGATTCTTTATAAAGAAATGGACAACACGTTACCCTCATTACAGAAGACGTGGCGAGGGGTGTTATCCTCTATGCCTCATGACGTCTCTCACAGAGACAGGGCTGTAATGCCTGCATTGTGAGAGGAATTTCAGGCATGGGGGAGAATTAGGTGTTGAATTACTAAGACATTTCCTCACCTGTAAAGGTTGAGAGCCCCAAGTTTATAGTTTATTTATTGAAAAATAGAAAGCAGGCTGGATGTGGTAGCTCACGCCTATAATCTCAGCACTTTGGGAGGCTGAGGCAGAAGGATTTCTTGAGCTCAGGAGTTTGAGACCAGCCTGGGCAGCACAGTAAGACCCCATTTCTACAAAAATTTTAAAAATTAACCAGGCATAGTGGCATGTGCCTATGGTCCCAGCTACTCAGGAGGCTGAGGCAAGTGGATTGCTTGAGCTCAAGAGATTGGGGCTGCAGTGAGCCGTGATTGCGCCATGGCACTCCAGCCTGAGTGATAGAGCAAGATCATGCCAAACAAAATAACAATAATAATAATTGAAAAGTGGGAGGTAATAAACAGTATGGCATGCAAGGTTAAAAAATAATAGAACAAAACAACCTTTGTCACTGAGAAAAACAATATTTTACTCTTACTAGTGTAAGAATTTCTTATTATAAGCATCCTTTTCCTTGCAAATGGGAGAAAATGCAATGAATGAAAACAGAAATATTTTGGTTTCTTTTTCTAATCCATGTCTCAATGCTCATAGCATTTCTGGAGAGCCACAGGGCTAGAAGCAGAGTCTTATTCTTTTGTAAAACTTAAGTCATGGAGAGTTACAATTCTAGTTCATTTTCCATGTCTGTTCTTTGCCCTAGTTCATTCAGGCTGCTATTAAATAAATACCATAAACTGGGTGATTTGTAAGCAACAGAAATTTACTTCTCACAGTTCTGGAGGCTGGGAAGTCCAAGGTCAAGGCATCAGCAGATTCAGTGTCTGGAGAGGGTGCTTCATGGTTCCTAGACCAGCACCTCCCTGCTGTGTCCTCACGTGGTAGAAGAGGCAGGGCAGCTCTCCAGAACTTCTTTGATAAGGGCACCAATCCCATTCATAAGTGCCCCACCCTCATGACCTCATCACCTCCCAAAGACCCCACCTCCTCATATCACGTCACCTTGGGGGTTAGGATTTCAGCATATGGATTTATGGAGCACATAAACATTCAGACCATGGCATTATTCTTTTTGCGATTTTTTTTCTTCTTCCTTCTCTTCTCCTTGGTTTTCCAGCTCTTCCTTTCTCTTATTTTTCATTTTTGTTTCTTTCCTAAGGCTACATGGTCTGCCCCATACATGATCATGCCCAGGTTGACTTTATCATTTTCATGGCCTGGCTAGAATATTTTATTTCAGGTTACTTGCAGAAAGGCAAGTACATATCTTCATATAGAAAAGACAGATTACAGATTCATGGGAGGAAGTATTTTACTCCATCTCTGCATCCCCAGGGTAAAGGTAAACTGGGATCGAGGTTGATGCAGATGATCAGGCAGAGGTTTCTGCTCATGGCCAAGATAGAATAAATAGTACTGGAGTAGACCTCCCATTATAAATAACTTAAAAAACTAGACAAAATATGGGAAGCAATAATGTTTAGCTATTGAAAACAGGCAGCAAAGGATCATGCTCTCAGACAGAATGGAAAGAAATGAAGTAAGTCCTATGATAGTTTGAGCTTTTACCTGGAGGCACTTTTTGAATGGCACCCAGGAGGCATCCAGGTAGGGCATAGAGGTCTCACTGAGTTGAGAAGCCAGACATCAGATATTAGGGAGGCTGGCACAGTTGAGGTATGTACGGCTAGACCCAGAGAGGAGGAAGCTATGCAGAACTCCAGAAATCTACATCGAAGTCCTCTTGAGTCTTGGGCTGAATATTAAACTGTGCATGCAAAGCACGGAACTTGAAGTGAACAGCTTTGGGTGGAAGCTTTAAGCTGAACAATTCTAAGTCTCACACAGGGCAAGGAGACATTTAAGTTCTGACCAGCTACAGTTGGGAGATCTTCTTAAACACCTGAGAAATTCAGTTAAGACTCAAGAAATATAAAACCCTGGTAGTAGGGCTAAGTTAGACCCATTTTAACAAAGCTTAAAATTAGCCTCAGAAAGACCAAGCTAATACACAAACAACTTAACCGCCTGCCAAACTAAAATTTAACACTGTTTAAAGGAAGATAAAATCAAGACATTCAACAACATAACACATATAATGTCCAGCATCCAATAAAAATAACTAGACAGATAAAGAAACAAGAAAATGTGACTCATAATAAGGAAAGAAATCAATCAGTATAAATAGATTCAGAAATAGATCCAGATGATGGAATTTACAGATGAGGAACTTTAGACCAGTTATTCTAAATATGATAAAGGGTGTAAAAGAAAACAAATATAATGAGTAGAATCATATTGACATCAGAAAAGTATACTTCAGGATAAGAAATATTGCTAGAAATGAAGAGGGACATTTTATAATGATAAAAAGGTCAATTCGCCAAGAAGACATGCAAATGTTAATATGTATACATCTGACAACAAAACTTCAAAATACATAAAACCAGCCAATCAGGAAATAACATCTATATCTACTGTTTTAAATTAAAAAGAAAAATTCGACACAGATATTTGCAAGGTCATTTTTATCAACATAGATTTCTTAAGTACACTATCGTTGGGCATTAACCTAGGTGACAGGAAAACACTTTAACAGATTTGACGTTGGTCTTAAGAATCTCAAATAGGGTTGAAATACAAAACACACATACAGATATTAAAAGATCAAAAGATATGTGTCATGTTGTATTTTCCTTAAATGTTTGCCTCTCCATTTTCGAATCCAATAAATCATTAAGCTCTTGTTGGCTGTTTTCCATCTTGAAATATTGGTGCTTAGCCTTACAAAGCTTGAGGTAGCTGCTTAGTCATCCCTGATATGTTCAAGTGTCTACATGAGCCCCCTCCTAGGGTCCGCCAGAACCCACAGAATTGGAAATCTAGTGGAGACTCATTGTTAACATTATAGAAGACACGGGTCTAGAGGTCTCCTTTGGGGTTCCAGTTAGGCTTATACCGCAGCTGCCACCCCACTCTCTACCATTCTTCAGTCAAGTAGTGAGCTATGAGTGCATTCATGTTATGAAGAATACGTCTTGAAAAAGGAAAAGGATTAGTGTTCAGGGTGATTCACACCCATTATAGTTAAGCCAACAAAGCCCCACTTAGGATGAGAGAGGAGCCACCCCTTGTGAAAATCATTTATATATCTGCTTTAAATACACACATTTAATCTTTTAAAATTCAGTCCCATTTCCCAAGGAAATTGCCTGGAAGTAGTGTTGGGATTAGAACGGATTACCCTAACAGAGCCTTTCCATAAACCCAAACTGAGCTAACAAGAAGGGCTCTGTGTTGCATTTAATCATCCGTTGAGTTTTCTTATGCCAGCTCTTTCCAAGAAAGATTGAAGTTGCTTGCCAGCACACCTGCTGTAGATCTTAGCTTGTTCCAGAAAGGAGAAGCAACTTCTCAAAGATATGTCTCTTCTATTCTTTCCTGACAATGAGAACTTCTCCATGAAGCCCTCCCTGAATCTCCCAGTGACTTCCACCTTTGTGTCAAGTGGAAAGAATATGGACTTCGGAGTCAAATCAATTAGTATAGAATCCCAGCCTTGTCACCTACAGCCTGTATGGTGTTAGGCAGTTGTGAAATCTCACAGAGACTTATTTTCTTCTCTATAACTTACCTCACCCACAGGCATGTGTGTGTAATGCAAATACTATTCTTCATAGTGTGAGTATACTCATAACTATGAGTATATGGGTAGAAAATGGGGTGGCCACTGTGGGACAAGCCTAACTGGAACCCCAAAGGCGATCTCTACTCCCTTGTCTTCTGTAACATTAACAATGAGTTTCCACTAGATTTCCAATTCCATGGGTTCCGGCAGACTCTAGGGTGGAGGCATGTAGACACTTGGACTAGCAGGGATGACTAAGCAGCTCCCTCAACCTTTGTAAGGCTACGTGCTAATACTTCAAGATGGAAAACAGCCCCAGTTGTCTCCTTCTTGCTCTCTTCATACTCTATTGTAGACCTTACTATTCATGATTGTTGTGCGGCCATGCCTTCCGCCTCTGGGGACCTGGGAAGCTGGTCACCATACTTGCTGTTGGAAGTACACTCACCTGCCTCCCTCTCCTACAGAGGAAAGCCTACGTCTTACTCACCTGTTCGCAGTCCCAACACGTCAGGCACACTGCAGATGCTCAGTGTGTTGAAGGACACTCTCGTTCCTTTTCAGAAACACTCAATAATAAACTCTCATTCCCTCCTTTAGGGAAGTGAAAAACAGAACAACAAAAAAGCAAAAGCAAAAGGCTCCTTCCGTTTTCTCCTGTAGCTGCCTCACAGAATGGGTCCTCTTTAGGCTGAGGTCAACACTTTTGTGGCATATGGGGTGGAGAGCATCCATGTCAGACCGTTTCTCCCCTCACTGGATGGGTGGCCTTGACCCATTGAATACAGAAGTGAAGTGCATGTGCACCCACCAGGGTTGGTGGCTCTCAGGGGAACCAGATCACACTCGTGGTTATAAAAGTGATCCTTATGACAGTGGTGCCACCAGATCCAAATCTACCCTTTCACCCACTTGATTTGAAGCTCTTGTCCGTTTTACTCATACTTAATTTTCTCATACTTAATTTTCTCATACTTAATTTTCTCATACTTAATTTTCTCATACTTAATTTACTCATACTTAATTTACTCATACTTAATTTTCTCATACTTAATTTTCTCATACTTAATTTACTCATACTTAATTTTCTCATACTTAATTTTCTCATACTTAATTTTCTCATACTTAATTTACTCATACTTAATTTTCTCATACTTAATTTACTCATACTTAATTTTCTCATACTTAATTTTCCTGCTTTGTTGTTTGTCTTTGCTTTCATCTGGAAATAGAGCTTGGCAATTGCATTGCTGGCTTCTGTGGAGATTCAGGCCGTAGCCACTTGCATTGCAGTAAACAAAATGGAATGTTCCCTACCTTCCTTTCATTTGTGTTCCTTAAGAGAAAATTCGAATTAAAAAGACCTCCCGAGATCACCTCTCTTTCAAATTGCTGGTGCAGCTGGGCACAGTGGCTCACACCTGTAATCCCAACACTCTGGGAGGCCAAGGAAGGAGGGTCGCTTGAGGCCAGGAGTTCATGACCAGCCTGGGTAACATAGTGAGACCCCTATTCTACAAAAATAAGTAAACTAGCAAGGCATGGTGGTGTGTGTGCCTGTGGTCCCAGCTACTCAGGCTAAGGCAGGCAGATTGCTTCAGCTCAGGAGCTTGAGGCTGCGGTGAGCTGTGATTGGGCTACTTCACTCCAGCCTGAGTGATGATAGGCAGCAGAGGAAGACCCTGTCTCCAAAAAAACAAAACAAAACAAAACAAAACAATTGTCCCAATTAGTTCAGAGATAAATTAGCTGTCGCCTCTGCTTCAAGACACCACTGTCTGGCCCTTCTGAATATATCCGCATTTGGAACAAACATCGTCCTAAGAGTGCCTGTGAATGTTTGGAGGGTTGGCATCTAACAGTTGTGAATTTTAAAATAGATTGAATTCCTTCATTCCCTCTTCTAATATTTCATGGCAGAGAACAAAGAGAACACATAGAGGGAAAACATGGACTAGATCCTCTCTCTTAACAAGACTCATTCATCTGATGCTGAAGTCACCATGATCACAGCTGCCTGTATCTCTGTTCCCTCCCCTCCCTTCCTCTCTTCTCTTCCTTCCTCTCTTTTCTCCCTTCCTCCCTCCCTGTTTCCTTCCTTCCTTCCCTCCCTCCCTCCCTCCCTCCCTCCCTCCCTCCCTCCTTCCTTCCTTCCTTCCTTCCTTCCTTCCTTCCTCTTTCTTTCTCTTTCCTTCCTTCTTTCAGTTATTGTCTAAAACATAAAAATGAACAGGAGGTCGATATGAGGACTCACTAATCCTGAATTTGGCCTTGCTCTGTGTGATGCTGGAGCTCTGCAGCATGGGAAAGTATCCATGACATTCCATTGGCTCCCTTCCCCATCCCAGGCCCTTACCTTCACAGAAAGGCCTGCTTCCAGCAGCGGTGTTTCTAACTCACACTATAGTGAAGATGACTGATAAGACATAGTGAGTTGCCTCTCCCAGAGAGATTTTCATTTTTATCACCCTTAAAAGCCAGAGGACCTCAAGAATTTAATATTTGATGTTAGACAAGAGGCATAGGTGTGTTGAGGCAGGAGGTCCTACCCAGGGTCCCTAAGCTGCCTGTCTGTTATCCAGAAGGGAAAGAAAACGATCATCTACATTTTTTTTTTTTTTTTTTTTTTGAGATGGACTCTCACTCTGTCACCCAGGTTGGAGCGCAGTGGCATGATGTTGGCTCACTGCAACCTCCACCTCCCAGGTTCAGATGATTCTCCTGCCTCAGCCTCCCAAGTAGCTGGGATTACAGGTGGGCACCACCATGCCCAGCTAATTTTCATATTTTTCATAGAGACGGGGTTTCACCATGTTGGCCAGGCTGGTCTCGAACTCCTGACCTCAGGTGATCTGCCTGCCTCTGCCTCCCAAAGTGCTGGGATTACAGGTGTGAGCCACCGGCCCCGGCCTCCTCCGTCTACTTTTACTACTTAGAAAAAAAGAATGTAAGAAGAAAGCTTTCTTAAGTCCTGGTGTGCAGTTGCATAGTGGGGTGACATAGTTAACAATAATGTGTTCTATATTTCAAAATAGCTCGAGAAGAGGATTTTGAATGTTCCTGTCACAGAGAAATGATAACTATTTGAGATGATGGATATGCTAATTATCCCAGTTTGATCATTACACAGGCTATACATGTATTGGAACATCACACGGTACCCATAACTATGTACAATTATCATGTGTCAATTTAAAAAGATTAACTTCTTTAATGGTATATACAGCAAAGAGAAAAAAAAAAGATAATTTAAAATTTTGCAAAAGCAAAGCCTGCACTGCTTCCAAGCAGAGAGGATCTCCCTGCAAACATGCAGTGCTGCCATTTGTGAAACGCTGGTTGCAAAGCACAGGCGAACTCCAGCTGGCAGTGCATTGCCGGTGGGTGTCAGCACTCATGGGACAAGCCCCCTCCATTCAGGGGTGCTGCCACTGATTGCTGGGGAGCTGTGCTCTTGGAAGGCCTCAGCGGGTCATGGAATCTGTTCCAGCAGAGAAATAGTGCAACACACTCTTGCTGATAATGAAGATTTGGACAAATGTCTGGCCATTGGGAGCCCTGGGCTTTGGAAAGGGCTGTGGGCACAGAGATGTCTGGATGGAATGGTTGGCGGTGAACATCCCATCCCAGGGAACGTCGAGTCAGGGAACGTCGAGTCAGGGAACGTCGAGTCAGGGAGCGTCGAGTCAGGGAATGTCGAGTCGAGACGTGAGAAATAGCTTCTGGTGTGTTGTGACTGCTTCATTCACTGAGCAACGAGAAAGAACCACTCCAGTTTGTTGGCCATGCCAAAAAAGGCCATCCCTGTACGCAAAAAGTGGACCACGTGAAAGAAGTATGAAAGACAAGAAGAAAGCCGGGTGCAGTGGCTCACACCTGTAATCCCAGCACTTTGGGAGGCCGAGGTGGGTGGATTACGAGGTCAAGAGATCGAGACCATCCTGACCAACATAGTGAAACCCTATCTCTACTAAAAATAAAAAAAAATAGCTAGGCGTGGTGGTGTGCGCCTGTAGTCCCAGTTACTCGGGACGCTGAGGCAGTAGAATTGCTTGAACCCGGGAGGTGGAGGTTGCAGTGAGCCAAGATCGTGCCACTGCACTCCAGCCTGGTCGACAGAGTGAGACTCCGTCAAAAAAAAAGAAAAAAAAGAAAGAAAGA
The DNA here is from genome assembly GCF_007565055.1 of Rhinopithecus roxellana. NCBI lineage: Eukaryota > Metazoa > Chordata > Mammalia > Primates > Cercopithecidae > Rhinopithecus > Rhinopithecus roxellana. The sequence continues at coordinate 123,753,906 of NC_044559.1, read as the reverse complement.
AGAAGCAAAGCAAACCGAATTCTTCCTACTATTTCTCGGATGTTTCTGCTGCGCTGGGCAGTTTACACTTGTCAGTTCATTTCATTCTCTTACAACCCTGAGAAATAGGAGCTTTAATTATCTCTGTTTCACAACTGAGTGAAAAAGATTCAGGATCCGTGGGTGACTGAGACGGGCCCCATGTCTTCCCTGCATATTCTCTCTACTCTTGATGAAGTGGAGCTGACTTCCAGCTGAGGGACAGTGAGTGCAAAGGCAGATCTTGGCCAGGGAGGAGGACTAGAGCCTCACATGGTCTTGGACTGGGGGTGGCAGGACAGAGAGGCTGGGCAGGGCAGGCATTGCTCTGACAGTGCACATGCTTCTTGTCATAATGAGCACCGCAAGAGGTGCTTCTTTTCATAATGAGCACCAAAACCCAGTCTTGGGCAAAGGAAAAGGAGACAGAAATCCCTAGGAGCCAGTCAGAGAGGGGAAAGGGCTATGGCAGGTCTCAGAGGCAGCAGAGATCAGAGGCTAGGCAAGAAGGTCAGTGCCATTGCAGGGTTGGGGGGGCAAAGGGTGAGGCCAAGAGGCAAGCGGACTCCAGGGCTTGTAGGGCCAGGCAAGCTCTGTTTGGCACGATCAGTGGGGAGCCACTGAAGAGCTTTAAGCAGTGAAATTTTAAAATATATTTCAAGCAGATCAAGTACTGGTTTTCTGCTTGGGTGACATGGATCTTGGTGTCACTCACCTAGAGAGAGAACCTGTGGCCGGGCGAGGTGGCTCATACCTGGAATCTCAATGCTTTGGGAGACTGAAGCAGGAGGATCATTTGAGGCCATGAGTTCAAGACCAGCCTGGGCAGCATCATGATTAATGGCAAAAAGCGCAATTACTTCTGTGCCAACCTAATATTTGCTCAAGGTCAAACACTGGTCAGTGATCGGAACCAGAACTGAACCCAGGTCCTCTACCCTTGAACTTTGTGCTGTTTTCCTCCTAATTACTTCTTTGACTACCAGTGATTGCTTGATGAGTAATTTTTCATTGATTTGACTCTAAAAATGAAAATTCCCATCTATGAAAGGAACGGGTGTGTTTGTGGCCAGTGCAGAGACCCCTGCTGGACACCTGTGTGTTCAAGAGAAAACGACGCCTGGGAATGCTTCCACCAGGTCCCTGCTGGGTAGTGTCATTTTAGCCTGCGAGGGACAGGTGACAGGAGTTACAGACAGGCTACAGGAGGTGACTTGGTCCATGTGCATACACTATACAGAATTTTAGGACATTTTAGTAATTTTCAAAATGTGCCACGCAGCCACTGATTCAAGTGAATTAGAAAACAGAGCAGGAATTAATCAGGGAGGGCTCCTGGTCATAACGTCTACGTGACTGCCTCTTCACCAGCTTCTGTCTTTACTCAAATGTGTTCTGCTTAGGACACTGGCTACCCAATTAAACCGTGGCATCCACTACCCTCCTTAGATCTTATTACTGACTAACAGTCAATTTTGCTGAAGATATTTATCTTGTTCTTTGTCAGTTCTTCACACTAGGATGTAAGTTCAGTGAGGGCAGGAATTTTTATACTTCATTCTCTGCCATTTCTCTAGTGCCAAGAACAGTGCTGAAGACGCAGAAGGTGCTCAGGGAACATTTATGCTACTGTGTTCTTGACACTATTGGTAATGTTTTAAAAGGCATCAGTAAGTCAAAGGGCATTGGTAGAAACAATGACAAGGAAGAAGATGAGTCCTTCCTGCCTGGATGGTGAGAGCATGTGTTGGATTTGATTGCAGCTGTATTGCTGACATATTGCTCAGGACCTGTGAGCAAAAAGGAAGCTAATGATGAAGTCCTTTGCTTTTCTCACAAAGAAAACCCAATTCTCCAGTGGCAGCTGGGTGCCTTTGTCCTCTTCCTGCCTGTAGAACTTTGCTGAATAATTGTGTTTAGTTTTTCCTTGACTGTAATGTAATGGGAAGTAAAGGAAGTGAAGTGAATGAAGGAGTAGAAGGAATTGAAGAAGTAATTCCTGCTTAAGAATTAGTAAGGATGATACGAATTTGCGTAAAGTAAGTAATTAAGAAGCGGTAAGTAAGGTAATTAATTATGTTAAGTACGTCCTAGGGTCTCCTGTCATTTTCCTTAATTCCTTCCTCCTTTGTCCTGTCCTTCCTTATTAAATCCCTCTGTTTTCTTTCTCTCTCTCTTCTTTCTTTCTTTTCTTTCTTTCTTTTCTTTCTTTCTTTCTTTCTTTCTTTCTTTCTTTCTTTCTTTCTTTCTTTCTTTCTTTCTTTCTTCCTTCCTTCCTTCCTTCCTTCCTTCCTTCCTTCCTTCCTTCCTTCCTTCCTTCCTTCCTTCCTTCCTTCCTTCTTTCTCTCTTTCTCTCTTTCTTTCTTCTTTTTTCTTTTTCTTTATTTCTTTCTTTTTTTTGGAGACAGGGTCTCCTTCTGTGGCCCAGGCTGGACTGCAGTGACCTGGTGTGATCTCAGCTCACTGCAACCTCTGCCTCCCAGGCTCAAGCGATCCTCCTATCTCAGCCTCCCAGGTAGGCGGGACTACAGGCATACACAACCACGCCTGGCTAATTTTACTATTTTCAGTAGAGATGAGGTTTCTCCATGTTGGTCAGGCTGGTCGAGAGCTCCTGGGCTCAAGGAATACACCTGCCTCGGCTTCCAAAAGTGCTGGGATTGAAAGTGTGAGCCACCGCACCCGGCCTCTGCTCAGTTTCTGAAGGATGCCTTAGAAAGATTTCCATGGAAAAGTTAAAATAATACAATTTCAAACACTTGAAGGGCTAACATTGGGCTATCCAGATAACGGTATTTTTTAACATTCAGGACAGTTGAATTTTTTTGTGTGCTTTTGATGTATTACAAATCAAAAGGCAGGGATAACAAATATCATTTAAGCTCTGTACTGAGGCTGGATGGTCTTGGCCACATCTTAATTTCACCTGAAAGTTGGGAAGGTGATTAAGTAGGTTTTAAGGTGACTTCCATTTCCAAAGATGCCTGAGTCTGCGAGTCTGTGGAAAGTGGAATTTTAGGGGTCTGTGCATTCCCCACTGGGGCCCATCTTTGCTGCCTTGGGGAATGTGATTTAGCACATTGATGCACATCTCACAAGTGAGATGTCTATTAACCGGCAGCCTCATCTGACCTGCTTGCATCTGATAGGCAGTTGTTTAGTTCAGCACTTTCCTCTGGGATCTTCTTTGGTCAGCATGCCCTCCTGTGGCTTGGGGAGGAGGCATCATTTTGGTATGATTGAGAGAATGAATCTGTGCCTGTTCAGTGTCTCTTGGAAGATCTTACCTAAGACTATTGGAGGTGGGAACAGTGCTTGGAAGTTCTTTTGCTCCCTTGGGAGAGAAGCTATGCCTCTCTGCATAGAAGAACCAGCCCAACTGTCTCAAAAAGAAAGTCCAAGGGGCACTGTGAATGCTGTCTTGGTAGAGAGAAGACACTGGGGAGCTGTGCAGTTGAGTTGAAATGGAGGTGAAAATGCGGTCTAAGAACGACAGTCTTGGGGACTTTAAGAGCAGGAAAAGGCTCAGCTAAAGAAAATAGAAAATTTCTTCCTTGTACCAGTGGTTAATTTTTAGCTCTAAGTCTTGTGAGGGGGAGTCTGTGGGTGTGGCTGGGGTGGGACAGCACTGACCTGGTTCACCCTACAGTACCTGTGCCAGTGGGAAACTAGATTGACAAGAAAGCAGTACAATCTATTTTTGGGGGTAGATTTGCATATGCAGATGAGATGCAACTGTAGGCATGATTAAACTGTTGTGTTGGTGCCACTGGTAAATATTTGCTTTCTGTCTACAGTCCTGGAAAAGTCATTTACATCTTGATAACAACCCAAACATACATTTCTCAAATCAGATAAATGATTCCTTACACACACACACACACACACACACACACACACACACACACAGCAAAACAAAACAGATACCATCATTTCCTAGCCCTCCAGAAAATGAACTCTATTTCCTTGGGAGCTCTTTTCCCACCAGCCCTGGAGCACCCACTGTTAAGAAAAAGCCACTCCAAGCCTCCTGCATCTTCACTGGTACATCATTCTTGGCAGGTAATAAAAATGAAAAGCCAGTGATTGGGTTCATATTATTGGTGGGGCACCATTCTCTAGGCTTTAGGCATTTTCCCATGTATTCCTCGCCACCATTTTAGGGGGCAGAGAATTGTGATTCTACAGTGAAGACACTGAGTTAAGTGACTCCCCCACAATCATACAGTCAAGAAGCTAGAGTTTTAATCCAGGTAGTCAGACTGCAGAGCCCGTGTCCTTAACCTTGATATCAAGCTGCTTCTCATAATAATTCTCACATAGACTATCTCTTTTCCAACGTTTCTTTTTAGATGTAGAATCCTTTATCCAAGGGGAGTCTTGGCCAAAGCATAAAAGACAACACAGACGGCAGTGGAGGTGTTCTCACTGAAGCAGGAGTAAGAGGGTGGGGTCTGGAGCCTGGATCCTCCTGCAGTTTTTGTGACTCCGAGTCCCTGGAATTCCCAGGGATTCATTTCTCTTCTGAATTAGCTCTTCCTGGGACTCAGCTACTCTTCTCACTAGTTGATCCTTCTATTAAGTGCAGTCAGTCCTCATATTCATAGATTTCTTATTTGCAAGTTCATCTACTTGCTAAAATTTATTCATAATCCCAAAACCAATACTCATAAGACTTTATCTGCCATTTGTGGACACACACAGAGCGGTGGGAAATGTGTGTTGTCCGACACATGTGCTATTAGCTGGGGTGGAAGCAGCGGCTGCCCTGCCTTCTTGCTTCTGCTCTCACAATGCCAACGAGTACTTTCTCCCAAGGTCTCGTTAGTGCCATGTTTTTTGCATTTTTGTGCTTTTGGTTGGTGATTTTGCCATTTAAAGTGGTCCCCAATGGAGTTAGTGGTGAACACCTATAGTCTCAGCACTTTGGGAAGCTGAGACAGGAGGACTGCCTAAGGCCAGGAGTTCGAGACCAGACTGGGCAATGTAGCAAGACCCCCATCTCTACAAAAAACTAAAAAATTAGCCAGGCCTGGTGGTACCACCTTGCAGTCCCAGCTACTCAGGAGGCTGAGGCCGGAGGATGGCTTGAGCCCAGGAGTTCCAGGCTACAGTGAGCTATGATCATGTCACCCTACTCCAGCTTGGGTGACAGAGCGAGACCCTGTCTCTAAATTTTTTCTTTAAATAATAAAATAAAATGGTCCCAAGCATAGTGCTGCATGAGTGCTGACTGGTTCTTCTGAGTGCAGGAGGGCTGTGCCAGGGCTTGCAGAGAAAGTATATGTGTTAGATGGGTTTCATTCAGATGTGAGTGATAGTGCTGTGGGCCATGATTTAATGTGAGTGGGTTAGTATATATTTAATATATATTAAATAAGGTGTACTTGAACAGAAACACACATAAAATAAGGCAATGTGTTAACTGGTTGGTGAAAGTGTTGTCATCTAACCGTGTATTTCCCCAAGGAGCTCCTAGTATTCACTATTGCAGTGTTGGTGGTAACTTTATAAAACATAGCTACTATGAATAATGAGAACTGACTGAACTCATCATATTTTGAAAGCTTCTCACTGGGCAGATAACGTGCTAGAACCTTATTTAAATGAACCCTAATTCTCAACCCTGTATGCTTAGTATTATTACCCCAGTTTATAGATGGTAAAACTGAGGGCTAAACAATTTGCCAAAGTCACTACACTAGAGAGAGGTGAGGCCAAGGCTGAGTGCCACGTAGCACTATTGTTATCTTTCCTTTTTGCTAACACTTTTTTTTTCTTTTTTTCTAGATACAGGGACTTGCTTTGAGGCCCAAGGTGGAGTGCAGTGGCATGATCATGGCTCACTGCAGCCTCGACCTCCTGGGCTCAACTGATCCTCCCACCTCAGCCTCCTGAGTAGCCGGGATTACAAGCATGCCAACATTGATTAATTTAAAGACATTTTTGTAGAGATGAGACTCTCTATGTTGCCCAGGCGGGTGTTGAACTTCTGGCCTCAAGTGATCCTCCATCCTCGGCCTCTCAAAGTGCTGGGATTACAGATGTGAGCCACAGGGCCCGTGCTGACCACCTGCATTTAGTGAACTCTTCCACTTTGGCATCTTGTACACTTCAGCCCCTGACTCCCAGCTGGTTTCTTTGGCCATGGGTTGAACACAGTACTCCCCACATCTTCTCTCTACTCCACATACACATACAGAAACCTCCCCATCGGCACTGGGATGCTCTTACAGAGACAGTCAGGAGTTGATGCCCAGACACCTCCACCTTCTCTGCTTCCCTTACCTCCAGCTAGCTTCAGGTAGCCATTGGAGTTAGGATTTCTTTTCTTTTTTGAGACGGAGTCTCACTCTGTCGCCCAGGCTGGAGTGCAGTGGCGTGATCTGGGCTCACTGCAACTTCCACCTCCTGGGTTCAAGTGATTCTCCTGCCTCAGCCTTCCAAGTAGCAGGGACTACAGGTGCCTGCCACCATGTCTGGCTAATTTTTGTATTTTTAGTACAGATGGGGTTTCACCATGTTGGCCAGGCTTGTCTCGAACTCCTGACCTCAGGTGATCCACCCGCCTCGGCCTCCCAAAGTGCTGGAATTTACAGGTGTGAACCACTGGGCCTGGCCAGAGTTAGGATTTCCAAGTAAAGCAAAATGTCACCTAGTAGGAGAAAGGAAAAAAGGAGAAAGAGAAAAAAGACAAGGAATGGGGATGGGGTAGACTTCAAGGAGGAAGAGCAAAGGTGACCATGATGAGAAGGGAGGTGGGTGGACATGGGCTGCTCAGAAGATGCCCTGAAGGTGGGATCAGAGGAGCTGACCCTGAGATGCACCTGTCACTGACACTGGGTCATTCTTTACATTTCAAAATCATTTTCACATCTCTGGTCCCATTTTGCATATCACAGTCACTGTGAGTGGGTGAAGAACACATTCTTTTTTCCTGCTTCACTGATGAGAAAACCGAAGCATGAAGAGCTCCAGTGATTTGCTCATGGTCACGCAGTGCTAATTTATTCTGCATTTGGGACAGGCTATTTCTGTCACACAGCAAATTCAGTAATTGCTTTCCTGATATTTCATTTTTTTTAAAAAGCCAATACCATAAGCAGTCTATTAGGAGACAAATTCTCCTGTGTTTTATACACCCTGTGACTATTTCAATATTTTTACTTAACTACAATTTCTCCAATTTCATTGCTCATGTCGAAGCATTTGACTAAAATATAGCAAAACCACTGTTCCTTTCAAGGGGGTCAAAACGTTTTCCGTGGATGGGAGCGTGTCATGGGAGTAAAGATGAAAGTAGCTTTGTTGCACTCTTCTGGGAATCTTTCTAGGGATATTACTAAAGTCAAGAATAGATCAGAAATGAAGAAAAGATGGGGATATAAAGAATAGCTTTCATGGAAAATTGAAATCATTCCTTTTCAAGTTTACAGTTTCCACCCTGATCATAGCTCCCCAACCCTGCAGGATGGGTTCTTCCCAGATATGAAGGTGGCTGCGGCGATAGGATTTTGATGCAACTGTGATTGATGTCAGCAGGTCCAGACCATGATATTTCATGACAAATTTAACAGACATTTATTAAGTAGATTCAATGGGAACAGCTCCAGGCTAGATGGGGCTGGGCGATACAAAGGGAAGATGTAATCTGTGAAGGTCGTAGGGGCCAGTGAGGGATTGAAACACCATGGATATGGGCTGTCATACACCCACTTCACACCAGTTGCTCTTATTCTATGCCATCATTTCACAGAAACCTCCCACAAATGCCAAGTGGAATGGCATGATTCTCCTTATTGCAAGATGAGACTATCTGGAAGGATCCAGTGACTTCCCCAGTGAGTTGGGGGCTGCCCTCGGCTTTGCACCCAGGCTTTTGTCTCTAAGGGAAGAGCTGTCACTCACTGCACAGGAAGCAGTAGGAGAATAACCAAGTCACGGTCTAAAGTTGGGACACCCGACTGAGATATAGATTTCTGCCTGCACCCATGATACAGGAATTCAGAATAAGGGTGAGATCCTTGTGGGTTCGTGTGATGGTGGCATGGCGATTCATGCTTGATTGAGAAGACAAAACATGAACACTTCTTTAAGATAAAACATGAACACTTTAAGGGCTTCTTGCACAAGTTAAGTGGTTGTGGAAATGTTTTCAAGAAGCAAATGCCTTTTTAATAGAGAAATTTACTTGACTAGTTAGCAGAAGTTTTTCTTTCTTGGGTTAAAAGTAGTTGCTGCTATTATATCCTGAAGCATCTGGCTGTCCTGATGGGGACATATGAGCGCTGCCACAGGCCTGGAATATCCCAGGCGGGTAAGAATAGCCCACAATAAGAGATGACTGCTGCTTGCTCTGCTGGTCACTGCAGTTGTCAGGAATGTTTTGCCTCAGAGGCTTAGGGCCGTCTCAACTTGGAGACAGAAAAACCCATCTCCTACTCCTGGCTCAAACCTTTGCTTTCTTATCTCCAGCTCACACCTTTAAGTCTTTTGTAATTAAAGGACATTTATCCAGGAAAGGATTTTTCCACCTCCTTGGAGAACACAGCCCTCCAGTGTCTCCTGCAGCCTGGAGCCTGTGACATTCTGGAAGCATGGAAGGCATGGACTTGCTAGGGTTTCTCATCATCACACTAAATTGCAACGTGACCATGGTGGGTGAGTATTGGGACTATCTCCAAACTCCCGCGCAGTTTTTGTTTCCATTGCCATGGTGGAATTGAGTCCTTCTTAAAGGTTCCAGGTATTTCCTCATTGTCAGTGTGCGGGCACCGAGCTGAAAGTTCACCCACTCCCAAAACAAAGGGCTGTGCCTTTCTGGAGGAAAGAGAGCTGAGGCTTCTAGTTTCTTTGAATGGTGCCGCGGTTCCTCTGTCATGTAAGGGTCTTGCGTGTGACACTGTTCTCTCACAGGCCCTCCTGTGCTGACACTGGGGTGCTGACTCCGAAGACTGAAGCAGGTGGAGGGGTATTTGTGTGCAACCCTGGTGTGGCTACGTTACCAGAAAAAGGAACAGAACAGCAAGTGTTAATGAGAAAGTGATGCCTTTAGGTTTTATCCTGGAAGCTTAATTTGTTTTGTTGTTGATTTTGGAGACAGAGTGTTACTCTGTCACCCAGGCTGGAGTGCAGTGGTGTGATCTCGGCTCACTGCAACCTCTGCCTCCCTGGTTCAAGTGATTCTCCTGCCTCAGCCTTCCGAGTAGCTGGGACTACAAGCACATGCCACCACGCCTGGCTAATTTTTTGTGTGCTTTTGGTAGAGATGGGGTTTCACCGTGTTAGCCAGGATGGTCTCGATCTCCTGACCTTGTGATCCACCCGCCTCGGCTTCCCAAAGTGCTGGGATTACAGGCGTGAGTTACCATGCCTGGCCTGGAAGCTTAATTTTTAAGGAGTAGCCATTTCTCTTGTGCACTTTAAACCAAATCCCAAGTTTAGTTTAGTTATTTTTTTTAACAAAGAGAATAACAGATTTTTGTTTAATGTAGATGACTCACATTTTCAGAGAGGTATGGGGGTCAGAAAAGGATGAATATATGCCAGAGATGCGGTTGATACTTTCCCGGCTCATTGTTTTGTAGATTTAGACAAGATCAACTTGATGTTAAAAGTTCAATTCAATGACTCATCACGTAGTGATATTATTCTTTGTTTGACTGTCTTTATTTATTTATTTTTGTTTTGTTTTGTTTTTCTGATGTCAGGCGATGCTTCTCTCATCACAAAACACAATATTCACAAGTTATTTTGGCTGAGTTTTAAACATGTTTCTAAACAGTTGGTCGGTGCCATGAAAATAGGGCTTGACAGTTATTTTGGTTTCCTAGCTTGGTGTCATTCAGTCACCATACATTGAAGAAGGACAAGCCTCATTCATTCTTAATAACTGGAAAAGGGGAAGAGGAATTCTGAATGATTAAAAAATCTGAACAATGGACTGTTCATTAAGAAATTCAATTTCAAAGGCCATAGACTAACATTAAATACAAGCCCTGTGATTGAATAGAGATCCCTGGACTGTTGTCATAAGTAAGAAGATTTACTGAAATCAGCAGCTCAAATTGGCTATACACAGTTACAGAAATATGCCAACCTCTTTTAAAAGGCTTATTCTCCTAAGAAGAAAATTTAAATCTTATTTACATCATTAATTTGCTCAGCCACACTTTCTTTCTGGGCCTGTCAGTCCAGGAGACATTACCAAAAGTCTGAATTAGCAGACAGATTAAAACACTTTTAATATAATGCTTTTAAAAAATCTGCTCATCTTGAAGCATCTTACAAACAAGGATGTTCACTGCTCAATAAATACTTGTCAAATGAACTACCTGATACTCTTGCTGTGAGTAAAGACAAGCTGACAGGTGTGGTGGCTCATGCCTGCAATCCCAGCTACTTAGGAAGCCAAGGCGGCAGGAGCACTTGAGGTCAGGAGTTCAAGACCAGCCTGGGCAACATAGCACGACCCTATGTACAACAAACAAACAAACAAACAAACAGAAAACTAAAGACATGCTTATTGACGTCTCAGTTCCCCAATTTCAGCCCCTGTAGAAACTTTAAAACTGTTGTTCAGGGCAGTGTATTCGGGGGTGATGAGGCCATGCCTGCTTCCTCTCTTCCAGGAAAGCTCTGGTTCGTCCTCACGATGCTGCTGCGGATGCTGGTGATCGTCTTGGCTGGGCGCCCGGTCTACCAGGACGAGCAGGAGAGATTTGTCTGCAACACGCTGCAGCCGGGATGCGCCAACGTTTGCTATGACGTCTTCTCCCCTGTGTCTCACCTGCGATTCTGGCTGATCCAGGGCGTGTGCGTCCTCCTCCCCTCCGCTGTCTTCAGCGTCTATGTCCTGCACCGAGGAGCCACGCTAGCCGCGCTGGGCCCCCGCCGCTGCCCCGAACCCCGGGACACGGCCTCCGGGCAGAGACGCTGCCCGGGGTCCTGCAGGCAGCGCGGCGGCCTCGAGGTGCCCGACTTCTCGGCCGGCTACATCATCCACCTCCTTCTCCGGATCCTGCTGGAGGCAGCCTTCGGGGCCTTGCACTACCTTCTCTTTGGGTTCCTGGCCCCAAATAAGTTCCCTTGCACGCGTCCTCCGTGCACGGGCGTGGTGGACTGTTACGTGTCGCGGCCCACGGAGAAGTCCCTGCTGATGCTGTTCCTCTGGGCGGTCAGCGCACTGTCTTTCCTGCTGGGCCTCGCGGACCTGGTCTGCAGCCTGCGGCGGCGGATGCGCAGAAGGCCCGGACCCCCGACGAGCCCCTCCATCCGGAAGCAGAGCGGAGCCCCTGGCCACCCCGAGGGACACCCGACGGACAAGGAGGGTGGGCGGGAGCAAGAGGGGGCGCCTGCACCCCCGGGTGCACGCGCCGGAGGGGAGGGGGCCGGCAGCCCCAGGGGTACCTCCAGGGTGTCAGGGCACACGAAGATTCCGGATGAGGATGAGAGTGAGGTGACATCCTCCGCCAGCGAAAAGTTGGGCAGGCAGCCCCGGGGCAGGCCCTACCGAGAGGCCGCCCAGGACCCGAGGGGCTCAGGATCCGAGGAGCAGCCCTCAGCAGCTCCCAGCCACCTAGCCGCTCACCCTTCCTGCAGCCGCCTGCAGCCCCCTGACCCGCCTGCCAGCTCCCTCGGTGCTCCCCACCTGAGAGCCAGGAAGTCTGAGTGGGTGTGAAAAAAACAGCACCTGGCCATGCCCCGGGGCTCACGCCTGTAATCCCAACACTTTGGGAGGCCCAAGCAGCAGGATCGCTTGAGAATGTATCTCCTTGCCCAGGAGTTTGAGACCAGCCTGGGCAACATAGTGAGACCCTTGTCTCTACAAAATATCTAAAAATTAGCTGGGCACAGTGGCTCCCGCCTGTAGTCCCGGTTACTTGGAGGGCTGAGGTGGGAGGATCATTTGAGCCTGGGAGATTGAGGCTGCAGTGAGCCAAGATCATGGCATGGCACTGCACTGCAGCCTGGGCAACACAGTGAGACCCTGTCAAAAAAAAAAAAAAAAAAAACACAATGCAGAGCTGAGAGAGCCCAGCTGTCCTTCGCACACAGGAATGCCTGTGCTGATGCACACTCACTTTGGCACCTGGCAGAAGGGCGAGCTGACCTGGGGACACACGGACACCACAGGAGATATATTCTCAGTACGGATTTAATTTAGATAACACTTTTTTATTTTTTTAAAAAAGCACATGACATTCAATGTCCCAGCAAAACTAAAGCGATGAACTGGAGTTGGCTTTCTGATAATGGTGAGATGGTTCTGTCGGCCACACTCTCCCGGTTCTGTTATCAAATTCTGTGCCATGTGTTTCATGTAAGGCATGTTTTCTTCCGTTAGTATATTAATGTTTAATATTTTCTAGTGAATTATGAGGTTTTCTTGTTTTTGTTGTTCTGCTTTGGATGAAAGAAACATCTGTTATGCATGTCATAAATAGAGAGACATTAAACTTCTCCTAACCCCTTAATAAAATTGTATTAGTTCATTTCATACTGCTATGAAGAAATACCCGAGACTGGGTAATTTATAAAGAAAAAGAAGGGTTTTTTTTGTTTGTTTGTTTTTATTTTTTGAGTCAGAGTCTCGCTCTGTCGCCCAGGCTGGAGGGCAGTGGCCGGATCTCGGCTCACTGCAAGCTCCGCCCTCTTGGTTCACGCCATTCTCCTGCCTCAGCCTCCCGAGTAGCTGGGACTACAGGTGCCCGCCACCAGGCCTGGCTAATTTTTTGTGTATTTAGTAAAGATGGGGTTTCACTGTGTTCACCAGGATGGTTTTGATCTCCTGACCTCGTGATCCACCCACCTTGGCCTCCCAAAGTTCTGGGATTACAGGCATGAGCCACTGTGCCCAGCAGAAAAAGAAGTTTAATGGACTCACAGTTCTACATGGCTGGGCAGACCACAATCATGGCAGAAGGTGAAGGAGGAGCAAAGTCACACCTTACATGGTGGCAGGCAAGAGAGCATGTGCAGGGGAACTCCCCTGTATAAAACGGTCAGATCTTGTGAGACTTACTATCATGAGAATAGCAGGGGAAAACCCGCCCCATGATTCAATTACCTCCTACCAGGTCCCTCCCACAACACGCGGGGACTATGGGAGCTACAATTCAAGCTGAGATTTGGGTGGGGACACAACCAAACCATATAAAAAATTAATGCTGATTGCATTATAATATCATGCTTCATACATCATTGTGTTAGAGCAGAAATGAGAAATGCAGAAAATATGGCTAATAAACAGTTGGTTTGCGGGGGCATCGTATACCATTCCTGTGTATGGGTGTAAAGTGCACAGGATGTAGGATGAGTTGTCCCTGTGTGTGTATGCTGGGTGGCTGTCCTCACTGCATAGAGGGAGTGCTTTTGCTGTAGAGGAGTGACCATAGATTTGTCACAAGTTTTTTAGTTCAGGCTTTGTGCCCTTTAGAGAGTCATACAATTCAGACTTCCCTGAGAATCTTCATGTTCCAGTGGAGAAGATGAAAAAAACCATGGGTATTGTGGAATGCACAGTCTGTGTTTATGAATTTTGTGTAGCAACAGACAACCGCGCCAGGTCTTGGGCTGGGCTTCTGATCCAGGCCTTTCTGCACTGCTTAGCATCATTCTGGCTTTGATCTAGGTGCTGCCCAAGTTCAGGTGTGACATCCAAGTTTAGTGCTGGCCGAAATCAGGCAGGTGGGAGGATACAGTAGAGCAGACATTTGCTATGGGATGGGATTAACCTGCTCACCCTAATCAAGAGAGGAAAGAGGCATTTGGGTGTAGTTCAGAAATAGATGACTATTCCCTGGTTTCCAAGTATGGAAGGGCTGAGGAGCGGCACCACCCTTCACTCCAGCAAATAACAAAAAAGGTGAACCAACTCCTCATCAAGACGATGGGCACTTTGACTCTTCTAAAGAAGACCTTGATGATGAAATGCCCTCAAACATGGAGAATACAGCCTGCTTGGTGTGTCTGCAGGATATCAAGGCAGTTGGTCCAAACTTTAAACAAAAATCCCAAATTGGTTTTGGCACAAAGCTATTTGAATGTATGTGCCTATTTTAATATATTATCTCCTCTCTCTCTCTCTCTCTCTCCTCTCTCTTTCTCTCCTTTCTCTCACTTTTGCTCCTTAAGCCACTGAAAGCTGTGAGCCATGCCTCCGACCCCTGTCTTCAATATTTAGATCAATGTCTGGCACATAGTGGCTGCTCAAAAAACTGTTTTGTTTTCTTTTTTTTATCTGATATTCCCGAAGCATTCAGGGGCAAATCTTGTTGTTCCTTGTAGTGTCCAATTCTGGTGGACTTCCCAAGTCTTATAGAGATAAAGGATTTCTTTATTTCTTTCTCCTTCCTTCCTCCCTCCCTCTCTTCCTCCCTCCCTCTCTTCCTCCCTTCCTTCTTTTCTCTTTTCTTTTCATTCTTTCCTTTTCCTTTCCTTTCCTTTCCTTTCCTTTCCTTTCCTTTCCTTTCCTTTCCTTTCCTTTCCTTTCCTTTCCTTTCCTTTCTTTCCTTCCTTCCTTCCTTCCTTCCTTCCTTCCTTCCTTCCTTCCTTCCTTCCTTCCTTCCTTCCTTCCTTCTTTCTTTCTTTCTCTTCTCTTTCCTTTCTTCTGATCTTCCTTCTTTCCATTCTCCAGGCAGGATCTTTCTCTGTCACTCAGGCTGGAGTGCAGTGATCATGGTTCACTGCATAAGCTCCCTCTGGGACAGGTAGGGTAAGGGGGAGGGTAAGGGGCCCAGGGTAGGAGATCCGGGTTCTGGCCTCACGCCCACCATTGCCTAGCAGGTCGGTCCCTTCCTTGGGCCCCTCATGATGAGGGGCCCTGACCAGGGGATTCTTTACTGCTCCACAAGGGTCAGACTCTGTCAGTGAGATGTGCGGCTGTCAGTCACCTTAGCATTAACAAGGACTCATTTATGAGGCCTATCCAGCTACCTGCCTGCATGCAGGTTTTGATCAGATGAAAATGGTAAGAACAATAGAGTCTTGTGTGTTCTCAGAGGAGCTGCCATGGCGAGGATGTGGAGAAAAGGGAGCTCTCGTTCTCTGTTGTGCACTGTTGGTGGGAATGTAAATTAGTACAACCACTATGGAGAATAGCATGGAGGTTTCTCAAAAAACTGAAAATAGAGATATAGGATCCAGCAATCCCACTGCTGGGTATGGACCCCAAAGAAAAGAAACCAGAATGACAAAGACATAGCTACACTCCCATGTTTATTGCAACATTAGTCACAATAGCAAAGATTTGGCAACAACCTAAGGGTCCATCGGTTGATGGGTGGAGAAAGAAAATGTGGTTTATATGCAGAATGGAGTACTATTCAGAGATAAAAAGGATGAAATCTTGTTATTGGCAGCAACATGGATGGATCTGGAGGATATTATTTTATGTGAAATGAGCCAGGCACAGAAAGACAGATGTCATAGGCTCTCATTTCTATGTGGGAGCTGAAGAAGTGGATCTCATGGAGGTCGAGATTAGAGTGGGGGTCACCAGAGAAGGGGAAGGCGAGGGGGCCTGAAGGGAAAAAGAAAGAATACAAATGCACTTATTACCACCAAGGTGTACACTGAACAGTGATAAAGATGGTAGATTATGTATGTCTATTTTACCTCCATAAAAATAAATGTTAAGAAAAGAAGAGCTGTCAAAACAGAGACAGGAACCCCGTGGAAAGTGGGGACAGATGGTCCGAGCACGAGTCCTCAACTTCATATTCTACTGAGTGATGACTGAGAGTTGAATGGACAGACCTGGGGGCCACAGAAGACATCTGATGGGACCCTGTCCTGTGAGGAGCAAGGTGGCGGAAGAGGCATTGCCTGTCCTAGAGCTTGGCTGGCCATGCTCACGTGACCGTGACTGTGCTGTGAAAGGTGCTAATGCAGGTGTTCTTCTTTCTCTTCTCTTTGCTGTCACACTGGGTGCTGAAGATCTCTCCTAGTTTTGTAACTTAGGTTGTAAAGCCTTAAATATTTTTTCCAGTCCATGGCTGGGTGTGGTGGCTCGCGCCTATAGTCCCAACACTTGGGCAGGCCAGGTGGGTGGATCACTTGAGGTCAGGGGTTTGAGAACAGCCTGGCCAACGTGGTAAAACCTTATCTTTTTTTAAAAAAGACAAAAATTAGCTGGGCGTGGTGACGGGTGCCTGTAATTCGAGCTACTCAGAAGGTCAAGGCAGGAAAATCGCTTGAACCTAAAAGGCAGAGGTTGCAGTGAGCCGAGATCACGCCATTGCACTCCAGCCTGGGCCACAAAGTGAAAGTCCGTCTCAAAAAAAAAAAAAATAGAAAACTTTTTCCAGTCCTTTAAAGGGAGAGGGAAAAAAAAAATCTTCAACTATATTCAAAAGGCTAAAACAAAAAAAAAAACACAAACAGTAGAAAATCATGTTGCTTCCATCTTCCTTTTCAGACTTCAATCTGTGTCTTTGCATGTTGACACCGAATGATTGAAAGATGGCTCACAGGTCTGCATCCCTCCCACAGACACTTAAGGAGGATCCTATGGCTTAGGGCAGAGACAGTG
The DNA here is from genome assembly GCF_007565055.1 of Rhinopithecus roxellana. Taxonomy (NCBI): domain Eukaryota; kingdom Metazoa; phylum Chordata; class Mammalia; order Primates; family Cercopithecidae; genus Rhinopithecus; species Rhinopithecus roxellana. The sequence goes on along the minus strand of NC_044559.1, from coordinate 123,737,354 downwards.
TGCAAGTTAATGTAACTGCAGCTGCAATAACAGGCAAACCCCGATTTTAGCCACTTAGTGCAGACGAAGCCTCAATGAGTACAAAGTGTCTATTCCTGATGTGAGCAGCTCTGATCCAGGTGGTGACTCAGGGACCGCTCCATCCTGTGGCACCAACGTCTTCTGCCCACGTTACTGATTGCTTTTGGGGAGGACAGGAGGGGCTCCCTAGGCCTGGCCTCGAAATGGCACTGGCCATATTCTTTAACTAGAACTCAGTCCCAGCTGCAAGGGAAGCTATGAAAGGTGGCTTAGCTACGTGCCCAGAAAGAAGGAGGAAAAGTTGGGGTGAACAGGGAGCCAGTGTTTGTCTGAGGCAGCAATTATTATCTGGGCACCTGCCCTGTAAGAGGCATTTAATAAATCCTAGTGACCAACAAATTGGTCTCTACGGAAAGCTAAGCAGGGTCATTGGCTCAGGTCCTCAGATGATGATGGAGAGAAGAGAAAGGAGGTGACAAGGACAAAGACAACTGACTGAATTAGGCACGGAACCCAAATCTCTCATATTGAGGGACTGTCCTCTTAATTACAATCATTTTAAATAAAAAGGGATCTTTACTGGTTTAAGTGTGTGCACATTTGGGTTTTAGTTGAGCTCTTTGGTCTTTGCACAGCACAAAAAGCTCATGAGATAATTGGCATCTAACTTTCCAGGGACTTTAATTCAGAAATCTCTTCCCAGGGCAATCTGCAGGTGGATTCTAATGTGCAATTCAAGCTCTGTCCTGACACATGCAGCTGTTTATCTGCAGAGACACAAATGAAAGATTATGAAGATCACTGAGATCATGCTTATAAAGCAGTTTGTGCTTAGCCAAGAACAGCATTTACAGAATTAACAGATGTGACTCTGTTTTGGTAGGATGTTGCAATCTGCTGAGGGAACCTATTTTGAATTTTCTGAGTATAATTTTGGTTTCAGGTAAGAAGTGCTGAGGAGGGGGTTGCTTTACAGATAAGGAGAGGGGACACTGGATTTCCCCAGCACAAATTTGCTGAAGATCCTCTACGATGTACACACCTCCCACCGTGGACCCCAACACTCCGGCTTTAGGAGTGAGACCAGCAGCAGAGTCTAGTAAATCTCACCAACTGTATTTTGGCTGTGCTGTGGTATAAATGTTTCCTAGGAAAAAAACAGATAGCTTTCCCCCTGCATTCAAAATGTATGCATCAATATGTTTGCTCCCTCCTGTCCCTCATAGAGCAAACCTCTTTCTCCAGGAAATTTCTAGTTGAGCTCCATCTCTGTGACCTGAGAGGGCAGTTGGGAGGGGCGCACAGCAGAGCCGAAAGAAGGGACTACGTGCTCTGATAAACTGAACCTGGATGGAAGGTGTTTCATGGAGAATCCAGGAAATTAAAAGTCAACGGACAAACTAGATTTTGGTAAAAAGAGTTTCCTCCTTCCCCAGGTGGGTAAAACAGAGAAGTGCATGACATGTTTAAAAGATCAAGTGATTATAAAGAGTGCGCCCAACTGGCATAACCCTGCACCTAGAAGTTAATTTTTTGCTTCTTTTTCTTTTTCTTTTTTTTTTTTCCTATGGAGCTAAAAAACAAAACAAAACAAAAGAAAAAATCAACCTGCCAGGTACAGTGGCTCATGCTTATAATCCCAGCACTTAGGGAGGCCGAGGTGGGAGGATTGCTTGAGCCCAGGAGATCAAGCCTGGGCAACATAGCAAAACAAAACAACAAAACAAAACAAAACTTGGCCAGGCTTGGTGGCACGCACCTGTGGTCTCTGCTACTTACGAGGCTAAGGTAGAAGGATCACTGTAGCTTAGTTTGAGGCTGCAGTGAGCTTCAGTCGTGCCACCACATGCCAGCCTGGCTGATAGAACAAGACCCTGTCTTAAAAAAGAAAAAAATAATCGACTTATCACATGAGCACCAGCAACCCGTGGTGGGAAGAGTTTTAGCAAAAGGTCATTGTCTCGGTTCTGCCTGACTCCCCCAACTCCTGTGAACCTTAATCTCAATGCTGAGATGGGCAGATCACAGCTACCTTACTTCGTGGGCTTGCTGGGAAGTTCAGATGAGATGGTGGACGTGGAAACCCCTGAGAGGGACATAGCCATGTGTCACTGTAGGCGCTTCCTAGGCTGCAAGATCACCAATGCTTGGGCAGATCACTGCAAACGCTTCTCTTTGGGAATGTGTGATGTACAATGCTTCCTTGGGGGAGAAGGATGTCCATAGACTTAGGACATCGCAACCTCCTTCCTGCACCCTATCTTACCAGCAGAGGCCTCTCTTGGATCATATTTAAGATGCAGTATTTATAAGCTCCAAAATAAAATGTTAATTAATTCTGGTGGTACCTCTTGGCCACGTTCATGAGCTTATTCTTTCCATTCTTCTTTCTTATTTCTCTCTCCCCAGAAAAAGTAGGATCTAAGAATTCTCAGCAATGGATCTGGGAATTCTAGTAGGTGACTTTGAATAGCAGAGGGGGTAAGAAAGTTGGGGATAATGGAGAAATTGTGGGCAAGCTGGCTTCCTGGGAAGGGACTAATCGAACAAGACAATGATTTATGCTTTCGGGGTTCAGAGGCAGCTTGTTAATTCGAATTATTTTCTTTATTTTTGCCCACAAGTGTTTGGTTGTCTTTTTCCCTGGCTTTTCACATGATCGGGCTGCAAGCTGCAGAAGTGTGGCTTGTGCTGCAGATTTGTAATAAAAGATGACAGCTGAGACAGACAGTGGTGGAACCGGTAGATCTTGCACACCCGCACGGTGTGGCTGCTCGGGAGGCTGTCTAGTGGACCTGCCAACAGAGCACAAATATCCTCTCTTCCTCATTTCAGATTCCTCCTTCCGGCTGTTTACTAAACAGCTACAAAAACTCCCTCTTGGCTGTAACTTGTCAAATAAAGTCCCTTCAAAGTGATATGATTTTCCTCCCCTCGGTTTATGAAATGGTGTGTTATTTTACATTTGAGAAACTTCCCCCCTTTTCTTGTTGCTTTAGAAAGTTAAAGTGCTTTTGGCTGGGCACAGTGGCTCACGACTGTAATCCCAGCACTATAGGAAGCTGAGGCGGTCAGATCACCTGAGGTCAGAGGCTCAAGAGTAGCCTGGCCAACATGGGGAAGGACTCTGTCTCTACTAAAAATACAAAAATTAGCCAGGCATGGTGATGGGTGCCTGTAGTCCCAGCTACCTGGGAGGCTGAGGCAGGAGAATCTCTTGAATCCGGGAGGTGGAGGTTGCAATGAGCTGGGATGGCACCATTGCCCTCAAGCCTGGTGTGACTCTGTCTCAAAAAAAAAAGTTAATGTGCTTTTGATCTCAGAAATGATATTTGAGAAGCAATTAAATGTCTATCAACTGGTCTTCCTCACCTGGGATATTTGATCCAGAAAAAAAGCCTCAGGTGTTATTTAAGTTTAAACTAAGCATATTTAGTGCTATTCCTTCAGAAATGAAAATTCAGTAATTTTATAGATGTAGTTTGTGGGATTGGCCATTTTAAGGAAAAAATTTAAAAGTTTTACGCTAAAGCAAGTTCATCAAATTTTGTTGTATGGCCAGAATGGTTCTTTAGAGAGAAGTTAATAGAGTGGTTAAGACGTGCATTCAATGGGGCTGAGTGCAGTGGCTCACACCTGTAATCCCAACACTTTGGGAGGCTGAAGCAGGAGGATTACTTGAGGTCAGGAGTTCAGGACCAGTCTGGGCAACATAGTAAGATCCTGTCTTTACAAAAATCACTACAAAAAGCAGCTGGGCATGATGATGCACACCTGTGTTCCCAGCTACTTGGGAGGCTGAGCAGGGAGAATCACCTGAGCCCTGGGAAGTCAAGGCTGCACTGAGCTGTGGTCACACCACTGCACTCCAGCCTGGAGTGCGCTCTGGAGTGCAGAGTGATACCCTGTCTCCAGGAAAAAAAAAAAAAGGTATCACCCAAAAGGCCAGGGTGTGGGGCTCACATCTGTCATCCCACCACTTTGGGACTTTGGGAAGCTGAAGTTTGAGGTTTGACTGAGGCCAGGAGGTCAGGACCAGCCTGGGCAGCATGGCAAGATCCTGTCTCTACAAAAAATAAAAAATAATAAGTCCTAGCTACACGGGAGACTGAGGTGGGAGGATTGCTTAAGCCCAGGAGTTTGAGCTATGATTGTGCCACTGCACTCCAGCCTGGGTGACAGAGTGAGATCCTGTCTCTAAAAAAAAAAAAAAAAAAAGACTTGCGCTCAATGCACTAGGAAATATTTTCATTGTCTCATTAGCTAAGGACTCTGCAAACATGAGCTTTTCTTTGTGTACTTTTATTTCTCATCTATAAAACAAAGATGTCATCCCTTCTACCTGGAAATATGAAATGATATTTCCTATCAGAATGTGGATTAAGGGGTTTTTACCCGTTTGGAAGTAAGATAAGCATAAACATTGAGGATGACTCAATTTGCATATTTGTTGAGCATCTTTGATGTAGCTGATGCTTGTATAAGGCATGGGATAAGGGGCAAGAGAGTGATAAGGAAAGACTATACATACATTTAAGGATCTCTTTCTAAGAAATAAATGGGGACCATATGAAGGCAGCATATGACACAAAATTAAATTTCATGGCTCAGACTTGAATATTGAAATTTTTATTTTTTTTGTAAGTCAGCCAACATTGAGTCAGACAGCAAAGCTTCTTGCATCAAGTAAAGGAATGGGGGCGCTGCCTGCATCACTCTGCTGGGGCATGGGAGAAGCTGGGCTTTGGTGTTATCCTCCTACGCCCTCCTGTGACCCCGACTCCCTTGGGCACCCCTCCCTCAGGCGCTGCCCCCTCACTGCCTGTCTAACTATGGCCCCTTACCCATACTGTGCCCCTCAGGAACCTCCTGAGCTCAAGTCCTGTCACGGCATCCTCAACTTGCCAGGGAGGTTGGTGACTTTACTCTAGCTCATTTCACACCTGAAAAAATGAAGGTCCAGGATGGCAACGTAACTCATCTAAAACAATCTGGTCAATTGGTGGCTAAATCTTCTCATTCCGAGCTGGCTTTGGCTCTAGAATTCCATTGCTCCAGGTTGCCTTCTTGAAGGTCATCGGATAGAAGGGATTACTGTTCACAATAGCTTGATGTATAAGCTTTCTAGAAGCATTAGCAAATTAACAGAGGGCTCAGGGGTCCGATAGAATGCATCTCTGTTTTTTTTATTTTTTAGAGACAGGGTCTCACTCTGTCGCTCAGGCTGGAATACAATGGCGTGATCATAGCTCACTGTAGCCATAAACTCCTGGGCTCAAGTGATCCTACTGCCTTAGCCTCCTGAGTAGCTAGGACTACAGGCCTAGCTAATCTTTTTATTAAAACATTTTTTGTAAAGCGAGTTCTCGCTGTGTTGCCCAGGCTGGTCTCGAACTCCTGGCCCCAAGCAATTCTCCTGCCTCAGCCTCCCAAAGTGTTGGGATTACAGGTGTGAGCCACCACACCTGGCCCAGAATGGATTTTTAATAGTGCCATTTGAGGCAATATAAAGGGTCTACAGGTGACCTATAGAATAAGAATAGAATTGGTTTTTGATGACGGATTACAGTGGCAATCATTTCTTGAAGTTAGACAGTTATGATAGAAATATAAAAACACAGAAGTTTAGAAATAATGCCCCATCCTCCCTCAATAACACATCAACCTGTTTCTATTCATAGCCTCTTAGGTTTTAAAATTTATAGTTGTATTTGTATTATGTCCGTTCTGTGTTTTCACTTGCTAATATGTTATACACATTTTTCGTGGCTCTCCAGTCTTCTTTACTTACCGCTTTGAATGACGGCAGGAGTCTATGAAACGATGGCTCTCTGATCATCTCCCCCAGCCTCTGTTGAACAAAATACTGCCAGCCTTTTGATATTACAAAATAACACAACATGGGTACACAGGATTTTCCCTCACATTTTGGATTATTTCCTTTAAATAGTTTTCTAGAAATTTTTAATTTTTAAAATTTAGGAACAGTGTCTCTCTCTGCTGTCCAGGCTGAGTGCAGTGGTGTGATCAAAGCTCGCTGCAGTCTCAAATTCCTAGGCACACACGATCCTCCTGCCTCAGCCTCTGAAGTAGCTGGGACTACAGACATGTGCCACCATCCCCAACTAATTTAAAAAGAAATATTTTTGTAGAGATGGGGTCTTACTTACTGTGTTGCCCAGGCTGGTCTTGACCTCCTGGGCTAAGGGATCCTCCTGCCTTGGCCTCCCAAAATGCTGAGATTATAGGTGTGAGCCACTGCTTCCAGCCTAAAACATTTTTAAGTTCACATACATTCTCAATGGATTATTAAGCTATTAATAGTGTCAACCACATGCAGATTACTCTTTGTTAAGCTGCCATAATTTCACAAGTTGATCTTGTGATGCTAAACCAGCGGGGTGCAGTAGCTTGTGCCTGTAATCTCAGCTACTCAGAAAGCTGAGGTAGAAGGACTGCTGGAAGCTGGCAGTTTGAGACCAATCTGGGCAACATAGTGAGACCCCATCTCTCTTTCAAAAAAAAAAAAAAAAAAAAAAAAAAAGGCCAGGTGCAGTGGCTCACGCCTGTAATCCCAGCACTTTGGGAGGCCAAGGCGGGTGGATCATGAGGTCAGGAGATTGAGACCATCCTGGCTAACACAGTGAAACCCCGTCTCTACTAAAAATACAAAAATACAAAAAAAAAAAAAAAAAAAAAAAATTAGCCAGGTGTGGTGGCAGGCGCCTGTAGTCCCAGCTACTTGGGAGGCTGACTCAGGAGAATGGCGTGAACCCAGGAGGCGGAGCTTGCAGTGAGCCGAGATGGTGCCACTGTACTCCAGCCTGGGCAACAGAGCGAGACTCCGTCTAAAAAAAAAACAAAAAAACAAAAAAAACAAAAACAAAAACAAAAACAAAAATCCCAAAACTGCTAACCTTGAAGATGCTGTTTCTTTCTGGCGCTTTGTCTTGAACTTCAGAAACCTCCCTCCAGGTAGCCAGGGTACCTGAGCTCTCCCCAGTGAGCCTCAGTGACGTTTTCCACAGGTGTGTTTAACAGACTCATAGATGAAGCATGTTAATTACACGTTAGTAATTAACCAGTTATTACAGTAGTTATGCTCACATGCTTGAGAATTTCCTCCTACCCTCCATCCTCAAGTGGGCCCTGGCGCCTGTTGTTTCTCTCTTTGTGTCCATGTGGACTCAATGTTTAGCTTCCACTTATAAGTGAGAACATATGGAATTTGGTTTTCTATTGAATTTGGTTTTGATTTTCTGTGGAATTTGCTTAGGTTAATGGTCTCCAGTTCCATCCATATTGCTGCAGAGGACGTGATTTCTTTCTTTCTGATGGCTGTTTAGTATTCCATGGTGTATATACATTTTCTTTATCTAATCCCCTGTTGATGGGCATCTTGGTTGATTCCATGTCTTTGCTTTTGTGAAGAGTGCTGCAGTGAACATGCGTGTGTCTGTATCTTTACGGTAGGATGACTTTTTTCCTCTGGGTATATACCCATTCATGAGATTGCTGGGTCGAATGGTATTTCTATATTAAGTTCTCTGAGAAATCTCCACACTGCTTTCCACAGTGGCTAAACTAATTTACCTTCCCACCAGCGGTATAGAAGCATTCTCGTTTCTCTGCAACCTTGCCAGCATCTATTGTTTCTTGACTTTTTAGTAATAGTGATTCAGACTGGTGTGAGATACTATCTCACTGTGGCTTTGATTTACATTTCCCTAATGATTAGCGATGTTGAGCATTTTTTCATATGCTTGTTGGTTGCATGTATGTCTTCTTTTGAGAAATGTCTCTTCATGTTGTTTATCCACTTTTTAGTGGAAATTTTAAAATCTTTTTATTTTATTTATTTATTTTTTTAAATTATACTTTATGTTCTAGGGTACATGTGCACAACGTGCAGGTTTGTTACATATGTATACATGTGCCATGTTGGTGTGCTGCACCCATTAACTCGTCATTTACATTAGGTATATCTCCTAATGCTATCCCTCCCTGCTCCCCCCACCCCACAATAGGCCCCGGTGTGTGTGTGTGATGTTCCCCTTCCTGTGTCCAAGCGTTCTCATTGTTCAATTCCCACCTATGAGTGAGAACATGTGGTGTTTGGTTTTCTGTTCTTGTGATAGTTTGCTGAAAATGATAGTTTCCAGTGGCATCCATGTCCCTACAAAGGACACAAACTCATCCTTTTTTATGGCTGCATAGTATTCCATGGTGCATATGTGCCACATTTTCTTAATCTAGTCTGTCATTGATGGACATTTGGGTTGGTTCCAAGTCTTTGCTATTGTGAATAGTGCTGCAGTAAACATATGTGTGCATGTGTCTTTATAGCAACATGATTTATAATCCTTTGGGTATATACCCAGTAATGGGATGGCTGGGTCAAATGGTATTTCTAGTTGTAGAGCCTTGAAGTAGAACTTTTTAGTGGATTTTTTTTTTTTTTTTTTGCTTGTTGATTTGTCTAACACCATCATTTCTTTTTTTCTTTTTTTAAGACTGAGTCTCACTCTGTTGCTGAGGCTGGAGCACAGTGGCATGATCTCGGCTCACTGAAACCTCTGCCTCTCAGGTTCAAACAATTCTCCTGCCTTAGCCTCCCAAGTAGCTGGGATTACAGGTGCATGCCACCATGCCTCGCCAACTTTTGTATTTTTAGTAGAGATGGGGTTTTGTCATTTTGGCCAGGCTGGTCTCGAACTCCTGACCTCAGGTAATCCACCTGCCTTGGCATTACAGGCGTGAGCCACTGCACCAACATTTCTTGATCATTTTTTACTTATTAGGCAGTGTTTGGCCATAAATCATACTCTCTATATCATATATTTTTATACCTCACAGAAAGCCTGGTATGGACAGGATGTGTATTTTGTTTTCCTTTTCTTGGAGTCTTGATGGGATGGGTAGCAAAGAGATGAATAACACATTTCACAGTAAATAAAGGATACAGAATAGAACTCACGACAGGAGAGAGAAATATGGAAGTCACCTAAGAGGAGGTCACAGAAAGAGGGCCGGGGGGTACTCCAGTGACATACTTCACTTGCTTCTCAAATTGGTTCCCAGCCCAAGTCCAGTAGGCTGTCTCCAATAGTAGATTTAGAAGCAATTATGGTAGATTTTGAAGCAAAGTTTAGCTCTGAAAATCCTATGAAATGCAGAGTGGAATGGCATCCAATTGTTTTGATGAAGTCTTGATTGTGCTGGGGAAATAACACCGCTGATAATCCAAATGGAATTAACACCTTTTGTCATTAACTTGACACTTCTCGCACAAGCTAATGAACAGCTTATGGTAAGCTCAATCGGTAACTTTAGGGGACTAGAAAACTGGGATATTGACTCACTTCGGACCCACCCTTCCTTTATTGAATTTGGAAACATCTGTGTGAGTCTTGTACTAATCCTTCTTGAGTTGGCACAACACGATGGTATTGGAAAGTTTCACGGAATTCACCACATTCATCCTTTAATTAGACTAAACTTGGATTTAAAAGCTTCTGTGGGATTTGAAAAAAATCCAATCTTTGGTCTCAGACTGCTAAATCCTTTGGGAATTTTGAAGTGCAAATATACAAAATCATAATACAGTGTAAAGTTCTGTTAATCTTAAGAATATGTGAGTCATTTTAAACCTAGAGTATTTCAGGTTTAGTCATTTCCTTCATATGAAATCCAACTTTCCAGCATAAAAATTATAAAACATAAATACAGTTTTCCAGCATGTAAAGCCTAAAATACGAAAACTGTATGGATGGAATTTGCTAATGTGGCTGCAGCATTTTGTTGAGATTCTAATTTTAAAAATATCTTTTTACTTCATCTGAACTTTTCTCTTTTTTCTGAGACAGGGTCTTGCTCTTTGACCCAGGCTGGAGTGCAGTGGTGTGATCATGGCTCACTGCAGCCTTGACCTCCAGGGCTCAAGCAATCTTTCCACCTCAACCTCCTGAGTTGCTGGGACCACAGGCACACACCATCACGTCCAGTTAATTTTTTTTGATTTTTTTGTAGAGGTAGGGTCTCCCTTTGTTGCCCAGGCTGGTCTCAAACTCCTGGGCTCAAGCAATCCTCCTGTCTTGGCCTCCCAAAGTGTTGGGATTACAGGCATAAGCCACCGCACCTGGTTGGTCTGAACTTTTCCTCTTATAATCTTTCTTCTCTGTTCTTTCTTGCTTCTCTTTTCTCACTGTTCAGTTTTACTTATGTTCATTTTCTCCATGAATCAGTTAGTTTCATACAAAGAAAATGTCTACAGCTGAGTACGGTCCTCCTAAGGTTCCCCCACCCCCGCATTATGGTAGTCAATGGAGACACTGAAAATAATTCCCAGTTCTTTGGGCAAAGTAGTTTGTTCAATGAATATGTATTGAATGAATGAGTTTTTTGAACAGCACAAATTTAAAGACAGTATGAATTTTATTTTTTGAGTAGGTTAAAGCACCTATATTTAACCGTTTTGACTACTTTGGAAGTCACAGACATCTCATTGAACAGTATAATATGTTGAATAATATTGATGATAGATGAATGAACGAATGGACCAACATAATTCGAGATTTATCAATTTATTTTTTGAGACAGGATCTCTCTTTGTCACCCAGACTGGAGTGCAACCTGGTGTGATCTCGGCTCACTGCAGTCTTGACCTTCCAGACTCAGGTGATCCTCCCACCTCATCCTCCCAAGTAGTTGGGACTACTGGCATGCGCCATGACAATGAACTAATTTGTGTATTATTATTATTATTACTATTATTATTCTTAGAGATGGGGTTTTGCCACATTGCCCAGGCTGGTTTCAAACTCCTGGGCTCAGGTGATCTGCCTGCCTCAGCCTCTCAAATTGTTGGGATTATAGGGTTGGGCCATCACACTTGGCCTGTAACTAGAGGTTTAAAATGTACTGGTTTTATTTCAATCATGTCATTTGTTTCCTAGAAGACTCATGTGAGAAGGGCAGACCAATAATTATTAGCCTCATTTCATAGATGCAGAAAATCAGGTTCAGAAAAGTTAACAAGATTTCAGGTTCATAAAACATAAGGGCAAGAGTGCAGCAGTTTGACCTTCATTAGTTCTTTTTATTTTTACTTTATTACCTTCAGTAGAAGGCAGAGGTAACTATGGCAGAGAGAGGGGGGACATGTGACTGTATTAGTGTGGAGAACTATGGAAATCATTATTGCCATTTAACAAATACTTCCAGTTTTTCTTTTTCTGGGCAAGTGGTAGGATTAGTTTTCTCCACCATTTGGGGTGCCATATGCCTATACAACTTCCTTTGGTAATGACATATGTAGGACTTTGGCAAACGATACATGTAGGTATGACGTGCGCCTTTTCCAGGTAGATTCTTTAAGATTCAGTGCACAAATTGATATTTTCCTTCCCCACTGATGCAAGGATTATGGAAACACATGCCAAAATTAAACTTTAGTCAAATTGGATCTTTGAATGCCCAGGGTGAAGAGAATCTCTTCACTGAAATGCACTGGACATATGTAAAGTCATAAATTACTTTTTGTTGTGTTAAGCCTCTGAGATTTTGGAATTGTTTGTTATTGCAGCAAAACCTAACTTACTCTGATTGATATAGAAATTAAGGAGCATTAATGGGTAAAGAATGCATGGATCAATGGGTGGGTGGATGGTTAGATGAATGAATGAATGGACCAACATAATAATTAGCAGCAGGGAGGTTCCTCAGAAAGTTAAAAATGGAACTATCATGTGGTCCAGGAATCCCACTTCTGGGTATATATCCAAAAGAATTGAAAGCAGGGTCTTTGAAGAGAGATTTGCACAGCCATGTTCGTAGCAGCACTACTTGCAATGCCCAAGAGGTGGAAGCAACTCGAATGTCCATCCACGGATGACAGGATAAGTAAAATGTGGTATGCACATACAATGAAACATTGTTCAGCCCTAAAAAAGGAAGGAAGTTCTGTCCCATGCTACAACACGGATGAACCTTGAGCAAATTATGTTAAGTGAAATAAGCTGGTCACAAAAAGACAAATACTGTCTGATTCCACTTATACAAGGTACCTATTGTATTCAAATTCATAGAAACAGGAAGCAGAATGGTGGTTTTCAAGAGTTGGGGGTGAGGGGAAGGGAGTAATTGTTTAATGGGTATGGAGTTTCAGTTTTGCAAGATGAAAAAGTTATGGTGATCTATTTCACCACAATGTAAAAATACACTTAGCACTACAGAACTATATACTTACAAATGGTTAAGATAGTAAATAAAGTTTATGTGGTTTTTTTTTGTTTTTTGTTTTTTTTTGAGATGGAGTTTTGTTCCTGTTACCCAGGCTGGAGTACAGTGGCACAATCTCGGCTCACTGTAACCTCCTGGGTTCAAGCGATTCTCCTGTCTCAGCCTCCCAAGTAGCTGGCCCAAGTAGCAGGCACCTGCCACCATGCCTGGTTAATTTTTGTATTTTCAGTGGAGACGGGGTTTCACTATGTTGGCCCGGCTGGTCTTGAACTCCTGACCTCAGGTGATCCGCCTGCCTCGGCCTCCCGAAGTGCTGGGAAAACAGGTGTGAGCCACCGTGCCTGGCCTATGTGTTTTTTTAAATCACAATAAAAATTAAATAAACAAAACAAAAATGCACATGGAAACATTTTTATTTAATACAATAAAACAAAAAAAAATTTGTTTTTCTTTTTTTGAGATGAGTCTCACTCTGTCACCCAGGCTGGAGGGCAGTGGCACCATCTCAGCTCACTGCAACCTCTGCCTCCTGCCTCATCCTCCAAAGTAGTTGGGATTACAGACATGTACCACTACGCCCAGCTAATTTTTGTGTTTTTTTTTTTTTTTAGTGGAGACAGGGTTTCACCATATTGGCCAGGCTAGTCTTGAACTCCTGGCCTCAAGTGATTCACCTGCCTCGGCCTTCCAAAGTGCTAGGATTACAAGTGTGAGCCACCATGCCTAGGCTGATAGAACAAATTCTTTATTGATGGCACCTGGCACTTACTCATCCAGGCAGGCACTGTTCTTTGCATTTTATCTGTACCAGAAGTTAATCCTTACAACAACCCTATAAAATGGATGCTGTTCTTATTTCCATTTCACAGAGAGGAGGAAACTGAGGGAAACAGAGGCTGAGTAACTTGCCAAAGCTCATTCACTAAAAGAGCCAGGCAGTGGGTTGTCTGCTCTTAATCCCTCATTGTTACTGGCTTTCTGCAACTTCCTGGAGATTTTTCTAAGTTAATTAAGTTAAGATGGTGTTCATTAAGAAATATTTTCCAGAATGATTAAGTTATTAGCTTCTTTTTGGTTCACACTGAGTATGGCCAAGAGGTTTTTTGATGATATTGTGCAAAGTTTGCATCCTTGTTGTGGGTTTAACCTATGACCCTCTGTTTAGGCTTTTTCTTACAGAATAATGATGAATGTAGCAGTGAAGCTCATCATACACATTACCCAGAGTCAGGAAAACCTCTGCACTTACTTGTGAAAGTGGATTTCACTTTCTGGGGCTTCGGTTAAGGACTCATAACATCTTGTATGGTACCCTGAGACACAGCAGATTTCTGCACCAAATGAATGCTATCCCATAATTCTACAACTTTAGCAATGTGCAAGCATGAGTAAGGTACTATCAGGTTCCTTTTAAAGAGGTGAGGTGAAGACACACGTATTGACACGCATTCAGGATTCCCCTGACCCACTGTTGGCTTGACCCTTGCTTCCTGGCTACAATACCACCCTGCACCTGGTCTTAGAAAGTCAGGTCTTTCTTTGGTCACTGCAGACTGAACTTTCATTTATGTTTTTTAGCTGGTTTGTTACATGGATATATTGTGTGATACTGAGGTTTAAGCTTCTACTGAACCCATTGCCCAAATAGTGAACATAATTCCCAATAAAAAGTTTTTCACCTTGCCTTCCTTTTTACCTCCCGCCTTTTGGAGTCCCAGTGTCTATAATTCCCGTCTTTATGTCCATATGTGGCCAATGTGTAGTTCCCCCTTAGAAGTGAGAACATGTGGTATTTGATTTTCTGTTCCTGTGTTAATTCACTTAGGATAATGGCGTCTAGTGTCATGTTGCTGCAAAGGACATTATTTCATTCTTTTTATGGCTGCATAGTATTCCATGATGTATAGCATACCACATTTTAAAAAGCCAATTCACTGTTGATGGGCACCCAGGTTGATTCTACGTCTTTGCTATTGTGAATAGTGCTGCAATAAGCATATGAGTGCAGGTGTCTTTTTGGTTGGAAGATAATATTTGAATATCTTTACTAACTAACACATCCACCTTATTGATTCCTCCTAACTTCACAGGTTGGGTTTAATTTCTAGTTTAATAGAATCATACCCTATATGCACAATTCTTTGTTATTTCCTTATAGGCGGAAAAGCAGTTATCAAAAACCGTGTAGTGAGAAGTTCTTTCTTGGGGCCAGGTGAGGGCACTCCTGTCATCTCCCAAATACCTCTCATGGTGACAAAAATTAAAAACAACTGCTTTCGTTTAAAGTAGTCAAGTTAGATGACAATAGCTAGTTAGCTTAGCTAATTTCTATATATCTATATAGATCTATATGTCTACAGATCTATATATCTATAAATACATCTATATATCTAGATCTATATCTATCTCTATATATTTCACTTTAGATGATAATACTGCGTTCAATTACATTCACTGGTTTTCAACTCTGGCTGCACATGGGAATTGCCTGGGGAAGTTTTACAAAACTTTGAATTCTCAGCTGGTACCCCCCAAAATTCTGATTCTATTGGTCTGGGGTGCAACTGGGACATTGGTAATGATTTAAAAAAAACCCACCTCCAGTGCTTCTAACATGTAAGCGGGGTGAGAACTACTGCTGGAGTGCTAGTTAATTAAAAATGGGCTTATTGGGGGGAAAATGTTAGAAACTGGTTTTCTAATTTAAATCAGTGTATGATTCACCTGCATGACAAACATGGTGCTATAAAAGCATGCGTTTGTCACCTGTGAAGCATGCCTGTGCCTCCAGCCTCGGAAAAGCTATCCACCTTGGGTTGTTTTGCTAACAATGATCCTAACTTTGCCTTTTGCCCCGGGGTAATTCTTTCTTTCTGCCACCTTTCTCTGGCTACTGGTTGACCTTTTCAGGTGCCACCCATGCTCTTGGCCCCCTTCCGGGCACAGCCTGTGGCGTGAGTCTGCTGGGCCAACCAAGCTTTTCCTCATGTTGCTCTGTCATTGCCGAGATTTCTGGGACACTCTCTTGGTTTCCCTAAGCCCTTCTCTGTCCCCGATGCCTGCACTGGCTTTCACTGCACAGTGGTTCTGCTGTTTCTCCTCCTCGATCAGTAACAGAAGCCCATCCTCCCTCCCTCCCTCCCTCCATTAGTCTGCTCTCACACTGCTTTAAAGATACTGCCTGAGACTGGGTCATTGATAAAGGAAAGAGGTGTAATTGACTCATAGCTCCACATAGCTGGGGAAGCCTCAGGAAACTTACAATCATGGTGGAAGGTGAAGGGGAAGCAGGCACGTCTTACATGGTCGCAGGAGAGCAAGCAAGAGAGAAACACTTATCAAACAACAAGACCACGTGAAAACTCACTCACTATTGGAACATCAAGCGGGGGGGGAGGAATCTGTCCCCATGATCCAGTCACCTCCCACTAGTTTACTCCTTTGACATGTGGGGATTACAATTCAAAATGAGATTAGGGTGGGGACACAGAACCAAACCATACCACTCCCGGTCACTGTGCCTTCTCACTAAGCCAGAACATAGATTCTTAAATATGGAATCTATTGGAACATTGTGGCCGTAGAAGGCAAAAAGCAGGTGAGCTGGCCTAAGTTGGCCAGGGTCCCAAGAGTCAAGCCTTTCCACAGTGCTCCTCTCACCTCTGAAGGCTGGGCGTTCACATGTCCTGTATAGGCCACCACCAAACCATGGGAAAACTCTGCTATGATACTGTAAACAGGTAAACACAGCCCTGGTAAGTTGCTGTATCAACTAAGAATGCATTTTTTTTTTTTTTTTGAGATAGACTCTTTCTCTATTGCTCACGCTGGAGTGCAGTGGCACGTTCATAGCTTACTGCAGGCTTGAACTGTTAGACTCAAGTGATCCTCCTGTCTCAGCCTCCCAAGGGACTATAGACATGCATTACAACACCTGGCTTTTTATTTTTTATAGAGATGGAGTCTCATTACATTACCTAAGCTGGTTTTGAACTTCTGGCCTCTAGTGATCCTCCTATCTCAGCCTCCCAAAGTGTTGGGATTACAGGTGTCAGCCACCATGCCCAGCCTGAATTCTCCTTGTGGTGGCCTCAGAGGTTTACACAGAAGAGTGGGACAGCTGGAAAAGATCTATAGAGACAGGAGTGACAAGTAGGCTTGGTGGCTTCTAGGCCCAGCTGTGCTCCTGACTGTGTGATGTTCAGTAAGCACAGTTGTTTTGGGCTTGTTTTCTAACCAGTGAAATGTGGGATGGTGGGCTAGACCTTCCTACCCTTCAGTGTGCCTGTGAAGCTTGGGGATCTTGTTAAAATGCAGTTTCTGATTCAGTAAGAGAGATATGAGATTCCACATTTCCACAACGCTGCAGGTTCTTGCCCCTGCTCCTTGTTCATGGGCAGCAAGATTCTTGCCCCTGGGGCCTCTTAACTCTACAAGTCCTCCAAGATCTTATGTGGTCCTTGGCCACAGTCTCCTCCTTCCCTCCCATCTCCACTAGACATTGCAGTCCTCAGAAACCTCGTTTCTCTGCTCATCCTTCTTTTTTTTTTTGGCAAAGTCTTGCTCTATCACCCAGGCTGGAGTGCAGTGCCCCAATCTCGGCTCACTGTAGCCTCTACCTCCCAGGTTCAAGCGATTCTCCTGCTTCAGCCTCCTGAGTAGCTGGGATTGCAGGTGCAGCCACCACGCTCAGCTAATTTTTGTATTTTTAGTAGAGACAGGGTTTCACCATGCTGGCCAGGCTGGTCTCAAATTCCTGACCTCAGGTGATCCACCTGCCTTGGCCACCCAAAGTGCTGGGATTACAGGCGTGAGCCACCGCTCCTGGCTCTGCTCATCCTTCTTTAAGATCCTGCTCTTCCCACATCTCGGTGCTATGTCATCTTCCTTCCCCAGGGCTCCAGTGTTCCAATGCAGATGCTCACTGATCTTGTTTTCCAGAGAAGTTTCTACTCCTTGGTGTGTTTCTGTGAACACCCAGCTAGGTAAAATGAGGGATGGCCTGTGTCTTGCCTGCCCTAACAGCACTCACATGCAGCACTGACGGGCGTCCCCTGGACTCAGAGGTTGACCTCTACATGAGAAATTGTAAAGCGGCACATTTAATTAAGCCAATCACATCCCACTTCAAAATACTCTTTCTTATTCATTCTTTCTTCCATGAAAGCTTTGATATGGTGGATCTTTGGCGAGCATCTCATTCTTTAAATAAAAGTAACTCAGAAGCTAATTAAAAAAAAGATATACGCTTGGAATTTAACACAGCTGAATTATATTTTTAGCATAATGGTTATATGCAGGACTTAATGCAATTGAAGTTAATAAAAGTAGTATCACTGTGTGGTGGGGGTGTCTTGTGGGGCCTTAAACTTCAGTGTGCAATTTTTGGAGTGCTTCAGAGAAAGGATTCAAGATTATGAATACAAAATGTTTGCAGGTCCTCTGGGCAGAGGCTGTGCCTGTGCCTGGGCTGACTCTCCGTGTGCTATTTTTGAATGAATGAATTGAATGAAGGAACTCCCTAACTTCTTGGTTCTGGGACCCTGTACTACCACAAGATGGCAGTGTAGTATCAAATGTGGAAAGTGGATGGACACTTGCACTGATTTCCTTTTTACGTCTCAACAGAACGTTTGCACCTGAACTTTAAATTGCATCCTGTGCTCTGCAACTGCTCCTGGTTTTCTTTTGGCAAGACAATCTCACTCTCTTTGCCCAAACTCTGAAGTATTACAGGCACCTGCAATGCGGACAGGGCAGGTTAAGAAACTGTAATGTGCCATGGTTTACTCCTTAAACTTTCTTGTACACTTTCCTCCCTTCTGTTTCATGGTACTTTCAAATTGCATTTATTATAAAGCAAGAAAAGTGTTTCAGGTAACTTCTCCCACAAGCAATTTAACGAGCTTTGGCTTTAGTCATGTTTTAATCATGTTAGACTCGACCTTGATCTTCTAGCCACACAGCAAACACATCAACCCCTCTCCCAATTTGACAAGATTTTCAAAAACTAACACTTGTTTTATGTAATTAAAGACACACCTGTGTAGCACACAGGGGTGTTCATTTGTCTAATGCAACTGGCCAGATACTCTTCTTTCTTTCTTCCACCCTAAAATCAATTTTGGGGTTTTGTTCCCTTAGTAGATACGATCTGGGTATTGGCAAATATGCAACTCAGGTTTTAGCTTTAAAGACAAAGAACCGGCACTTATGTCTTAATACCATTCTCTAAAATTAGTCTCTAGTGATTACAGGTGCAGGTCTTTTTTTATTGAGCACTGTCCTCAGAATTTAAATTGGGGTTTTGGCTGTCAAATAAGCTCACTTAGATTGAACACATATAGATCTTGAGTTATGAAATATAGCACTTTATAATGTTATATTGAAGAACAAGGTAAAAAGCTTCCATGTTGGACATTTTCTCACTGCTATACAGTTGAAAATTGTCAATAATCAAAATCCTGCTACATTAGAAAGCCAACATGCTAACTTGTGTCTTGTAGCTTTATCTCCATCCTACAAATGTGGTAAAGACTTTGGGACCTGCCCTCAAAATTCTACTTTATAACTGGGTTAGATGTAGGCCACTGATTGGTACCTAAGTTACAAAATAGTAATTCTTTAATGAGTAAAACTACTGGAGAGGTGAACACACTTTTACAGTGTCTCTGGCTTTAAAAAATAAGATTGGCATGATAGCTAAAGCAGGGGTTCTAATTGCATATCTAACTTAATTAACACCGAGACTGACTCTGAAAAGGATCTGCAAAATGTTGCTACCATGGAGATCTTCTGCGAAGCCTTATATGAGAAAAATCAGCCAAGAAAGTAGTGTCCACCCTATTAAAAATTTTTTTAACCACTGAAGATTCCTATTAGGTAAAGTAAGAACAAACATTTTAGCAGGATGTGCAGAATAAAGTCCCTCCCATCCCACAATGATTGATGCCCCATCATTAGCAGGGTAGCTGCCCATTTCTTATCTTGATTGACAGCTTAATAAGGGACCTGGGGCTATCTTTTCAGTACTAACACAGAATCTTACCAATTACTTTTAAATTATTGCTAATCTATCAGAAAATAACAAGCATAAGGAATAAAAATATCCGCAAAATAGAAACGTCTGCTGAAGCAGCCTTTACTTCCGGTGCCTTAAAAGGTTCAGTTTGTAAAACTTGCTAGAATTTAGTTAATAGAATTTAGGCACTGGCGATTTTTTTTTTTTTTTAAGAAAAACTTGTAGTTTATAATAGTTCATTGGTTCAATTAGGAGCGAAAAAGAAGGGAGTTTTGTAATGCAATTGTCTAGCAAAGGAAAACGCTTTAAATTGGGGGATTATGTGCACAGACCACCTGTGGGGCATTCAGAGCCCTTTTCTATAAAGCTTCAACCCATGCCTAGCTGCCTGCAGGCTGGCTAACAATGCCGGGAAAAGCTGTTTAAAAGGCTGAGCACTTGTGCCTCCGGTCTTCACTAACTGTTACAAGTCTTCCTCTCTCGCGCTCTCTCTCCTTTTTAAAGTAAAAGTCCCACATCCCTTTAATGGAAGAACTTTAAGGCTCCGCGGTGGCCAATTGGTCTGCACTAAGAGGAGATAGGCAGCAGGGAAAGAAACTTCAGACTATACAGCACATTTGCAGAGGAGAAAAGATCAAAGTTTTTCAAACTCAAAAGACCAAGTTCCCTACAGATTAACCCTATTCATTTAGCTCCTCTTAAAGGAATGATGTGCTGAGCCACTGGGCAGACAGGTAAAAAGTTCAACAATTGCCGAAGCATTCTTCTGCTAATTCAACAGCCTTCTGCTCAAATAAATTAGCTTAGTCTTGACAGAGGAACAATAGCTTTTTCTCTAGGAAAAGCAGCACATTTGGTATACACAAGCACTGAAGGTTATTAAGATGTTAACCCCTTAGTTTAATCCATTGAAGAGCGCCTGCTCCCCTACCAGATTGTCAAGTGACTTCTACTGTAAAGGGTGAGCTATGGTTTAAAACATTAACCTCTACACCTCAGCAAAGCGTTCCCTCCCTGGAACACCAGGTGCTTTCAAAATCACGGACTCCAGAAATGAATGCAGGGTTTTGAAACCTTTAGTGATACCATACAGGATAAATAACAAGGCCTAAGGGGAATTACTGCCTTGCAGAAGTTCCATTTACATCCACTAAGGTGAGAGTTGTTATTGGATCAGAAAAGAGCTCCCATGAAAAACACCGTCTTTGGGGAAGGTGCAAAAACTCAATTTTGATTTCAGTTCAACAATGATATTTACTTGGCTAACAACTTAAGAACTAGAGTTTAACAAGTAATTTTCTTCATGCCTAAGGTCAGTGTACAGAATGACAAGCCAGAAAATGTCCATTTTCCCCATGCGTCCTTAGCAAGCATTTTAAAGGTGACAGCTCAGAAGAGGCGGGGGAGAGGGCAATGGTTAAATCATTTATCAAAAGTCATTTTATTGACAAAATATAATACTTATATCTGTTCTTACAGGGGTAAGCCTCTAAACTTTTTACAAAATCATGTACACACTGTATATCTTTGGATATATACATACTTTACACTTTTTTTTTTTTTTACAATTTAACAAATAATTATATAAATACATCCTCTAATGTAAGAAACCCGTATTTACTTGGGGTGTATAATTAAGACATTTCTTGTTTGTTTACTTAAGGCATTTGCCTGGTCATTAAGAATACCCAATCCCATCAGGTCGCGGTCACCCCTCCTCCAGGGTAAGTCAGGGGTGGGAGTTTACGTAGGAGAGTCGACGGAGAAAAAGAGGTTCTCCCAGGTGAAATCTGTGTATCTGACTGCAAACCCAGCCAAGTGCAGCCAGGGAGGGCTCCAAACCTCGGGTTCCGGAAACGCCGCAGAGTCCACCCTCCTCAGCCAACAGAAATTAACGCGTGGCGGGAGGAACTCCCCACACATCAATGGAGGAATAGGGGCTGGGGCTGGGAGGCTTCAATGCCAGGTACTTTGTTCTAAGTGAGTCATTTAAGTCCCAGCTAATGGATACCATTAAGAGTTCATTATCATGCTAATAGCAATCAACACTGTGAAGGGGTGGGAACCTCAGCCCATCAAGTGTCCCTTCGCTGCACTTGGTCTCCTCGCCCCCCTCCCCACCCCTCCTGGGCGCCCCCTCCCCTCCGCTCAGACCTGGGACAATGGCATCTGCTTTGGATAAGACACGGAGCTGGCCGTGCCCGACCGCCACGTCAGGCCGGTGCTGACGTCGCTGTAGAGGGAGCCCGCGCCACCGCCCGGCCCCCCGCCGCCGGGCACCCCCCCGCCACCGCCCCCTGGCTGGCCGCCGCCCCCCGCGGCCGTGGCGCCCGCGCCCCCGCCCACTGCGGCGCCCTTACTGGCCCAGCAGCAGCGGGTGCACAGGGAGCGCCAGGACTCCAGCGTCTTGCCAGACCAGACCCACACGCCCGAGGTGATGCCCACCACTAGGCACATGAAGTACTTGAGCATGAAGACGGCGTAGTCGGGCCTGCGCGCCTGGTCAGGCTGTAGGTCCCGCAGGCACGGGCAGTTGTGCGTGGCCTCCCAGCGCGGGCGGTTGTGCTGCTCGTAGAAGAGGCAGGCGACCACCACCGCCGCAGGCACGGTGTAGAGCACGGTGAACAGGCCCAGGCGGATCATCAGCTTCTCCAGCTTGTGCGTCTTGGTAGGGCCGTCCTGCTGCTTGATGACTGAGCGGATGCGGAAGAGCGACACGAAGCCGGCCAGCAGGAACATGGTGCCAATGAAGAGGTAGATGACCAGCGGCGCCAGCACGAAGCCGCGCAGGTTGTCCAGGCTCTGGTTGCCCACGTAGCAGATGCCCGCCACTGGGTCGCCGTCCACCGAGCTGAGCGCCAGCACTGCGATGGACTTAACGCTGGGCACGAGCCATGCGGCCAGGTGGAAGTACTGCGAGTAGCCGGCGATGGCTTCGTTGCCCCACTTCATGCCGGCCGCCAGAAACCACGTGAGCGACAAAATCACCCACCAGATGGAACTGGCCATGCCGAAGAAGTAGACCAGCAAGAAGACCACGGTGCACAGCGCGGGGCCGGTGGTCTCATAGCGCACGTGCTGCTCCACCGCGCCGAGCTCCTCGTACTCGCCGCGCCCGCCCGGGCCTCCCGCGCCCGCGCCCGCCGCACCCGCGCCCGCCGCCGCGCCGCCCGCGCCGCCCGCACCGCCCGCGCCCGGCGCGCCGCCGCTGCACGCCACCTTCTCGTGGCCCGCCACCAGGCGCACCAGGTAGCCCACTGACACGAAGAGGTAGCAGGCCGAGAGAAAGATGATGGGCCGCTCCGGGTACTTGAAGCGCTCCATGTCGATGAGGAAGGTGGAGACGGTGGCGAAGGTGGACACGAAGCAGAGCACCGACCACAGGCCGATCCAGAAGACGGTGAAGGCGCGCTCGTCCTGGCTGAAGAAGGGGTTGTGGCAGGGCAGCGCGCAGTTGGCGATCTGGCCTGTCTTGACGCGGTTGTAGAGCGGGTGGCGCTCGCTGGACACGCTCACCATGGGCGCGCGGCACTGGCACCCGGGCTCGCAGGGAGCCGCGCCGCCGCCAGGGGGCCGCGCCTTCCCGCCACCGCCGCCACCGCGAGCTGGGGGTGCCGCCGCGTCCCCGCCGCCACCGCCCCTGCCGCCGCCGCGATGCGGGGGCCTGGCCCCCGGCGGGCGGCCGTGGCCGCTGCCCGAGGGCGGCTGCTCGCCGGGCGGCGGCGGCGGCAGGCGGCGCGGGGGATTGGGCGCAGCGGTGGTGAGGTCGGTGCGGTTGTAGTCCATGCACAGCGTGTCAGGGTTGCCCTGTTCGGGCAGCCGGTCGCAGCGCATGCGGTCGGGCCAGGCGAAGCCGTACTGACGCATGAGCGGCGCGCAGCCGGCCTTGGCGCGCTCGCACACCGAGCGGCAGGGCGGCAGCGGCTTCTTGTAGTCCTCCAGGCAGATGGGCGTGTACATGCTGCACAGGAAGAACTTGAGGTCGGGCGAGCACTGGATCTCCACCAGCGGCCAGAACTGGTGCACCTCCAGGCCCGCCTCGTCCTGCGTGTCGTGGTTGAACTGGTTGGGCATGTAGGTGTAGTTGTAGCCGATGCCCTTACACAGCGGCACGGTGATCTCTTGGCACGCCAGCTCCTTGGCCGAGGCGGCCGCCGCGCCGCTAGAGCGCTGCAGCAGCGCTAAGGCGGCCAGCAGCGAGGTCACTTCCAACAGGTAACCCCACTCCATGCTGTGCGCCTCGGCCCGGTGCCCTCGCCCTCCAGGCGGCGCGCAGAGGGGTGCGGGGGGGGCCCACGAGAGAGCCGGAGACGGGGAAAGCGGGTGATCTGGGATCTCCCTTATGCCTCGCTCGGGAGAGGTGTCTGCTGATAATCTAGCCCCTCGTAGGGGCGCGTCCGCAGCCTAGGCAGGGCCCTTCCGCACTCCTTTCCGCCGCTCCTGGGATTTGAAGGCGGCCGCAGGCGCGCGCCACAGTCCGAAGGTCCGCTCTGCTCGCCCCAGGTCGCGCTCAGCCCTTGCGGCGCAGAGGGTCCGGGCTTCGGCTCATCGTCCCGCGCTCGCTCGCCTACTCTCCGCGCGCCCGACCACTTCTCCCCGCCGCGCTGGGCGGCGGTGACTCCGCCGGGCACAGAGGGCGGCGGCGCTGCAAGTTTCCTCTCGGGCCGCGGTGCGCAGTCAAGATGGCTGGGCCTGGCCGCTCGCCGCGCCGGGTCAGCCCTGGAGGCCACCGCTCAACCCCCGGGGGCTCATGCCCGCCCCCAAGGCCGCGCCACCGCCGCCGCGGGAGTTGGGGACCCGCCTCCGCCCAGGCCGCCGCCCTCTTTCTCCGGCGTCCGTCCTTCGTCCGTCAGCCCCGGGACAGACGGACCCCCGCCACCGGGAAAAGTCAGCGCCGCGCTCCGTCCGCAGTCGGGCGAGGCGCACGCAGTCTCCTTCCTACTGGACACCCAGGAGCAAATCCAGACCGGAAGGCGGAGTGGACACCTGAGTGGCGCGGCCCGCGCCCAGCCGCCGCCGTCGTCGTCGTCGTCGTCGTCGTCGTCGCCGCCGCCGCCGCCGCCGCCGCCTCCTCCTCCTCCTCCTCGGCGGGAGCAGCGCCCTTCGCCCAACTTCCCGGCTCCAGCCCGGCTCAAGCCTCGCGGCCGGCTCATGAATATTTATACAGCGCGGACTCGGCCTCCGCCCCCAGCCTCGCGAGCCAATCGCCGGGCGGCGGGGCGGAGTCCACGCGCTCCCAGGGCTCAGCCTTCCTTAAGGCAGTCCCCGAGTGTCCGCACTGCTGTGCGCGTTCTCTGCGGATGGAGAGTTTTGGTAACCTTGGGATTGGCCGCAGAGACAGAGTGTTGGCCACGGCTGTCCCCATGGCGCTGAGTGCGTCTGAGGTCTTGGTCCCCTTTCCCCGAGTATGCCCTTGGGGACAGGGACAGGGTTTGGTGCAGCGCGCGCCTCTCCGCCGCGTTTCAAACCAGCCAGGCCCCTGCTGCCACCCTCCGCGAATGCGGGTGATCTGCGGGCGGCGGGGGTCTCGCGCTCCTCCGGGCGGCACGGAGGTCTCGCAGCAGGCGAGTGCAGGGGAGGCCTGCCGGGGCGGTCTGCCGGGGCTTGGCGCTGCAGAAGACCCGGGAAAGGGTGTCCTCCTTGGGATTCTCAGACGATGGTTTCTGAGGCTTGGAGATGTGGGAGGGTGGGGAGGGAGGAGTGGAGTCATTCTAAACTGGAGCTGGACCCGGGACGGCCCAGGTGAGATGCCCCGGAGCCCAACCTTCGGCGCGCGAGGGGCGCGGGGGACAAATGCCCGCCTGAGACTTTTCTCCCGCCTCCGCTGCGTGACCCGGGGAAGCCTCAGTTTCCCCACCTCGAGAGTTGGGTGATCATAGCACAGATCTCCAAGGGGGCTTTGATAATTAGGTGAGATAAAATATAGAAAGCCCCGGGACGCCGTGCTTTCTTAGGAAAAAACATTCAATTTCTTTTTAAAAATCAAAACAAACCCCGAAACTTATAAATAGGACAGACTGGAAACTCTGGGGCTGGATTCCCTGCCTTCGCTTGGTTTTTTCAGGACATCTATTCATCCATCCCAAGTTCACAGGCTTTTGCCAGAGCCTCCTTTTCTCTGGTGGGAGGCGGTGCTGCTCTCTGGCGCGGACTCCGGGACACGTATCTGCGCTCTGCACGAGGCCGGAGCCGGACCGGGGCTGCTTTTAGCAGCCGCTTGGGCCACCGCCAGCGAACACGGTCCCCGCCGGCTCCGCAGCCACCTTAAGACGGGCGGGGAGGGGGGCTGCGGGCGGCCCGGGCCGGCGGCCTGGCAGGTTCATTTACGCCTGTTAGGGCGTCCCAGGGGGCTGTCTTTCTCCTGGAATGGAGTGTTTATTTTTTAATTGATGTGCTGTTTCATTTAGCGCTTGTATGGAACTCATGCTGGGGCAGTAATTACTGTAATCTCGGGAACAAGCATTTCAGTTAGCCAGAAGGGTGGTAGAATATGTTTCTCTCTCTCTCTCTCTCTCTCTCTCTCTCTCTCTCTCTCTCTCTCTCTCTCTCTCTCTCCCCTCTCTCTCTCCCCCTCTCCTTCTCCCCCTCCCTCCCCGTCTCCCTCCCTCCCTCCTCCCTCCTTCCTCCTCCCCATCTCTGTCTCCCTCTCTCCCTCTTCCTGCCTCCCTCTCTTCTGTCTTCTTCCCTCTCTCTCTCCCCACCTCTTCGCTCTCTCTCTCTCTCCCTCTCCCACCTCTTTCTCTCTCTCCTCCCTCCTCCCCTTCCCCTTCTCTCTCTCCTTTCCTCCCTCCCTTTTCTCTCCGTTCTCTCACTCTGTTCTTGTTTCAAGATTTTTGCTATTTGCCAGGTTTCATACCGGAACAAGTACAGTTGGAGAGCAAAAGTTGCAGAGGGCGTGGGGACAGAGCAAAACAATTAAAGGCACATTTGAGGCCAGTTCCGGTTTTCGGGGCGCTGCTGGTGGTGGTGGTAGTTGGTGGCTGTCCGTTCAGAAACAACTCTTGTCATAAAACAAAAATAACCAGCAGTATGTGTAGATTGCTTGAGTTGATGGCATCTATGTCTTCCTCCTCTTGCTTTCTGTAGCTCAGTTAGCAACCTCATTATGAAACATGTTACAAGTAGACTGTCAGACCGCACCCTGCCCCAACGCCCCGTTTTTGGCAAGTTCTGTGTTCTAGACATATCCACCAATCTATAGTTATACCCCACTATATATTTTTTTTTTTTTTAGTTTTGGTCTAGTTGAACCTCTTTATACTGAAAAGCAACACTTCCTTCCCACATTTGTTTTGGAAAAACTAAAGTCCGTAGGAATTAGGAATTCAAAGGCTTCAGAAATATTTCTGATTCAGCAGAAAACGGGCTATTCAAAAATGCAGACTAGACCTTTACTTGATTAAAAATTTTTTTTCCTTTCCCACCTCCTGCAAATCTGAATTCCCACTTGTATGTTGAATGTAGAAAGTCGCTATCTCTGCCGTTGGCACCTTGTTTCCAGAGGGCGAGTCTCCAGAGCGCATCAGCTGCAGGTAATTGCGGGAGGTTCCAGTGCTGATCTGAGCGCAGCAGTGCAGGCAGAGCCCCAAAGACCAGCAAGGGTGCTGCACTGCCCGCACTACAGATGGGAGGGGCTGGTTTCCAAGAGCAACACAGATGGTGAAAAGTTTCTGTTGCTTTTCTTCCACGGGGAAATGTCAAATAGTGAAGTTTAGAATTACACTACATAAATTTGCTAGAATTGGGTAAAAACAAACTGACATTTGAAAATTGAAGCTGAAAATGGTTGATTTTGGCTGTTAATTAGCTTTAAATTTTTTTTTTTTCTTTTGAGACAAGATGAAAGGTTTGATGATGTGGAATGTGGCAATTTTGGGTAAGTATATTAAGTTTGCATGAAAAAATAAGCAGACTAAAGTTCAGAATTTCAAAAATCATATCAGCTATTTGGGAGATCATAGTGATTTGTGAGGTTAAAACCAGTTACATAAAAGTCATGACAAATGTACTTTTAATTGAGAGAATGTAAGAATAGCATTTTACATCTACTATTAAATTAAACGGCTACTTGATAGTCTTTCAGAGGAGAAGGGAGAGACTTCTTTAGCCAATTAGTGTGTAAAAGGAAATGATGGGTTACCTAGAAGTAACCAGAACATACATCAACTTCGATGGCTAAATAATGATATTTTCATTGTATGTAAAGCAGCTGTTTTTTAGGGGAGGGGAAATAGCTTTTCTAGTGACATAAATAATGTAGGGAAGTTTCTAAAGGGATTTCTGAACAGATGGCTCATTACTGAATGGCCTGTAAGCAAATAATATAAACAGTTGGAATCAGGAATCTACCTCAGAGGAGGGAAGGTTTTACAAAACGTTGGCTACCGAGTTAGATAGGGGACTAGCAATATTGTCTGTAATAAATTTAAGAAACTTTGGGGATATCATGTTCCAGTGGATTACCATCTATAAAAATCCAGTGTAAGAATCTGGATGGAAGAGAGGGCCTAGCATATACTAACAGAATGATACGTTCCAAAGATTAAATGAAGAACTCTTTAGTAAGTAATACAGTTTCTCAGGTGTTATTAAAATGCCAAATATTGGCCGGATACAGTGACTCATTCCTGTAATCCCAGCACTTTAGGAGGCTGAGGCAGGCAGATCGCTTGAGTTTAGGAGTTTGAGACCAGCCTGGGCAACATAGCAAAACTCCGTCTCTACAAAAAAGACGAACATTAGCCGGGGGCGGTGGCATGTGCCTGTAGTCCCAGCTACACCTGAGGCTGAGGTGGGAGGATCACTTGAGTTTTGGAGGTTGGAACTGCAGCTCCAGCCTGGGCAACAGAGTAAGACCCTGTCTCTAAATAAATAAATAAATGCCAAATATTATTTTCTCACAAGAAAACAGTTAAGTACTATATTATTATAGAATATAAAATTCTTATCACTGGCTGGGCTTAGTGGCTCATGCTTGTCTTAGTGCTTTGGGAGGCCAAGTTGGAAGGATCACTTGAGTCCAGGAGTTGAGAGCGGTCTGAGCAACATAGTAAGACCAGAGTCTACAAACAAACAAACAAACAAGGCCGGACATGGTGGTTCATGCCTGTAATCCCAGCACTTTGGGAAGCCGAGGTGGGTGGATCACTAGAGGTCAGGAGTTCAAGACCAGCCTGGCTAACATGGTGAATCCTTGTCTCTACTAAAAATACAAAAATTAGCTGGACGTGGTGGTGGGTAATCCCAGCTATTTGGGAGACTGAGGCAAGAGAATTGCTTGAACCAGGGAGGTGGAGGTTGCAGTGCGCTGAGATTTCGCCACTGCACTCCAACCTGGGCAACACAGCAAGACTCTGTCTCAAAAAAAAAAAAAAAAAAAATTAGGCCTGTAGCACGCACCTGTAGTCCCAGCTACTTGAGGGACTGAGGTGGGAGGATTGCTCGAATCCATGAGTTTGAGGCTGTAGTGAGCCATGATCATGCCTGTACTCCAGGCTGGGTGACAGAATGAGACCCTGTCTCAAAAAAAAAGAAAAAAAAAAAGACAAAACCCACAACAACAACAAAAAAACCTCTAATGGTAATATTGGGGCATCTTGGTGTTTTAAAAATCTCTTTCAAAGGGTTATGTCTTGAGTCTCCCAGTCCATAAATGGAAAGGGAGGTAGAGGTGAACTGACCTCATCAATCTCTGCTGGATTTAAATGAGTGAAATTATTTTTATATTCTTCCTTATTAACATGAAACTCAACTGAAGTGCTGCTTCTTCTGTTCTCTTCACTGCCAGGAAAGAGATCCTGTTGGAAGGAAGTACTCTTTGCTGTGTCTGCTGTCACCAGGCCAAGGTGCACGTGGGTGGAGATAACAGGCCCATCTATGCCACTGGCTGGCAGGCCCATGCTCACTTTACATGCAGCTGCCGCTTTGGAATACGGTGACCTCACTGCCATTATTTAAGTTGATAATTATTCTAAAATTTGTTTTAAAAATCAATAATTGATTTTTTCTCATTCACATGGGAATATTTGCCAGATATTGAAGCTCTTATTATGGCATGCATTGTGCATTAGTTTGGGAGATTTCAGGTCCAGTAAAGACCTCCCGAGTAAAAGTGGCTTAGCCAAGAAGGACACCTCAACATATCAGTAAGTCTAGAAGCAGACATTTCACCATCGGTTCTTTCTGCAGCTCCAGGAGGTTGACTTCTAGACTGTTGGCTTCTAGACTGTTGGCTTCTAGACTGTTGGTTTCCCCTTTGGTTACAGGGGGCCTCCCACCACTGAATTGTCACATTGGACTGTGGCCAGGGCTAGAGGACTGCTATGAGGTTTTCCTTCCCTTAGGAATGACAGCCCTTCCCTGAAGGCCCTTGGCTAACTTCCCCTTTGGGCAACCTGGTCTGAACCTGTCACTTGGCCACTCTTAGCTGCAAGAGAGACTGTGAAAGTAAGGATCTGGAGAGTGGCTGGTGATGGGAGCACTGGTAGCCAGGAAGGGGAGGAGGGACAACCCACTGTGTCAGATGCACATTACTGTGTGAAAGCAGTGAACTTGCAAGCAATACCATTGAGTCAACTTGCCTGGTCTTCCAGCAGAATTTATTCAGGGTTATAAATTAAGCATGATCTAGATCCAAGAAAACCTTGAGATCTACTTTTTTTTTTTTAAGTTCACACAGTACAGTTCTTTGTACACTTAGTGTGAAATAAACGTCAAGCAGTTTACAGCATATTTTATTTGCAGTGTGCATTCACTGTAGTGGAACTTACTTCCTAGTTCCTTTTTCTTCAGAACCCCCCTTCGCATTTGGAGACTTCACTAAAAACATTGATACAGGCCGGGCGTGGTGGCTGACACCTGCAACCCACCACTTTGGGAGGCCAAGGCGGGCGGATCACCTGAGGTCAGGAGTTCGAGACCAGCCTGGCCAACATAGTGAAACCCTATGTCTACCAAAAATACAAAAATGATCTGGGCGTGGTGGCGGGTGCCTATAATCACAGCTACTTGGGAGACTGAGGCAGGAGAATCACTTGAACCTGGGAGGCGAGGTTGCAGTGAGCTGAGATCACGCCACTGCACTCTAGCCTGGGCCAGAAGAGTGAGAGAATGAGACTCCCCATCTCAAAAACAAACAAAAAAACATTGATGCAATTCTGGAGTTTTAGTTTCTGTGTTTCTTTTAAGCCTGTCCATGAAACATTTTGTTAGTTTGTCCATATAACTTTTTTGTTCATTTATTTGTTTTCATTTTTTTTTCCCCTGACGGAGTTTTACTCTGTCGCCTAGGCTGGAGTGCAATGGTACGATCTCGGCTCACTGCAACCTCCACCTCCCAGGTTCAAGTGATTTTCCTGCCTCAGCCTCCTGAGTAGCTGGGATTACAGGTGCCCACCACCATGCTCAGCTTATTTTTGTATTTTCAGTAGAGACAGGATTTCATCATGTTGGCCAGGCTGGTCTTGAACTCCTAACCTCAAGTGATCTGCCTGCCTCGGCCTCCCAAAGTGCTGGGATTACAGGAGCAAACCACCAGGCCTGGCCTGCATATTTTCATTTTTCAAAAATTTTTATTATTTTAAAAATAAGCCTACATCCATCATGCTCTGAATAACTTTTTTTTGTATTGACTAAATTAAATATAATGCAAGGGAAATTTTTGAATTCCAACTCTGAACTGCTTATGAATGTGCAGGAACCTTTATATAAAAAAATTGGTCCAGCAAGTATTTATATCTGGTAACAATGATCCATTTTAAATGGCGGTCTGAACCATAATAAAATTTTCCATCAGTAATGCAAATTATAATTATTAGGGCACTCAGGACATGGAGATGGTGGGGATGACAAAGGCATTTCTTTCTATTTTATGTCTGTCTTTGATTGGATTCAGGTAAACACAGCCTTTTAATTTTTTTCTAGAGGTGACAGCATTTGAATTTTTTTTTTTTTGTATGAGTTTGGTTGCTCTTAGAAGCAAATGTACTTCTATAGGGCTAACCTTATAGTATACAGAAGTATAATTTGTAGTAAAATGATAACATATAGATAAAAGAAAAAATGATGCATTAGTATGTTCAGCTTACTGAAATAATATCACAATGTCAGTATGAACTCTGGGCCTGCTTTCTTAAAACACTGGCAAGTTGCAGTTTGAAAAATTCTGGTTTAGAATGCGTTTAAAGTCAAGTCAATAAATATTAGTACCAACTGTTCTGGTTCCTGTTGCTGTACAGCAGTGATCCCAAAACATAGTGGCTTAAGGCAACCATTTTATTTTGCTCCTGATTTTGAGAGTCAGGAATTTAGGAAAGGCTTGCCTGGGCAGGTCTTGCTTGGTGCCTGTCCTGCAGTCGAACTCAGCTGTCCACAGGACTAGGGTCATTTGAAGGCTTGAGGGGGCTAAACAACCAAGCTGGGGACTCCTGTGGTGGCCTGCTGTTGCTGACTGTCCACTGGAGCCACCCACGTGACCTTTCCAGCATGGCAGCTTCAGAGTAGTTGGAATTCTTACATGGCAGTAGGGGATTGGGGGGTGGAGCACTCCCCAGAGCGAGCATCCTAAGAGAAGCAGGTGAATACTGCATGCCCCTTTATGTGACATCTCCTCAGAGTCACAAAGCATCACTTCCCCCCACTCTGATGGTATGATCATGCTCAGATTCAAAGGCAGGGGCATGGACCTACCACAAAATGGAAGAAACGCCAAATATTTGGGGGTCATATTTAAAAACTGCCACACTAACTGAGTCCCAGGCCCTTTGTTAAGTGCAAGGGTATGAAGATGAATAAAACATTATGTCTTTTATAGGAAACTCACGTGGGACAGCCACAGGTGAACAAGTCCAGTGCTGTTCAGTAGATATTTACATTGTACATGGATATAGTATTAGGGAACATGTGACTGTCCCTAGCAGAGCTAGGAAAGGACTTCATAGGAATTTTGAATAATGAGCAGAAGTTTATTTGAGAAGAGGAGCAGAATTCTAGGCACATGAGAAAGCATTGACAAATCACAATGGTAAGAAATTGCCTCTGCCTTTGCTGTTAATGCAACAGCAAGAGTTTTCTTTGGACAGAAATATTTTTATTTGTATTCAATCTGTTGATATAATTCATACCTTCAAATAGGTTACATTTGGAGTCTATAGAGTTCAGTATCTATTACAGTCTTTTCAACTTGGAGTAACAGGAAGCCTGAAAAGATAGTTACCTCACATTACCCGAGATTTGGAGGTGGCTGGCTTCGAAGTTGGCTAATTCTCTGACTCCACATGTTATTAAGATGGGTTTTTTCCATCTTTTTCTCTATCAGCTTGATAGGTTGGTCTGTTGATTTGTTGCCCTCATAATTAGAGTGGTTACAGACTGAAGCTCACATCTTCACATGTCAATGTTCAGAGGCGGAAAGAGGGACATTCTTCTCCTTGTGCCTCGTTTTCAGTGCCAAGAAGACTTTCCTGGAACTGATTTCCTCTCATTTCTCATGGTTCAGAATTGGGTGACAAGTCACATCACTGAGCCCTGACCTGACCGCCAGGGGTCACTTGGACGGAATCAGGGTTTTGCTAGTAAGGAAGAAGGGTAGGGTCAACTTGGGTAGGTCACCAAGGATATCTGCCCCAAACCCTAGGGACTGTTGCACCACATGGCAAGAGGCCCCCATCTCCTTGTGTCTAACCAAGGTCAGATGCTTTATAGCCTAGTGGTCATTGAAGCAGGTTCATATGCTCTTTGTGTGTTAGTTAACAACAAAACTTAAGTCCTTTCTCCTCCTCTTTTCCCCATAACTTCATGCAGGTGGGATCTGCTAATAAGGTTCTAGTTATTTATTTCACCAGAACAACTTGCTTTGCTTACAGAACAACTTGCTTTGCTTATGAGTACTTTCCTGCTTTAAGAAATCCAGTTGCCTACAGGGCCTCTAGACAAGGCCAGGTTAAAGAATGACTCTGTCTAGCAGAACGAGCTGGGTAGTTTGTATGTTTGCTCATGTCCCTCTCTCCCCACAAACTCCCTGTGGGGTAATTCCATGCAGGAACACCTTACTAAACAGCTAGGAAGCATAAGGACTGCCAGAGATGAAAATTTATTTCTCACCTGTATGTTTTCCAGAACCTCAGAGGGTTGAGTAATAACAGCTTCCAAGAACCTATAGAGACCATAGAATTCAGGGGGACCAGGTGGTGGTTCAGTCTGTGGGTATATCCAGTTCTCTGCAGCTAATGCCCCTAAACAAATCAGTTTCTAAAGAACTATGCCCTCTTGAAAGTCCTACAGTTTATTCATTCTTTATATTTCCTCCAGCAGTATCCATCTTACTTTCTGCAGATGATCTTATTTTTGCATCATTCTCTGTTCCCTGGAAGATATTGGAGGTATGTGGAGCCATTTGTTCGAGCATCGTTTCTGTTTTGAACATGGTAATTGTCTTTTTTTGGCAGCAGCTCGTTTGGGAAGCTCCTGGCTTACTAAGTCTTCCCTACAAGATTTTGGTAGAATGTGATTGCTGGACTTGTTACTACAGGATTTTCTACCAGGGGATTCCCCTGTGCTACCCAGGATGGACCAGATTCACCTATGGGCTATTTATTTTCAAGATGGAGTCTCGCTCTGTACCCCAGCCTGGAGTGTGGTGGCGCGATCTCGGCTCACTGCAGCCTCTGCTTCCTGGGTTCAAGCGATTCTCCTGCCTCAGCCTCCTGAGTAGCTGGGATTACAGGCACCCACCACCAGGCCCGGCTAATTTTTGTATTTTTAGTAGAGATGGGGTTTTGCCATGTTGTCCAGACTCGTTTAAAACTCCTGACCTCAGGTGATTTGCCCACTTCGGCCTCCCAAAGTGCTGATATTACAGTCATGAGCCACTGCACCCAGCCCTACAATTACACCTCTGCTTTCACCCTCATTTGAGAGTCTCTGCCTTAGCAAGCAATATTGCTCATGGGGAAGGATCTTTTCCTTGAGTAAGTTGGTGATAGGATGTCCTGCTACTTTGGGGGCTAAAAAGGAAGGATTCATATTTTTACTTGTTGGTCTATCATGCTGCTGATCATTAAATCATTATGTTTCTTCCTTCCTTTTTTTTTTTTTCTTTTTGTAAGAGACGGGTCTTCAGGGTCTTGCTCTGTTGCCCAGGCTGGAGTGCAATGGTGTGATCATAGCTCACTGCAGCCTCAAACTTTGGGCTCAGATATCCTCCCACTTCAGCCTCATGAGTAGCTGGGACTACAGGTGCATGCCACCACACCTGGGTAATTAAAATTTATTTTTATTTATTTAAAATTGTTTTTTAGAGACAGGGTCTCACTATGTTGCCCAGGCTGTTCTTGAACTCCCAGCCTTAAGTGATCCGCCTGCCTTGGCCTCTTAAAGTGTTGGGATTACAGGCGTGAGCCACTGCACCTGGCTTCATTATGTTTTCCATTGGGATCCATGTGGTCCCTGGATTCCTATTTCAGAAAAAGATGTCTATCTGTATATGTACTGTGGCATTGTCTCTTAATTTTTTTAACTTCTTGATCTCATCCTCCAGTCTGAAAATAAACAGGACAGAAAACTTCACCTGATGTTTTACCTGTCAAAAATCTGAAAGGATTCATTGTCTATTAGGATTCTATTAGAGTTTAGTTGTCTTGTGGTAATAAAATACCCAAGGTTTCTGCTGGAAGGTGATATATTGGAATTATACATCCTGATTTTTTTATTAGAGTAAAAAATGTGGGTATAACTAAACCGAGTGAATCCTAACCTATAATTCATAATTGCAGACTGGTGAATTTCAGCCTTGTTCCTAAATCCCCCAAGTGAGCAATAAAAACCGTACTTAGAAAAAATGAAGTTTGGAATATATGCTAATGGTAACTATAGGGAATAGTTGCTTTGCTTAAGAATAAGAGTGACCAGAATGAGGATGGAAAGTAGTTTGATCTGCATTACATTGTTAATGTATTGGAGGATGGCAAGAGAGGAGACTGGATGAGTGGAGGTGGCATAGAATAATAATCTCAGCTGCCATGGACGACAGCAGGTCTCTTATGTGCTAGACTCTGGGCTGGCCCCCTGCTCCCTTTTCTTTTCTTTCTCTTTTTCTTTCTTTTTAAATAATTTAGGATGTTTCAGCAACAAATAACAGTTAATCCAACTCAAACTGGCTCATGCAGGATGGAAATTGTCATCCTTTGATGACAATTTGTAAGACAATTTGTAATTGTCTTACAAAACAAATTGTCATCTTACAAAAGTAGGGCAGTTTTCCAGGTTGATAGATACAGATTTTCAAAAACATCATCAAGGATTCAGGTTCCTTCTGTTTCTCTGCCCTGTTCCCCTCAGGGGTGTTACCCGTGGTGACCTCAGAGTCACAAGATGGCGATAGGATTTT
This sequence comes from Rhinopithecus roxellana, assembly GCF_007565055.1. Classification (NCBI taxonomy): domain Eukaryota; kingdom Metazoa; phylum Chordata; class Mammalia; order Primates; family Cercopithecidae; genus Rhinopithecus; species Rhinopithecus roxellana. The sequence goes on along the minus strand of NC_044559.1, from coordinate 123,701,688 downwards.
GGCCTCTTCCCAGAAGTCTCCTGGCAGGTTTCACTGGTGGAATCAGGTTGAATTCTCATCTCTAAACTAATCATGGATCAGAAGAATGGGATGACCACAGTGGGCTTAAGGAAGTCACGTTACCCAATGCTTGGAGCTGGGAATTAGTTCATCTTTCTCTGAAGTACCTAACCACGTGGAGGAGGGTGGATACCTGAATGAAATTAAGGGTTATAAGAAATAAAAAAGGGGCCAGTTGTAGTGGCTCATCCCTGTGGTCCTAGTGCTTCGGGAGGCTGAAGCAGGAGGAGCGCTTGAGGCTAGGAGTTTGGGACCAGCCTGGGCAACATAATGAGACCCTCTCTCTGCCAAAAGTAAAAATACTTATCCAGGTATGGTGGTGCATGTCTGTAGTCCCAGCTACTCAGGAGGCTGAAGCAGGAGGATCCCTTGAGTCCAGGAGTGAGTTGTGATTGTGCCACTGCACTTCAGCCTGGGCAACAAAGCAAGACCCTATCAAAAATAAATAAATAAATAAACAAACAAAAGAAAAAAAGAAGAGAAGGGAAGTGGAGGTAGGTTTGGGTAGACAACAACAATCTGCCCCATGACTGTATCACTTTATCTACCTCGATCTCTGTCTCCATCTCTGTGTATTTACTATGTCTAAGCCGTATGACAGGTATGCAAGATAGGGTTTTTTTTTTTTTTTTTTTTTTTTTCAGACAGAGTTTTGCTCTTGTTGCCCAGGCTGGAGTGCAATGGCATGATCTTAGTTCACTGCAACCTCCGCCTCCTGGGTTCAAGCAATTCTCTTGCCTCAGCCTCCCGAGTAGCTGGGATTACAGGCATGTGCCATGATGTCCAACTAGTTTTGTATTTTTAGTAGAGACGGGGTTTCTCCATATGGTCAGGTTGGTCTTGAACTTCTGACCTCAGGTGATCCGCCCACCTTGGTCTCCCAAAGTGCTGGGATTACAGGTGTGAGCCACCATGCTTGGCCAAGATAGATTTTAAGGGTTATGTTTTACAGATGAAGCTCATTCCATGGCCATTTATTATATCACAGTTTTTAAACGTTGTGGAAAAGTGGAACCCTCTCTTCCAAACAAAATCTTGCAAAAAACTATAACATATAAACACATAAAGTATCTATTTTTAAGTTCTGATTATAAATAGCTTTATAAACTCAGAAGTTTGCTTAATATTGATTTGGTTGAAAATGTTTAACTGGTTGTAGTATTCCACTGTAAGAATAAGCCACACTTTATATAATCTCTACTACTAATGAATAGTGTGATCACTTCCACATTTTCATGAGTACACTTAGTGTACTCATATTTGAATATCATGAATAATCAAAAATTGAATATTTTGGATTATATCCCTATGTAGACATGTTCAGGAGTTTCTTTTCTTTTTCTTTTCCTTTCTTTTTTTTTTTTTTTTTTTTCTTTTTGAGACGGAATCTTACTCTGTTGCCCAAGCAATTCTCCTACCTCAATCTCTGGAGTAACTGGGATTATAGGCGTGCACCATCGTGGCTGACTAATTTTCTGTATTTTTAGTAGAGATGGGGTTTCACCATATTGGCCAGGGTGGTTTCAAACTCCTGGCCTCAGGTGATCCACCTGCCTCGGCCTCCCAAAGTGCTGGAATTATAGGCATGAGCCACCACACCCAGCCCAGGAGTTTCTTAAAAGTAAATGTAGGTTGGTGCCAACGTAATCGCAGTATTTCTGTGTCCACGGAAAATGTGTAGGGGTTTCTGATTTGTCACAGCTTCACAAACACTTAGGAGATTAGACTCTCCCAATCTGATGAGTTATGAGGGAAGTGCATTGTTTTTATCTGTGTTTCTAATTACTAATAACAATAAACACATTTTAATATGATTTTTGACCAGTTGAGTTATCTTTTACATCAGTTACCTCTTCTTATTCTTTGTCCATTTTTTTTCCTTCTTTTGCTTCTTTTGTTTCAATTTGGGAAAGTCCTAAAAATATCTTGGATATTCATCCATTTGCTTTGGAAATGTCTTCTCTCAGCCAGGCACGGTAGCTCATGCCTGTAATCCCAGCACTTTGGGAGGCTGAGGCAGGTGGATCACCTGAGGTCAGGAGTTCAAGACTGGCCTGGCCAACATGTTGAAACCTTGTCTCTATTAAAAACACAAAAATTAGTCGAGCATGGTGGTGGCACAGGCCTGTAGACCCAGCTACTTGGGAGGCTGAGGCAGGAGAATCACTTGAACCCGGGAGGCAGAGATTGCAGTGAGCCGAGATTGTGACACTGCATTCCAGCCTAGATGACAGAGCAAGACCGTCTCAGAAAAAAAAAAAGGAAATGTCTTCTTTAAGTCTGTGACTTATCTTTTGATTTTATTATATCATTAGTAAAAATCTTTAAATTATTAATCTCAAATGTATCAATCTTTTCCTCTATGGGTTTTTCTGGTCTTATTTATGAAATTCTCTCCCAATGTGTTATAATTTTGCATTTTTTTTTCTAAAAGTTTGAGGCTTTCCTTGTCATATTTAGGTTTTATTCCATATGGCATTTATTTTTGTCATTCATGTGAAATAGGTATCTCATTTTATTTTTTCCCATATTTGTTGCCAATTAAGATAGCAACACAGCTTTGAATAGTCCATTCTTTCTCTTCATTTGTTATGTCACCTCCAGCATATACCCACATCTTACATGTAGCTATATTTGTTCCCAGGTTCCATTCAGTTACATTGCTTTATTTACTATTTCTGAACTAATACTACATATTTTAATGCCTAAGGTTATGTAAGTCTTAGTTTCTGGTAGGCTAGGACACCTTGATTTTCCTCTTCCTCCGAGCATAACTATCTTGGTTATTCTTATTCATTTCCCTTCCAGGAATTTCAGGACCACTTTGTCACAAGCTCTGTGACACCCCTCTTGTATGTATGGTTTTGTTTCCTCATTATTCCTCATTTGTACTATTTGAGTATTTCTCTTAAGTTATCTTGCTGGAAGTTTGTCCATTTTATTAGTCTTTTCAAGAAATATGTTTTTGGTTTTGTTGAATCTTTGCAATTTTTATAATTTCTTTTTTGAACCATGGATTATTTAGAAGTGTTTTTAAATCCTAATTTTTTGTCACGTTTTGGTCAGAGAACATGTTCTATATGATGTTGATGTTTTTTGAGACTTGTTTTGTGGCTTAGTCCATTATGAATTTTGTAAATGTTCTATGTGTGATTGAAAAGAATGTGACTTTTCTAACTACTGTTTTTTCTATATGTGACCACTGAATCAATTATTGAGAAACTTATATATAAGTTAAAATTCCTTACTAAAATTGTTGATTTCTAGGTTCTTTCCAGTAAATCTACCCTTTGTTGTTGTTGTGGTTTTGAGGCTATGTTGCTAGGTGCATAAAGGTTCACCTAGCAAAAGGTTCACCTATTGTTCTATCTTCCTGGTGAATTGTCCCTTTCATTATAAGGCAATAATCCTTTTTATCCCTAATAATTCCTCCCTTTTACTGCTTAAAATGTTTTTTTTGGTGATTATATGATTATATTAAGTTTTGCTATTGTGATTGTTAGTATTTTTCAGATATTTCCCCCACTTTTTTACTTTTAATTTTGTTGTTGTTGTTTTGTTTTGTTTTTAGAGATGGGGTCTTGCTTTGTTACACAGGCTGGAGTGCAGTAGCATGACCATAGCTCACTACAGCCTCAAACTCTTGGGCTCTAGCAATCATCTCTCCTCAGCCTCCCAAACAGCTGGGACTACAGGCATGCACCAAAGCTATATTTTCAAAATACAATTTGTATGTATCTGTATTTTATTGGGGAAGTCTAGTTTCTTTACATTGATTATGATTACCTTATATTGTATTTCATCAAATCTAAGATATCATTGATTTTGAGATGCAGCATCATTTTAGGTACCACTAAGAATGAAAATATTTTGTAATTAAACAGTGACATAATACTTTGAACTTTTTAAAACAGATCTTTTAGAATTAATTAGAAAATTTTAAAAATCATATGTTGGTCTTATGCATACATATAAGTGAAATAAATTAACAAAGTTATTACTAAGAACTGTTAAATTTGGAGTCTAACTCTTCTGAATTAGTTTTTGACTCAAGGTCACCAATGCTTATGCTTTTCCAGTATCTAGCACTTTCTGTACTATCAAGAATTGGGAATGCAGCATTTCTCAAAAGAATTGAAAGCCATTGGAATTGACTCTTAAGCTGGCTTTGAAATTATGTAGAACAAACCTCTTTTTGAGCTCAGCTTTGGGAATGTTGTTAAACCTGTTTGATTCATTACTTTCTCCCTCTTTCCCCACTACTGCTTGGTGCTTAAGAGTTAAAATACTGCTTAGCTATTGTTTTCAGGACTTTCTTCTGAGATGCCAACACCCATTATACAGGTTCTGATGCTGTGCTTTTGATGTTCATGTGTACATTGTCCCTGACATCCATGCCACAAGCGCTGCATGGCTAACAGCAATTTTGATATGCCATCAATTAACATATACATTCTGATTTCAGAAATGTGAACAAATGTACACCTCAGAATTGATGAAATATTGTAATACTTTACATATAAAAATATGAAAGGTATTTTTATGCTTTCTTCTGCTCTCCCTTGGACAGACCTTTTTTCTGTACTATCTCCCTTTCCTTTCCTGCCTTTCAGTAGATTGATCAGTTTTCTTTAGTCTCCTTTACTGGACCGGAAGTTACTCATTTTATTTTTATTCTTTTTTCAGTGACCTTTAAATTTTTAACATCCATATTGGACTTGACAAGTCTAATCAATATCTCTATTGGCCTCTTTAATAATTCACCAGATTGATTGCTTTGACTCTCCTCCCTCCTCATCTCATGTATTTTTGTTTTCTGATATCATAATTTCAACTTGTTTTTAATCATCCAGGTTGGTCATCATTATTATTATTGTTCTGACTTTTTTATGATCAGTGCTGACTCAGATTTACCCATACGTCTAATAATGTTCTTTCTTAACTTTGCTTTGTGTCTTTCACTTCATTCTTCTGAGTTCGCTTTCCTTCTTCCTGAGATACATCTTTTAGCCTGAAAAGGTCTGTACGATGCCCTCACTCTTAAATGATAGCTTCAGTGGATATAGAATTCTTGCAGGAGGGGAGTTGGTGGAGGCTGCATGGTTTCTGATACCAGGTGTGTAGCATAGATCAGGTTCTAAACCTTCCCATATCCTTGGTTCTAAAATAAGCTCATTCTTGTTGTCCCCTGATCAGGTTAGGAGGCAGAGATTTTCTCATTCTCTGTTCACTGAGATCGAAGCCTTTCCATGGTTCTGCTTAATTCCACATGTCAGGCCCACTTGACAAGTGTAATGGGCCCACTTCCTTGCCTTCCATCACTGTTCAGCCCTCTGTCTTTCAGGCCCCTCTTTCTTGCTTGCTGTTGGGGATTTCTCTATCTTCTGAGTTCAGGTTTGCATTAAATTTTTATCTTGTATTTTTAGGTGTTTTGGGGCAGGAATGTTTCTCCATTATCAGCCCAGTCTGTCTCTGTGGGACCCTCTGAGAACACTGCAATTTTTTCCCCCTTTTTGCAATGTATATTTAAAATAGTTAAGACTACCTTAAGAAGTGATTTTTATTTTTATTTTTTATTTTTTGAGACGGAGTCTCGCTTTGTCACCCAGGCTGGAGTGCAGTGTCTCAATCTTGGCTCACTGCAACTTCCGCCTTCTGGGTTCAAGTGGTTCTCCTGGCTCAGCCTCCCCAGTAGCTGGGATTACTGGTGTGCACCACTACCTCTGGCTAATTTTTGTATTTTTAGTAGAGACGAGGTTTCACCATGTTGACCAGGCTGATCTTGAACTCCTGATCTCAGGTGGTCCATCTGCCTTGGCCTCCCAGAGTGCTGGGATTACAGGCATGAGCCACCGCACCTGGCTAAAAGGTGAAATTTGTGTGTTTATTTTTTTCCTTCTGGTTTCATGAAACCTTGGCTTTCTGCTAAATACGGTTTTTAAGCCACTCTTTTATTATATGGCTTTGATATCCATAGTTAAGTGACTGCTCAGGCGTGAGATCTTAGACCTAGAGTGAATGGAATAAACTCTAGATGGCAGTCTCCTGGTGAGGTTTGCCAGCCTTTGGCAGATCCATACCTGAGGTATCAGATGTTACCTGCATGGTAGGCAGTGGGTGGTCACCTCCCAGGGTAGCTGATATGCCTGCCAATGCACTTCTCCAAGCTGCTCATTTGTGGATTCAGATAGGCTGGAGAAGAAAAGGTGGTGGGGAAGAGCAGATAGTCATTATGTAGAAAGAAGAAAGAACATCTTTTTGCATGCTTATTGGTTGGTTGCTTTTCTTTTTCTTTCCACATAAAAGGGTATTACCTAATAATTTTCTATACTGTGATATTGAGGAAATAACTCTCACAGTCTGCTGGTATGAGTATAAAATGGTATAGCCAATTTGATTCTATCTTAATCAGTTGGCTTCTGTTGTGTAACAGGCCACTCCAAAACCTGGTAGTTTAGAGACAATAAATTCTTATTATTTTCTACACTTTTGGGAGTTGGCTGGGCAGTTCTTCTGGTCTTTGCTAGCATAACCGAAGCTGGGTCATATAGGATGGCTTCATTCACTTGTCTGGGAGCTTGGCAGGCTGGTTGGTTTGGGTGGGTCTCAGCTGGGATACCTTGGCTCTGCTCCATGTGGGCTCTCACCATCCAGTAGGCCAGCCCAGGCTTCTGCACACAGAAGTCATTGTTGTCTCTCATATTCTGTTTTTGTTTTTTTTTTTGATGTCTGTGTTAGAGGGTATCTTGCACACGTGACATTGTATATTAGATATATACAAGAAGGTTTATTTCAGTGTTTTTTTTTTTTTTTTTTTAATAGAAGAAAATTGGAAACTATGTGATATGGTCTGGCTCTGTGTCCCCACCCAAATGTCATCTCAAATTGTAATTCCCACATGTTGGGGGAGGGGGCTGGTGGGAGGTGATTAGATCATGGGGGCAGATTTCCCTCATACTGTTCTCATGATAGCGAGTGAGTTCTCAGAGGGTCTGATGGTTTAAAAGTGATGAAAGTGATAAAAGGGTCTGATGGTTTAAAAACTTTTCTTATGATAGTGAGTGAGTTCTCACAGGGTCTGATAGTGTGACAGTTCCCCTGTCACTCGCTCTCTCTCTCCTGCTGCCTTGTGAAGATGTGCTTGCTTCCCCTTCTCTTTCTGCCATGATTGTAAGTTTCCTGTGGCCTCACAGTCATGCTTCCTGTAAAGCCTATGGAACTGTGAGCCAATTAAACCTCTTTTCTTCATAAATTACCCAGTCTCAGGTAGTTCTTTTTCACAGGGTAAAAATGGACTAAGACACTATGTGATGTATATTAATTGGATAGAGGTAACAAAAAAAGTGTGCTATTGAATACTATAAGGTAGTTAAAGAGACTGAAAATTCATATATATGGTCCCAAAAAGACACATTTTAAACAAAAAAGGTGCCAATTGCTGAACCACACACACCTTATACCTCCCAGTACACATGGGAAAACTAAATTCCTACAGATATGGTAAATTATGTCATGCATATGCAAAACAAAATGTTCAGAAGTATACACACCAGATTGATAACAATAGTTACCTATGTAGAAAGGGTGAGACTGAGTGACAGTTAATAGGAAATTTTGTTTCAATTTTTGGGATATCATTTGTATTTTTTATAAAAATGAGTGCATTTATAAATTGTTTATTTCAAAATGAATGACATTTAATTTTAAACTTACGAAAAGGAAGAACTTGGTATGATTCTCATGCACTTGATTCCTTGCCTCTGACTCACTGTGTTTGTGGCATTGAATTTGTGCATTGAGACTGTCTCTTCTCTGCTTCTTCCTCACAGTCACACGTGCTGCTTAGTTGGAGTGTTTGAAGCCTGGTAAACTAGATCCGAGAAAGGATAAACTTTGGGAATTCATCCTCATAAAAATACAACACTTATCCTGGTCATTACGGTGCCCAAAGGGCCAACTGGCATAATTCCTGTTTGTGTAGTTTCAAGGTCCTCTTTGCAAATACCATGCAAAATGTTATGGTATCATTTTTCCTAAATAATTTCAACATAGTCTAAAGTTAGTTGGTAATTACTCTTGTGAGACATTCAGAATCTAGTGAATAGTAATTTTGAGGCTGACACAAATACAGATTAAATTTTTGCCATTTCCTGTTCATTCTAGTCAATATCTTTATCTTTTAAAATTTCAGATGTTTCTACAATGTATTATATAAGCTAGTCCACTGTCTGCAGGGACTGACTGACCATTTAATTGTTATCTCTCTGTCTATACCAATGTTTTGTGGTTCTGTGGGAAAGGAATGATGCCAGACCAAATACCGAAGTTATCTCTTTGGCATGCCCATATAACTTAGAGAAAACAGACCAAGACATGCTTCTTTTTATTGACCAGTTAGAATAGAAACAAACAGAAATAAGAATAACAACTTGTAACTACTTATTTAAGAAACCACTGAATATTAGTGATAATTATGTGATATTATTTTCTCTTATTGGTTCTTTAGAGCTGTGCCTAATGATATGCTTGAATAAAATACTGATTTGTTATTTTGAAGGGAAAATTTAAAACTACCATGATAAAATAAGTTTTAACTTTTGACACCTGGCTGGGTGTGGTGGCTCATGCCTGTAGTCCCAGCACTTTGGGAAGCTGAGGCAGGAGGATCACTTGAGCCCAGGAATATGAGACCTGCCTGGGCAACATAGTGAGACCCTGTCTATACAAAAAAATAATTTAAAAAACCAAATTAGCTGAGCATGGTGGTGTATTCCTGTGATCCCAGTTACTCAGGAGACTGAGGCAGGAGGATCCCTGGGGCCCGGGAGGTTGAGGTTGCAGTGAGCCAGGATAGCACCACTACACTGTAGCCTGGGCAACAGAGCAAGAGCCTGTCTCAACAACAACAACAACAACAACAACAACAACAACAAAACAAAACAAAACAAAAAAAACTTTTGAAACTTAGGAAAATGTAGTTTTCATGAAAGTTTGTCAACCTCCAAGCTTTAGAATTTTTTTGCTCTTCTCCTTGTCTGCTCTGTTTTTCTTTTACCATGTGTAATATATGTATAGTTTTACTTTAGAACACACATACACACAGGCACACACACACACACACCCCATTATTAATCAAATCCCTAAGGAGGAGGACCACTTTCCCACAAGGATAAAACAGGTGTGTACTGTGCTTTTACACCATATCATCATTTTACATTTATTTGGAGGGACTACCCCTCTCTGAGGAAATGTTTGCCTCTTAGTTTTTTAGTTTGGTATCATGGAACCAATGGTAGTAAATGGATATGGGTTTACCTATGAATTACCTATGAATTTTGAGATCACTAAATCTTGCCATATGACTTCATAACGTTTCTTGATTCAGGGATGTGTGTGTGTGGGAGAGTTCTTATTTAGATTATAATTTTCAGAACATCTTACGTCCTTCATGAGTGTTGGTGTACTAACTGGGTGAAATAATATTGTGACCAATGCAGGTGTAAAATATTTTTTGGTTAACATTTAAACCTTTCATCATTGTGACCAACGGAGTACACCAGGTAAAATAACTGGTTATAAGTCAGAGAAACTATTAAAGCACTTCACAAATTAATTACAAGATGACTATTACTTATTGGCAGAAGCTGAAAGCAAAGCAACTGGTCTGACAGAAACCATTCTGGACAAGTAAAATCAGGATATTATAATTTGTCCAAATGTTTCCCATATGTCAGTGAAACATTAATGTATACATAAAACTTTCCTTATTAACAAATTCATTTATTGTTAAATATTTGGATGTTCTAGTAAGATTTCTATAAATATTTAGCTTTGGATTCACCCAATTTTCCTAAAAGTGAATGAGATGATTCCATAGCCACATTTTAAATCCAAATAAATGAATACAATTTAATGTTTATGTCAACTCTGTCTCTCAAAGTTTCAATTAATAGTGACTTGTTAGTTTCTGAGAGAATATTTATTCCAAAAGGGCAGAATTTTTCATTTAGCAAAGATGATTATCTGCTTGATTTTGATAGATACAGGTTTTATACTTAGAAGCCTGTTTTATCTAATAATATGGTGTTAAAAGAGTATAGACTTATAGACGTAGGGAATATTGATTCTGCCTTTCTTCTTGGAAATCCTTTCGTTATCATATGTACTGTATCACTGACACACAGCTCCTTGTGTGTGATGACTTCCAGCTTCTCTAATTCCCCTCACTTCTATTTACCTCTTCCTGGGTTTATTTACATGCAGCACTGCTGTTAATTAGCTTCAGGGAGCAGGGAAGGAGATTTCTCTACATCCCCTTGGTTGCGGCCCCATGAAGAGATGGTCCTCATACCTGGGAAGAGCTTTCTCTTCTGCTTCTTACCTTCAGTAAACAGAGCCTGCCCCTTCCGTGACCAACTGCCAAGTTCACAGCTTCCAGCAAGGAATTGAGCAATTTGCCAAATTAATTTTCTCCCCTTCAAGGTAGCTCTCGGTGGGTAATGCCTGTGTAGACACACTCTTAACTGGATGGCTTCTTTAAAACATGCTTTCCAAGATGAACAGAGTTGAAGATGAAAAAGGGTCCTCTTTCCTACCCCTTGTGACTGATTTTTATAGTTTATTAAAAATCATGTTCTTGTGGTTACATCATGGGAATGCTTTTTAAGATCTTTGGCTAATTTTGAATTCATCCAAAAGATGTCTTCATTTGTTTAGCTTTGAGAGTGTTCATGTGTTCAGTGTCACCTGATTGGAACAAGGAAGACGACAGCTGGTGAAAGTGGTCTTTCATGGGCATTTCTGGAGGGATTGGTTTTAGCAGCACCTAAGTGATGTTATCACCCAAGCCCTTTGAGTTTCCTGCCGTCTAGAAGGAGTACCCATAGTTGTAGCACAGAGGCATTCCTAGCCAATTCTTTCTCCCCCCAGCAGAAGCCATGGTGACTTTGTCTAGAAGTCAGTGTGCGGGAGGCGAGATTTTGTGTCTATATGAGCTTCCTGCACAGGTGAACACGTCCTCGTGTTGTTGAAATCTCCCCATGGCGGATGCGGAAATTTTTACTTAGACTTCCTTCCACACACCACATCAATAAATACGGAAATGAAGCCTTCGAATCTCACTTCTCATGAAACAGTATGCTGTCTAAATTCAGTTAATTGTAAGGTACTTAGTGTTGAAAGACAAAGATATGCTAATCTTATTAAAATATGCCTGGTGAAATTTAGCTGTAAATTCCATTCAGGGACTCCTGCGTTCTACATTGATCCACGTCACAATGTCTGGAAAGAAAACCACCCACCATGCAGGATGCAGAGTTAGTAATTTAGAAAGGTGAAAAGTTTAATGAAGAGTCTGTCTTCTGGGGAAGAAGTACAACAAGGCTGAATGCTTAATATTTTTTTTTTTTTGTTTGTTTAGATTAAACCAACTGAGAGCTCTTTACATTGTTTACATTTATGTTACTCTGACAGTAAGAAAAGCTTTTAACATTTTCTCTGTTTCATGTGAATTGAAGTTGTTTCTAACTATATATGAGGGAGGGAAAGAGGCTTCACTAAAGGTGTAGCTCAAGCCTGTTTAGACAGACTCAACCAATTTTTGATTTTCTAGAGGGTTAAGGAGCGTGGCATTTTGAATTTGTAGCTAAGGGCCTGACTAGAGATTTTGATACCAAAGGCTTCGATCCTGACATCTTTTGTTCATGTTGCTATGTAACTTTGTACATTTTTTTTTTCCAGGCAGGGTCTCACTCTGTCACCCAGGCTGGAGCGCAGTGGCATGATCATGGCTCACTGCAACCTCAAACTCCCAGGCTTTGAGCTTCTGAAGACCTTTGTTTCTTTGTATATAATCTGGGGTAAAATCATGATGTAGTTTTAAAGAACATTTATTTTTATTTATTCTTATAAACTATTCTTTATAGAATATTTATAAGCTTTCATATATAACATTATACAATTTTGATAAATATATATATATCTTTACACACACACACACACACATACCCCACAATCGTTCATAATCCAGCTACTCAGAGATAACCTCTATTCCATTTAGGTTGGACTCCCAGCCACTTAACCATCCATCCGTGCATATTTGTTCATGTGCATGAATCTAACCACCCATTAATGAAGACTAGATTACACAGCACCTATTTTCTTATAACCTGGTACATACAATTAAGATATGGTGACTATCTTCCCACATTATTGTATATTCTTCCATATCATGGCAATAATTTTATTTTTGAAAAATCCCCATAATTTATTGAACCAGGAATAAATGTTAGGCATTTGGTTTGTTCTCTTTTTGTTAATCATTGTAAACAATGCTGCAGTGAAATCTCTATGTGTTATATCCTTAGGCACATCTGCAATTATTTGTTTAGTCTGATTTAAACTGGTTGTGATAATGTGTTTTAAATAAGTGTATATATATTTCATCATGGATTAGTGTTTATGGCACTGTAATAAAGATACTTCCAATACAACTTTGATTCCTGACTATTTTTGTTATTTTAAACTTATGTTTTAGATCTTTTAAAAATACAAATTATTCAATTATTTAGAGCAATTGCTGAAAAATATGTTTGACCCAGAAACAAATGAATGAGTGGTAGAAGTGGAAACAGTTAGGAAGCCAGGCACTCTGTAAGAGCCACATGTACTAATGGCTTAAGTCCCTGGATTTTGTTCCTGATTACTATTATACTTACTAGCTGTGTGATTGTAGTTGTTATTTATTTTCTTTAAATTTCAATATCCTCATGAGAAAAATGGGCATATGGTACCTAAGTGAAAGGCAGTTTGGAGGATGCAGTGGGATATTATTTGTATGAGGAACGGCGGGGACAGGGGCTGCAGCGTGGCCAGTGCTTTGCCGTGTGTGGTCTACAAGGGTTGTCCGGTCTCACTCGCCTTCCTGATCCAACACCAATAGAGTCCTGTCCATTCCACTTCCCAAATCTCTCAGCTCCCTGCTCTTTCCCCACCCATGTCCACTGCTCTGTGTATTTGTCACTTGACCCAGGACATTGTCACCACCTCAGCTTGTAACCGACTGAAGAGCTCTGGTGACTCAGGCCTCTCTGGCCTTCTCCAGAGTCTGCAGCCTAGCCAGGGTAATGCAGGAGGTAATGTGGAGGACCTCTGCTTTGCTTCTCTCCACCTGGATGTGTCCCCCTCCTCTAAAGAGCCCTCCCTCCTAGCCCTGAACTTCGTGTGTTGGCACCTTCCTGTCATTCAGCTCTTAGCATAAAAGTGCTAAGAAAGGCCTTGCCTGGCTGAGCTGCCTATAGCTTTACCCTGTTTTAATCTTTATCAATTGGTTGTCAGTTTCCTCATATGTAAAATGAGGGATAATAGAGTGTCTGCCTCATAGGGTTGTTGTAAACATCAAATGAGTCAAATATATGTTGAGTAAGAAATTGTCTGGGACAGAGACAATGCTATATACAAATGCTATAAAAATTATCTCCATGAACACTACAATCACGAACATCATCACTACCATCATCACTGCCATCGCCACCAACATCGCCACCACTACCACCACTACCATCGCTACCATCACCACCACCACCACCATCACTACCATCCCCACCATCATCACCACCATCACCATCATCACTACCATCACCATCACCATCACTACCATCCCTACCATCCCCACCATCATCACCACCACCACCACCACCATCACCACTGTAACTGCCATCACAACCACCATCACCATCACTACCATCCTCACCATCATCACCACCATCACCATCACTACCATCCCCACCATCATCACCACTGTCACCACCACCATCACCATCACCACCACTACCATCGCTACCATCATCACCACCATCACCATCACTACCATCCCCACCATCATCACCACCATCACCATCATCACTACCATCACCATCACCATCCCCACCATCCCCACCATCACCACCATCATCACCACCACCACCACCATTACCACTGTAACTGCCATCACAACCACCATCACCATCACTACCATCCTCACCATCATCACCACCATCACCATCACTACCATCCCCACCATCATCACCACTGTCACCATCACCATCACCACCACTACCATCGCTACCATCATCACCACCATCGCCATCACTACCATCCCCACCATCATCACCACCATCACCATCATCACTACCATCACCATCACCATCACTACCATCCCCACCATCCCCACCATCCCCACCATCATCACCACCACCACCACCATCACCACTGTAAATGCGATCACCACCACCACCACCATCACTACCATCCCCACCATCACCACTACCACCACCATCACTACCACCCCCACCATCATCACCACCATCACCATCACTACCGTCCCCACCATCACCACCACCATTGCCATCACCACCATCACCATCATCACTACCATCACCATCGCCATCACTACCATCCCCACCATCACCACCACCATCACCACCACCACCATCATCACTGTAACTGCCATCACCACCACCGTCATCACCACCATCACTAGCCCCCCCACCATCATCACCACCATCATCACTACCACTGCTGCTACCATCACCACTGCACCATCATCATGACTTCCTGGCACTATCATCACAAATGCCACCACCATACTTGGCACATAGTAGACACTTAACGAATATTTGCTGAATGTGTGAACTTCAGCTATTTCAATTCCCTCCTCAGTGATGTTCCCGTTCTCCAGTTTGTCTCCATTTACCCCAACCGTTCTCCATAGGCCTACAACCATGATGGCAGCAATATTTCTTTTTCAGTCCAGCCCCTTTTCCCTCACATCGAGGCCTGGTCTGAAACACAAAGCCCTGCTAACCTGTCCCTCATGCTCATCTCATGCTGGCAGTCCCTATGCCCTGGCTTCAGTGGCACACACCCACTTACAGTTTCCAGAACAGATCTGTCGATCTCTCTCCTGCTTCTGTGCCTTTGCTCACAATGTGCCTCCTGTCTGGAATTCATTTCTTTATCTCTCTGATCCGGCTAATTTAAATTTATTTTCCAAAGGTAAACTCCTGCATCATCTCCTTTTGGAATTGTGTCCTGAGTCCCATTTCTCGCCCACACATGGGTGAGCAGGGCCGCCTCTATGTCTTGCCGCTGTGATTCCATTCATCCTCTGGTACAGCACTTTTCCTGCTCCATTGCAGGGTAGAGCTTCGCCTTTGGATTGTGAGGGTAGGAATCCTGCCTTGCCCATCTTTGTTATTTCTAGCAGGTGTCACATTGAGAGGCACATATTTGATGCACAATATGCATTGGTTGAACAAATAAGTGAATGACTGGTCCATTACATTTCTCGTGTGGGTTAGGCACCATTAGGTTAATAAAACGAGGATTATAGTTTGCAGATAAAATGAAATAATAGAAAATCTTATAGTAGATTTCTGAATATCTTGATAGGTTATCATATTCAAAAATTTGTTAAATTACACACATGTGCATTATAATGCATTGTTTATTCAGTTATGTACTGAGTACCTTCTGAGAACTGGGGGTGGGCTGGGGCAGAGCTCCTGCGTGTATCAGGCCCAGATGTGCACCAGCATCTCAGTCCCATTTTATTCCAGCTATGTAATCTGACAGTGGCATCACCTCAGCACGACAGGTTCCTGTCCCTTCCTGGCTTGGAGCTTCTCTGGGTGGGATACCTAACCATGAGGACTGGCTCGATGCTCAGGCATAAGCAACCAGGAAGTGTGTGCCTGCATGTATATGTGTGTGTGCCTGTGTGTGTGCATGTGCGTGCCTGCATGTGTGTGCATGCATGTGTATGTGTGTGCGTGCATGTGCGTGCATATGCATGCATGTGCGTGCGTAGGTGCGTGTGCATATGCGTGTATGCATGCACGTGCATGTGTATGTGCGTGCATGTGTGAGTGTGCATTTTGTGTGCGTGTGTGTGTGCATGTGTGCGTGCCGCGTGTGTGTAGGGGGAAGTTTCTGTGGGAGTTGTTGCCTGAGGGGGTCCCCCTTGACCAATAGGAGCAAAAGTCAATGAATGAATGCTTTTCCTTTCCGTCCTCCAGGCAGACAGCTCTGACTCGCATCTCAATAAGGCCCCTGAGAGGGTCCTGGCAGGATCTAGCACCTTTTGCCTGCAGCAGTGGCCAATTCAATGACATACCCCTATCGTGGCTGTCCGCTGGCCTGTTTCATCCTCCCTCATCCTCCCCTTCTGCACCCTGGGATCACCTCCCAATTAAACTACCTGCACTGTAGCCTTTGTCCATAGCTCTGCTTTCAGGGACATCCAGGCTCACAAGGGCTGCCACAGTTTCAGATATGAAACTAGCAGGAGGTCTCACACACTTACATTCCAGAGAACCATAGTTTTCAATAAGAATGAGCTTTTAAAAAAATACAGAACAGAATTTGGTGGTCATGTGTTTACTTCTCTCTTTTGGAATATCTAGAATTTATGGATTTTTAATAATGCCTCCAGAAGATATAATTATTTTTCTAGCCTCTGAGAACACAGTTAGATGCTTTATAGATTTGGTTATCAGCAGGGATCTTGCTGTGGATGTCTTGACTTGTTTTAATTAAATTAACCATGACATTGATGCTGTTATACTTGTGGTGAGTAATATCCTTTTTGGGGGTTGCTATTTATTTTAGGAAATTGTTATGTTGACTCTACTGATTGATTCCAATGTAAATCTTTTGATTAAGGAGGGGCTGTTAATTAGTTTATTTAAATTTTTTAAAATAGAGATGCGGTCTGCTATGTTGCCCAGGCTGGTCTTGAACTCCTGGCCTCAAGCAATCCTCCCACCTTAGCCTCTGGAGTAGCTAGGATTACAGGCATGAGTCACTTGCACCTGGCAGTTTATTTAAAAATTTCCCTGTATCTGTGCATCTAGGTACAGTGACAGTTCTAAGAATTCATCTGCGCAGTGGATTCTTATACGGCAGGCACTGCACCTGATATTCAGGTTACAATGGAAGCAAGACACGGCCCCTGCTCTTGGGGCATGGCCTGGTTGTAGGGAGACCCCGAGGCAATAAGCAAGAGCAATGCAGTCCTGCAGGTACTGTGCCAGGAGCAAGCAGGAGGGGCTCATTTTGATGGGGAGTAGAGAGTGGGAGGAGGAGTAATTCAGGAAAGGCTCCCTGGAGAAGGTGGCTGTTGGGTCTTGGCTTAAAACTAGATATTGGCAGGGATGGGGAGTAGGGCAATCTGGGAGGGTGGGGGTGTGGGGACAGTGTACACAAAGCCCAGAGGCAAGAAGTGCCTTGGTGCCTGGGCACAATACCAAAGGAGGTGGTGGATGCTGATGAGACTGGGATTTTAGCACACAGGGAATTGGGGCCGCTGAAGATGTCAGGGAAGAGGGTGGTGACCACACCAGCAAGGCAGCTAACTGAGAGTGGGAGCAGAGGTAGGGATGCGAGGGGAGAGACAGCCCTGAGTCAAGATGTCTTTGGAGTGAGTGGAGAGCTTGGCTTGTGCAGGAGAAATGGTAGTAATTGGGGCCTCCCAGTGGGGTGGGCACAGTGTGTCAGACCAGCCTGGTTGGCTCAGTCTTAGGAGAATGGTCTGCTACTGCCCTAAGGGGCACTTGCCCTGGGCACAGGTGCTGTGGGGCCCCAGCTTTGCATCTATAAAACGTTTCACACATTTTTGTACCAATTATGCCCTTGCTCATGTTTAATCACCTGTTCCCAGGTTACCACCCCCAACCATCTATACAACACGTAATGGGGAATTATCAGAAGAGGGGCAAGGAGTGGGTTCACAGATGAGACTTTTGCATTCCCTTCAGAACTTCAGAGATGTTTTCCTTAAAGATATCATCCAGTGATCCTATTCTTTTGGCAGTCGGAGCACCCAGTAACTGACCATGGACACAGGGAAGCTTCTAGGCTGGGCCCAAGAGATTCAAATGTCACGGTTCTAATGGTTTTTCTTTTCTTTTTTGAGATGGAGTCTTGTTCTGTTGCCTAGGCTGGAGTGCAATGGCACGATCTTGGCTCACTGCAACCTCTGCCTCCTAGGTTCAAGTCATTCTCCTGCCTCAACCTCCCGAGTAGCTGGAACTACAGGCATGTGCCAGCACACCCAGCTACTTTTTGTATTTTTAGTAAAGACAGGGTTTCAGCATATTGGAAGGCTGGTCTTGAACTCCTGACCTCAAGTGATCTTCCCGCCTCGGCCTCCCAAAGTGCTGGGATTACAGCGAATGCTTTTTCTTGTGTTTCCCTCATTGCCCAACCCCAAAACATCTCAACAGCCCTGAACTTCCATAAACAATAGAATCAAAGAGGGGACAGGTTCAGGCAAATCTCACCAAGTCAAAAGAGAAAGAAGTAACCATATTACTGCACAGTTCCAGAAGAGACATGTGGACAATTTTTCTGACAACATTGTGATTATATTTCTGAATACATTTCCAAATACCTTCTGAATTCTGTTCAGAAAGATCAATTTTTTAAATCATACATTCATTGAAAGTGATCTTAAAGTGATTATATATAGAGAAAACATTTGTTCAAGTAAATATAGTGTACTAGAGTTTTTTAGTAAATTATGCTTTTAGTCTGCATTAATATTCCACCAGTCCTTTAAAAGAGTAAAAATTTATGTAGCTAGCACATATATGTGTATATATGTGTGTGAGATGCGTACATGGCACACACAGACATACATGCATGCTTAGATATATTTATAGTTATCTTTGTTTTATGTTTGTTAAATTATTTATTTATATATTTTAGAGACAGGCTCTTGCTCTGTCACCCAGGCTGGAGTGCAGTGGTGCAATGATAGCTCACTGCAGCCGTGACCTCCTGGGCTCAAGTGATCCTCCCACCTTGGCCTCCTGAATAGTTGGCACCACAGGGGCATGCCACCATGCCTAGCTAATTAAAACACTTTTTTTTTTTTCTAGGGAGGCTGAGGTGGGAAGGTCATGAGGTCAAGAGATCGAGACCATCCTGGCCAACATGGTGAAACCCTGTTTATGCTAAAAATACAAAAAATTAGCCAGGAGTGGTGGTGTGTGCCTATAATCCCAGCTACTCAGGAGGCTGAGGCGGGAGAATCACTTGAACCTGGGAGGCAGAGGTTGCAGTGAGCTGAGATTGCACCACTGCACTCCAGCCTGGCCACAGGTTGAGACTATGTCTCAAAAAAAAGTAGGGATGAGATCTTGCTATGTTGCCCAGTCTGGTCTCAAACTCCTGGCCTCAAGCAATCTTCCTGCCTCGGCCTGCCAGAGTGCTGGGATTACAGGCATGAGCCACTGTGCTAGGCCTACATCTATGTTTATGGCTGCTGAGCTTTGCTTGTCTATGAAGTGCTTGCTTCTCTCTGAAATTTAGCACAGTTAGGGGACTTTGGAGCCGCTGATCATGAGTACACACTTGTACTGTATGTGGTGTCTTCTGTTATAACAGCAGTGAAGGTGTTTCGTGACCCTCTCCACCCTCCCTAAAAGTGGCACTCCTTTATGTGGACATTGGTGCCATGCAGCCACTGTGGTAGAAGATGGGATGGAAATAAAAACTTAGACCACTGCCAAAGTCATAATAAATAAATGAGTGTTTGTGTGTGTGTGGGGAGGGGGTGGATGGAGTAGGGGGTGTAGGCTGTGATGGTTTTGATTGTTGGATTTAGTAGATGACTACAAAGAAAAGAAACGGTGTGATGTAGCCAGAATCCATAAACTCAAAAGAGAAAGGTACCAAGGTATGAGAAGCTGAGGATTAAGATAATGTATTTAAAATGCAATGAAGGGTCCAGAGAACACTGTGGAAGTAGCTGGAAGGAGGGTCAGCGGAAGCTGGAGGTATGGACAGATGGAAGGAATGCTGTTTGGGGATGACAATATGTGAGAAGACAGTTGACTAGAATTTCTTGCTTTTGGCAAGTGGCAAGGATGGAGATCAGGGTTGGAGTGAGGGCCCATGAAGGAAGGCACCTATACAGAGTGAAGTTTCAGGGGCAGGGCACAGTGACTCATGCCTGTAATCCCAGCACTTTGGGAGGCCGAAGCAGGTAGATCACCTGAGGTCAGGAGTTCGAGACCAGCCTGGCCAACATGGTGAAGCCCCATCTCTACTGAAAACACAAAATACTAGTCAGGTGTGGTGGCACACGCCTGTAATCCCAGCTACTCCAGAGGCTGAGACAGGAGAATTGCTTGAACCCAGGAGGCGGAGGCTGCAGTGAGCTGATATCGTGCCTCTGCACTCCAGCCTGGGCAATAAGAGTAAGACTCTGTCTGAAAACAAACAAAACAAAACAAACAAAGTGAAAACAGAGTGAGGTTTCAGCATGTCAGAGACCAATTGTAGCCTTTGCTTACCCTTTCAGTAACACAGCATGGGGAACTTCTGCTAAGGACTTTGGGAAAATTCTCCCCATGAACCATTAGGATCCCAGCTACTTGTGCCCATCACTGCTGTGCTCTCAAACAGGCTCAGAGGTATGGAGGGGAGGTGCAGAGGCTAAGATTTGCTTAGAGAAAATATCTGACAGAGAACTACAATTATTTTCTGAGATCCTTTTAATTTAAAGTTTATCAACTGGGTGCAGTGGCTCTGGTCTCCCAGCCCCTCAGGGGGCTGAGGTAGGAGGATCACTTGAGGCCAAGAGTTTGAGAACAGCCTGGGCAACATAGTGAGACCCCGTTTCTATAAAAAATTAAAAACAAATAGCCAGGCATGGTGGGTGGCACATGCCTGTATTCCCAACTACTCAGGAGGCTGAGGTGGGAGGATCTCTTGAGCCCAGGAATTTGAGGCTTCAGTGAACTATAATTATACTACTGCACTACAGCCTGGGCAACATAGCAAGATCCTGCCTCTAAAAAAGGTTTATCAACATGTATCAAGTATTGTGCTAAGTCTAGATATATATAAGACACTGTCCTTGAGCTCACAATATACATTATTTTAGTAGTCTCTCAATCTTCTTTCATGGAAAGATTGTGCTGGAGTTGGTTACTCTACTAGTGATTGCAGATTTCCTATTGCCTGTAAAATGGAAGTTGAGATGTAAAGCAATAATGTGGGTATTTCGGGTAGAGATATTTTATATTCTAATTAGAAATAGACGAGTAACTGATAGAATAGGCTGATCACTGGAGTTTGACTAAAAAGACCAGGGTTTGAAACCAGCTCCAGTCTTTCCTAGCTGTATGATTTAGGGCTTATTCAACACTTTGTCCTGCCTCAATTACTCACTTACTACAAAATGGGACTACAAATCATATCAATTTGTGAAGGGCATTAAATAATGTAGGGACTGCGGGCATATGCCTGGCAAATAATAACGATACAAAACAACTTTTTCCTTCTTTTGTTTTTCCTGGCATTATTCAGTTCTGTTAAATAACATCTTCACTTTTTACATGCAAAGAATTAGTGCTCAGAAAATGTTTTTAGTGTGAACATAGACTATCTTGAAATGTAATGATTTACATATATAAAAATTTATAGTGACAGTCTCTTTAATCTCAATGCTTTCTTTTTCAATCGGCAGAAATGTAAACAGACATTTTCTGGAGTACAGGAGCCAAGAAGAGAGGCTTGAACTCCCCGTGATGAAGTAGAACAAGTAAAGATTCATTCCAAACTCATATTTTTGTCTCACATTTAGCCAGTTACTCCTCAGTAGAAATGAGAGGAAGCTTGTCTTTAACAGTCTCTTACTTGGCTTAATGCACAGGAGTCATGATTTCTAAATCAAGGTTTTAACCTCTTCTTGAACACTTTGTGTAGAAAAAACTATGAGAAGAAAGTTGCTATTCAAGAAGTTTCTAAATACAACCAGCCATTTTTTTAAAAAGTAGCAGTTTCATTAAAAAGAGAATAGCTTTAATTTTCAGAAGTTTGCATTTAATATGTCTAGCTATAGCTTTTTTCCCCTTCATTTACCCTGTTTGGTGTTCTTGGAGTTTCCTGGCTTTGTGGTTTGGTGTTTGACATTAATTTGGGAGGAATTCTCAGTCATTGTTGCTGTAAATATTGTTTCTAGTTCTTTCTCTGTTTTTTCTCCTTCTGGGACTCCCTTGTGTGTGTATGTTATACCTTTTGTAGTTATCCCAGAGTTTTTGGATACTGTGTCCTGGGTTTTTTCCCCCATCTTTTTTTCCTCTGTGTTTTTCTGTTTTGGATGTTTCTAGTATCATATCCTCATGCTGAGAGATTCTTTTCTCATCTGTGTTTAATCTACAGCCCATCAAAGGCATTCTTCATTTCTGTTGTAGTGTTTTTGACCTCTAGCACTTCTTTTTGATTCTCAGAATTTCTCTCTCTCTGCTCCCATTAGCCATCTACTCTTGCATGTTGTCTGCTTTTGAAAGCCTTTATTATATTAATTAGAGTTTAAAATATTTCCTGCTCTGATAATTCCATTGTCCATATCTGACTCAGGTAGAGATGGTTTTTAAAATCTCTTCAAACTATGTATCTTGTCTTTTTGTACGCCTTGTAAATTTTTGTTGAAAGGCAGACATGATTTACTAGCTAAAAGGGACTGTGGTAAACAAATAAGTAACGTGATGGCAAGGTGTGGGGCAAGGGGAAGTGTTCTATAGTTCTACAGGTTTCAGTTTTTGGTCAGCCTGTACCACTATGCTGTAATCTTCACCAGTGCTTTTCAACAGCTGCCTCAGCAGGGACAGGATGGCAAGAGGGGGCTGGAGTTGGGTGTTTCTTTTTCCCAAGTTAGGTTTGGCTCTGATAATACTCTAGCAAGTTAGGCGCTGGTAAAATAGTTTCTCCTGAGGGCAGAGCAGGCCTTTTCCAGAAGAACAGAAAGCTCTGGCATATTTTGAAATTATTCCTGTTTCCCTCTCCTTGCTGGAAACAGAAGATTTTTTTTTCTTGGTATTTACTGTGAGGATGTGGTAGAGGTTCTGGAGTTAAAACTCATAGGAGATTGTCCATACAATTGGGTCCTTCTAGAGTTTTTGCTTTGTTTTGTTTTTGTGCTTTTTAAAGAGACAAGGTCTTAAGGCTGGACTACAGGGGTACAATCATGGCTTACTGCAGCCTCAATCTCCTGTGCTCAAGCAATCCTCCTGCCTCAGCCTCCTGAGTAGCTGAGACTACAGGTGCACAGTATCAGGCCCAACTAATTATTTAAAAACATTTTTAGCTGAGATGAGGTCTTACTATGTTGCTAGGCTGGTCTTGAACTCCTGGCCTCATGTGATCCACCCACCTTGGCCTCCCAAAGCGCTGGGATTATAGGCGTGAAACACCGCGCCCAGCCTCCCTGGAGTTTTTATCTCTCAGTCTTGTCCAAATTGAGTCTCCAGCAATTCATCAATTACAGTTGAGGTTTTCCTACCCTCACGCTTGTTCCCATGGAGGTTTGTGCTCATGGGTTTCTCCTCTGGTGATGGAATTCTCTTTGTCTGCCTTTTTGACCCTCCAGTTCTGGAGGCTATATTTTGCCCTATGACTTCCCTTTGCTGAGAACCTAAGAAAGGTTGATTTTCAGTTTGCTCAGCTTTTTCCTTGTTGTTAGGGCAGAGTGGAGACTTCTCAGCTCCTTCCATTGCCAGACCGGAAGTGGGAAGACTCCCCTATGATTTCATTCTTGCAGAGTTTACTTTAAAAAGCAGCCAACTCATATTGTGAACATAGCTGTATATAAGAACAAATGTACGAAATATAACCCTGAATGAAAATACACATCGTGCTGAGGTGGGGAGAAAGCCAAGTGATTCTTTAAAAACCATGTGACAACAGCCCTTAAAACTGACATTTGATTCCATTTTGGAGCATTAAACTAAGTGTAGATTTGCTTATATATGACATAAGCATCCTGATTTTATATATTTGCAGCTGCAAGATCTTTGGTGAGTGACATGTCCATGTATTGATATTTACATGACCTTTGAAATTTATTTCAAATATAAAATGGGTTCACTATAGACTTTTGAAAATATAAAAACACATGTGCTGCTGAAATACTTTAAAATCTGATGAGTATGTTACCTACAAAGAATCTTATTACTTTAAGAGTAATTAATGTTAATTTAGAAGTTCTGAAATTATTTCCATTTTCTTTGGGTATGGCTATAAGTCTCTTCCAGAACATTTTTTGAATATGAAATATGACAGAATTAGCTAATGATAGATGTGGAAATTAACTGACTAAAACCTGAAGAGTTTGAGCAGGTACCTGACTGGTTCATGTGGGTGTGTGTCTGTAACGGTATTTGCTTTGTTGCTCAGGAACAAAAAAGTTTGTATATTCTCAAGCAGCAGAATGGCTGATGTTGGCTGGGAAGGAATTAAAGAGTTAAAGCTGCTGAGCATGATGGCTCATGCCTGTAATCCCAGCACTTTGGGAGGCCAAAGAGGGCAGATCACCTGAGGTCAGGAGTTCAAGACCAGCCTGACCAACATGGTGAAACCCTGCCACTACAAAAAATACAAAAATTAGGTGGGTGTGGTGGCATACACCTGTAATCCCAGCTACTTGGGAGGCTGAGGCAGGAGAATTGCTTGAACCTGGGAGGAGGAGGTTGCAGTGAGCCAAGATCATGCCATTGCACTTCAGCCTGGGTGACAGAGCAAGACTCTGTTTAAAAAAAGAAAAAACAACAAAAAAACAGTTAAAGCAGACTCTTTATAATATATGCTTGTTATTTAAAAAATTCAAAAGGGCACAGAAATGTGTAGCATAGAAATGAATAGGTTCATGTATCCTTTTCTGACTTTTGCCATTCCTTCATGACAGCTATCTTTAATTTATGCATATTCTTCCAGATTTTCTCATGTATGCTGTAATAGTTATAATTATTATTGATGCATATTAGTACATCGTGAATATGATTCTGGCTCTACCTTTTTAACTTATGATGTCTTGTACTTTTTTGGGTTAGTCTATATAGATAATAAGCTCATTTAAAATATACTGCCTATTATTTTATTGCTTATTTTACCAATTTACCATAGATTATGTTACCAATTACTTATGGTTTAATATCTCTGTTGTTTCTAATTTTTTTCACTGTTAGGGACAATGCTGAAAAGAATATATTTGTGCACTTGAGAACATTTCCTTAGGAAAAAATTTCTAAGTAGAATAGCTGATTGAAAGAATATGCATGTTTTTCATTGTAATAGCTAGTGAGAAATTACTCTCTGAAAGGCTTGAGCCAATTTAAACTTCTCCTTACCCACTTGTGGGTCAACTATGGTTATTGTCTTTGTAAATCAATTTGATGAGTAAAAAAATCTAATTTTTAAGCTTTATATATTAGTATTATAATAATATATATACATAATATAATATTAATCAGGTTAAGGATTTTTTGAGATGCTTGTTTTCATTAAAACACAATATTTAAATGAATGGAATTTCTAGTTAAAGTCCTTTACTGTTTTAATAATTTAAACATAACTTTATAGTTAGCCGATTTTTTTCTTAATAAAAGTTTAAATAAGTTAATTGACCTTTAAAATTAACTAGATAAAATGATGTATTTGGTTTCATCCTGGGTTTTGGTTGACAATATTTTGTCTAGCCTGTCGCTGGTGAGTCTAGCTCTAAATCATAACTAGATCATCATAATTTACCGACACGCAACATAACATCTGCAAAGGTATAACATCGATAATTCTGATGGTGTTGACAATATACTAAACATCTGGATGAGAAGTGAAAATTTATTTTGACAATCTATACACTACCAAAAAACAAACCTCAATGTTTGGCTTTAAGTAGTTTTGTCACTTCTCTCTTAAAAATAATTGTTTCCTCTCTCTGTATCTATTCATCTCTAATTGCTGCACTTTCCAGTGTGGCTGACAGGAAGGAGTGAGCAGGTGGCCCTTTGCCTTCACAGGTTCGGTGTCACTGGATTTAACCCACTGAGGCTAGACAATAGTCGAAAAATATTTGCGTCTGTACCTGACATTTGCAGCCTTTTCTCTTGTCATGATTTCCTGAGCAGTACAGCATGACAACTACTTACATATCACCTACGTTGTGTTAGGTATTGTCAATAACCTAGAGATGATGTATACAAGAGGATGTGTGTAGGTTATATGCAAACACGAGGCCAATTTATATCAGGGACTTGGGTACCTGTGGGTTTTGGTGTCTGTGGGAGTCCTGGAACTATACCCCCATGGATACGGCATGGAGTTGTCCCCCACGGAAGAACAACTATATAGAGTTTGTCTTTCCCTTTCTTCCTTGAAACTCCTTTAAATTTCAGATTTGAGATGACTACTTCCTGACCAAATTGAATAATTATTTACCTATTAGAGTTTTGAGAGAACATTGAGGCAGGCTGTCCCTGTCCTCTTAGATAGCCTATACTTTAGTTCTTGAACTTTGTTCTGGCATTGATAACATCTGCAGTTGTTTGAAAATTAATTGAATCTGGTAAAAGTCCCTGTGCATGCGGGGGTCTGTCTTCCCCTGCCCAAAATAACTAAGTGAGCTTGTTCTGTCTCCCCTTCTGTGCCGCATTTCAAGTTCACCAGCAACGCCGTCTGCTTCTTTATAATCACAGTTTTGCCTTCCTCCAGGCTCTGTGCATTTCAGGAGGAGGGAACCTACCTGCTTCAGTCTCACTTTCCTTCATTGTCTTCTCTTCATTGTCTCCTGGTCTGTTCCTAACTTAGAAACTAAGACGAACATTCTCCTTAGATATTTGCATTGGCCGCTTTCTGCACTTCCATATCAATACCCAAATTATTTGCTCTAAATCTCTACCTTAGTTCTTACATCTCACCTGTCCTCTCTTCTGATTGTCTAGCGAACCCATTCATTGGGTGGTTTCTTCCTTGTAATAGTCCTTGTGCTTCTAGAGCTCTGGAAAGAGCCCTCTCTCCTTCTCCCACCTTATAGTCTTTCGAAAGACTCTCCCATCCCATAAGGGAGACCCAAGGAAGACATT
Organism: Rhinopithecus roxellana; assembly: GCF_007565055.1. Taxonomy (NCBI): domain Eukaryota; kingdom Metazoa; phylum Chordata; class Mammalia; order Primates; family Cercopithecidae; genus Rhinopithecus; species Rhinopithecus roxellana. The sequence continues at coordinate 123,674,722 of NC_044559.1, read as the reverse complement.
GGGTCCTGTCTCCTATCTTCAACCTCTCCATGTCTCTTCACAAACCACTGGACATAACAAATTATTTCCACTTCTTCCCTGCATTTTCACTCAGATGGCCTTTCTCTATAGTAATTAATTTGTTCATGTATCCCCTTATTCCTAGGATGTTTATTAAGCTCCCACTGGATACATTAAGCCCTGCTGAGAGCTCTGAGGTGGAGGCATTAGTGGAGGGAGGGAAAGAAGTTATCTCATCTTCCCTCGAGGACTTTGTAGTCTAGACAGAGGCCCAGGCATTTATTCACAGAAAAGTTGAGACTACATATGATTAAGTGACTAATGTTTGGTACAAGTTGGTACAAGCAATGTAGCCTTAGGATGTCAGAAGAGAGAAAAATTTCCTTAGATGGGAGAATGGGATTGGGAGGTTGATGTGTAAAGGCACTGGCCTTACAGCATGGATAAAATTTGAGAGGCAGGAGAGGGTGAGAGGATTCCACCAGTGAGGAAGGAGATATGGCAGGTGACACAGCCTGGATGGAAAGGACAAGCTGTGTGGAGAGGCCGTTCCTCCCTGAGCCCTGGCAATTGTTGGTTTGAGGAGAGCCAGGGCATCATTCATTTTCACTCTCCTTTCACTTCCTATAGCAATATATATATTTTTGATCATGTAGGTTGTATTCTTAAATGAGTGAGAAGGCAATGTACATTTGTTCATAAAATGATATTATCATTTTGCACAAATTAAATAACACTAAAAATTATGTATTGTCATAAAGATGGGGAAAGAGGTTTTAGCAAACTTCTTTTTCATCAAAGAATATATCAGTTGCATGCAAAATAGGTTCTGTGTTTGCGTAAATGGCTTCTTCCTTTCAGTATACTCTTTCTCTTTTCTTCAGAAATCTCATGAAGCCCACAGACTTTATAGTAAGTACTTTTTTTCTCATCTTTTTTTTCAACTTCTATATTAGAATCAGAGGGTACACGTACATGCTGAAGTTTGGTGTATGAATGAATCCTTCACCCAGGTAGTGATCATAGTACACAACAGGTAGTTTTTTTCAACCCTTACCCCACTCCCTCCCTCCTCACTCTTGTATACCACATTGTCCATTGCTCCCATTTTTATGACCATGTGTACCCAACATCTAGCTCCCACTTAGAAGGGAGAACTTGTGGTATTTGGTTTTCTGTTCCTGCATCGATTCGCTTAGGATAATGGTTTCTAGCTGCATCCATGTTGCCATGAAGGACTCAATCTCATTCTTTTTTATGGCTGCATAGTATTTCATAGTGTATATGTACCACATTTTCTTTATCCAATACACTGTTGATGGGCACCTGGGTTGATTCTATGTCTTTATAGTAAGATTTCTGATTGAAACACAAAGACGTTCTCTTCTCCCTTCTGAAAAATGTTAAGAAACTGAACATGTGTGTATGTGTGTGTATATATATGTGTGTATATATGTGTGTGTGTGTGTCTGTGTGTGTGTGTGTGTATATATATATATATCTGTGGCCCTGAAGAAGTTGCTTAAGCCTCGACAAATCTCCTTTCATCTCCATGGGGGCTTATCTGTCTTGATAAGGGCCCCATAGGCTTTTCATGGTCCTGCTTGCCCTCTCACACCTCTGGAAATGTTTCATTTATATCTTCCGACTTGAACCTGAAGAGATGACATTCTTTTCACTGCTCCCTCAGTGCCAAATTAATATCCAAAGTACAGTTGAGGTTTAAAGATTCAGACTGGGATCTTTTAACAGTTCCCCGTTGGACTGGGAACTGGATCCTAGTTTCTATTTATCTGCCTGTCTAGCTAGTTACCCTCTTTTTCTCCCACTCTCTCTCTCTCCTGGTCTCTCTTTCAGTCTCCCTTTCCCACTCTCATCTTTCTACCATCTTTTTCCTTCTTTCTGTTTATGTGCCTTTCTATCTGGCCATCACTTACTGGTCATCTCTTTCTCTCTCTTCCTGCCAACCCTATCTACTGCCCCTCTCTATCCTCTATCCTTGCATATATGTGTATGTAAATATTTTAAAATATACCTTTATATTTGGGAAAAAATGGGTTAAAGTAGTACTTTTTGATCAGGCTGTTGATAAAGTAGTCTTAACAGAAATGGCACAAGAACAAGTCACCATCTACAGAGGAAACCAAGGCCAGTAAACCCAACACAAAATTTTAGAATAATTGCAATTTAAGGTGCCCTGGAATTATTTCCACACTCAAAATCATTTTTTTCTTTTTCCATTTGAAACGATTTGGCAGAAGGAAAATTGCTCCTTTTTCCCTTGCTGTACAAACAGCTGCCCCCTCTTCAGTCTTTTGTAATCCTAATACAAGCCTTGGCAAATGAGACACGGGTTCTAAGGAACATCAAATCCCATGAGTTGAGGAATAACAGAAATAAGCATTTTGCCTCAGTTGGGCAAAACAGCATCTGTGTGTGAGAATGGGACTAAAGGATTGCTCTTCTAGTGCGTTTCCATGTGTAACATGCTGTATTCAAACTGCCGATTCATTATTGGCTTTATGTCCTATTCATAGCATTGATTTCGTGTTCATCCTGTTTCCTAAGTTTTGGGTACCTCTGTAATATACATGTTTCTTTGCATCTACCATGATTTCTCCGTGAAAGCTGCATTCCAAAGTCCTTTGTTCATTCTCTCTCTCTTTCCCCTTACCTTCCCCCCAGACCTAATTATGAAACAACTTCAAATAAATACAAAAATTTTTAAACAAAAAAACCATTCTGCTTCCTGTGAACAATTGCCTAGCTTTTCCCCCTCTTTTCTCTTCAGGAGTTCTAATTCACTTGGAGTACTGTGCAGTTGGCCAGGCCTGAGATTTCTGGGAGCTGTAATTGTGTCTCATTAATTCTTACTGTAATGTAGGGTAACTATAAGGAACACGCAATTAGTGGTTTGGTCAATGAACAGAGCAGTTAATCAGCAGACAAAAGATGGGGCTCAGGGCCCATTAGGCTGAAAGGAAGTGTGAGGGCTGTTCCGGGCTCCAGGAATGTACTCGAACATGCCTGACTGTTGGACAGGCTCAGAAGACTATGTTTGTCTTTTTGCTAAACCAGCTTTTTTTTTTTTTTTAATTGGTGTGGTATGTGTTTATTCAAACACTTGAGAGATTCCTGAGTATTCGGCAAGAGTACCCCAAGCCTTTTTCTCTCTTCACGTTAGCTGGCCTCGGCTTCTTCCCTCCATTGTGCAAATAAACCTCCAATACACACACAACAAAAAAGCAAAACAAGCCAAAAACCAACCAACCAACCCTCCACAATAAAAATAAAGAAGAAGAAAAGCACAATACTGCTTTACTGGAGCGTATTAAACATGAAAGTCCTGAGCTGACCCCTCTGTCATCAGAAAATAAATGAAAGTGGAGACCAATAACGTTGAAATAAGCTTTTGTGTTCTCAATCATCCCCTCCATATCCATCTCTAGAAAGTGGACCTTTATGCTTTTGAATGGAGGTGCTTTAAATACATGTAAATGTATGCAGATAAGCATATGAGTTTTAAAATGTTGCAGGCCTTATAGCTACAAGTAACCTCAATTGTGTGTCTTCCGTGAGAAAATCTTGTAGCATTACTTCGGAACTTTGAATACAAAAGTTAACCCCAAGGAATAAGGTCCCTTTTTCTGGGTAACATGGACTGTACTGCCCTTGCCTAGAAAAACCATGTGAAGTTTACAGATAGAATCCTGTGAAATGTTGTAAATGTGAAGCGATGATTATACAAGAAAATGAATTTATCAATAATACATTGCCCTGGGGTAATTCTGAGCTTGAGCAAACAGTTCTTCAAATAGCATGACATCGCTACTCCTAAGTAAAGCATACATTTGGAATGAAGAAGGAATGATTACATTTGCTTTTCAAAAGTGAAACCAGCTTAATTATTAACTTATTTCCTGAGTCAAGTGCAGGTCTGAAAACAAAGGTAGGGTTTTTTTCTTTCTCCAAACCTGTCTGCGGTCTTATCTTCTTGGGATTCACATTGGAAACAAAGAAATGTTCAAAAAATGAATTATCTTAGGCATTATGTTAGAGCTTCAGCTGTTTTTGAATAATTAGCTTCATTTGTTAAATATTTGAAACATTTTTTACTTGGAGATAAGAATAGCATAGTGGACAATGAGGGTTACAAATGTTATACCCTTCTTATCAATTAATTAGGAACACTAAACCCGTTCAATCTCTTTTTTTGCTTATTTAGATTTTCTTCTGTAAAGAAGTGTTTTTAGTTATTTATTTATTTATTTATTTATTTATTTATTTATTTATTTATTTATGAAATGGTGTCTCACTCTGTTGCCCAGGCTGGAGTGTAATGGCGCGATCTCGGCTCACTGCAACCTCGCCCTCCCGGGTTCAAGTGATCCTCCTGCCTCAGCCTCCTGAGTAGCTGGGATTACAGGCGTGCACCATCACACCCGGCTAATTTTTGTATTTTTAGTAGAAACAGGGATTCACCATATTGGCCAGGCTGGTCTCAAACTCCTGACATTAGGTGATCCGCCTATCTCGGCCTTCCAAAGTGCTGGGATTACAGGTATGAGCCACTGCACCCAGCCAAGAAGTGTTAATTTTTAATTTAAAACATCATGAAGTTCCTCATTTTCTTCAATGACATGCCATGCATTGTTTCAGAAATTGGGAGAATGGTGGAGATAGGGAAGGTGGTTTAATTCTGCACCAACTAGCTTTGGAGAGACAAAGGAATTAACTTTTGCACCTCAGTTTCCTCATCTGTAAAATGAGGATTTTTAGTCAAAGTGATCTTCAAGGTTCCTTTTAACTGTGCTCTTTTGTGACTTTTTTGAGCCAACAGTGAAACTGTTCCAAGTATTATTTAAACATAGGATTTATGTCACAAACGATTCATGGTAAACCATGGTTCCAGTTTGCTGCTGCTGATGCGGGCTATGGAATCATTAGAGGTTACTACCAGCATCAAATTAGTTGTGAAAGGGTTTTCTCTGTAATCAGTTTCTTTTTTCTCCTTGTCTTGATTTGCTGATTGCTAAATATCTCCCTTGTTTCCTAGTGAATAACACTCCTTCAGGTTTCAGGAGCTTGTTGTAATTACTTTGGTCTTTCGGACAGCATGCTCTCTGCCTGCTTGCATCTGTGAGTGGTCTCTACTGCTCTAGGGTTTCATGTAGTGTATCATAAATCTCAGCAACAAACGGACTTCAAAATCTTCTGTTCTTCTGTAAAGTGATACAATTGGGTTTTTGTGGTTGCACATTGCTTTATAAAGTAATCTGCTCTGGAATACATCTCAGAAACCATAAACATGGTGGCTGGGTATGGTGGCTCATGCCTGTAATTCCAGTGCTTTGGGAGGCCGAAGAGGGAAGGATTGCTTGAAGCCAGGAGTTCAAGACCAGCCTGAGGAACATAGTCAGACCCCCATCTCTTCCAAAAAAAAAAATTAGCTGGGAGAGGTGGTATGTGCCTGTAGTTTCAGCTACTCAGGAGGCTGAGGTGGCAGGATCACTTGAGCCAGGGAGGTTAAGGTTGCAGTGAGCCATGATGCTGCCACTGCACTCTAGCCTGCCAGAATGAGACCCTGTCTTGAAAAAAAAAAAAGAAAAAAATTAAGAAACCATAAACATGTTACTTTTCTCATCAGGAATGGTTCTGCTTCACTTCAGCCTCATACTCCCAAACAAGAAAATGTATTCACATATATATCGGCCACTTAGGAGGCCCATGCATACCGCCACCTGGCTGGAATTTCTGATACTGCTCAGCCCTTAAGGTCTAATCCATCCTTTTGGTTTCTGTGTCTTTTGTGATCTGACCCCTTTCCCTAAGACTTTACCTTTAACCACCCTTCCCATTTTAGAAATTCTTTCTTCCCATCAGATTGCACCAGGCAAAAGTCTTTCATTCTTTTCTTTCCTGCCAAGATTTTCTCTAGCATCAATGTGACCTTTGGAGAATACAGAAGAATCAGTAAATGATCAATACATTTATGACTTATTCATGGCACAGGGTCAGAAACTCTCATGCCAACATAGGCTAGGCCGATAACGTAGGACTTGGGTGAGCCCGAGAGAAAATCACAGAAAGTGGTGGCGGGTGCAGGGAGTTGGAGGGTATGGTGTTGAGGGGATGGGAGGCCGGGGTTGGTGAGGGGGTGGGGGATGGAGCCCTCCAAAGGACAGGCCTCTGCTAAAGACAGCAGCCTGCACTCCCTCCAGCCAATTATTGCCATATGGGAATGTAGCCTGATATGGTTGGAGCTTCTGATTAAAAAAAAGAATAATAAGTTGGAAATGTAGATTTTCTGTAAACTCTCCCAATTTTTGTTTTTATATTTATTTATTTATTTGTTTGTTTCGGGACAGGGTCTCCTTTGTCACTCAGGTTGGAGTGCAGTGATGCGATTTTGGCTCACTGCACCCTCAACCTCCTGGGCTCAAGCAATCCTACTGCCTTAGCCTTCCAAGAAGCTGGGACTACAGACGCACACCACCATGCCTGGCAATTTTTTTTTTTTTTTTTTTTTTTTTTGGTCAGCAGAAGATCTCACTATGTTACCCAGGCTGGTCTCAAACTCCTGACCTCAAGAGATCCTCCTGCCTCAGCTGTCTCACTATGTTACCCAGGCTGGACTCAAACCCCTGGCCTCAAGAAATCCTCCTGCCTCAGCCTCCAAAAGCACTAGGATTATAGTTGTGAGCCACCACTCTGGCAAAATTGCCTTTTTAAAAATTACTCGTGCAAGGAATTTTTTGTTTTGAAAGGGTAAGCTGAATAAGAAAAAGATTATTTTTAGATTACTCAAATTACTTTAATTTCAAGGAGTTGAGTGAGGCAACAATATGTATTGCCCTTAATATGAGGATGTTATTTAATTATATCTGGAGTTACTCTGCCAAGAGGGTGGTTAAAAGTCAGGTAATTTTTCTCCTTTAACCCTCACCACCCTGTGACATTCTCATATTTAATGCATGTAGAAGCCAAGACTTGTCACGGAGTTAGTAAGTGGTAGAGGCTGGCCTAAACTCAAAAGTGCATGCTCTGTGCCGTCCCTGCCAAAGGGCTGGTCCAGGATCTCGGACATTCTTCAGCCTGACATTCCAGGTTCTATGCTAGATAATTATCCTCAGGATAATGCAGGGGTTACTTACTATTTTAAAAGAACTACAATCTTGGCCGGGCGCAGTGGCTCACACCTGTAATCCCAGCACTTTGGGAGGCAGAGACGGGTGGATGACCTGAGGTCAGGAGTTCAAGACCAGCCTGGCCAACATGGTGAAACCCTGTCTCTACAAAAATACAAACATTAGAATGGGTGCGGTGGCTCATGCCTGTAATCCCAGCACTTTGTGAGGCAGAGGTGGGTGGATCATCTGAGGTCAGGAGTTAGAGACCAGCCTGGCTAACATGGTGAAACCCTGTCTCTACTAAAAACACAAAAACTAGCCAGGCGTGGTGGCGGGCGCCTGTAATCCCAGCGACTGGGGAGGCTGAGGCAGGGGAATCTCTTGAACCTGGGAGGCAGAGGTTGCAGTGAGCTGAGATTGTGCCACTATACTACAGCCTGGGCAAAAAAAAGCAAGACTCTGTCTCAAAAACAAAAACAAAAACAAAAATTAGCCAGGCATGATGGTGAGTGCCTGTAATCCCAGCTACTCGGGAGGCTGAGGTGGGAGAATCACTTGAACCCGGGAAGCAGAGGTTGCAGTGAAAAGAGATCATGCCACTGTACTCCAGCCTGGGCGACAGGGCAAGACTCCGTCTCAAAAAAGAAAACAAAACAACACAAACAAACAGACCAAAAACGAAAAAAAAAAAAAAAAAAAAAAAAGAAAGAAACTGCAATCTTAAGAAATTGAAGCTTCGTTAGATATTTGGTTGAAGGACTTTAGAGAGTAGAGAGTTCCTTTAAAGTGTTCCCAAGGCAGGTCTTTATCTCTGAACATCTCAAAGAATAGAAAGCATGGTGGGGGGGATCTTGTGCTTCAGTTTACCAAATGGTCACATGCTTCCTATGATTTGGTATGGACTGCAAAGGGCCCCCTACTGCTTCCAAAATAATTCCATCACCAGGCTGCCATGCTCTCAGCCATTCCCACCATTAGAAACCCGTTCTTTTGGGTTAATAAAATGATCTCTAGAAATGCCTTGACAAGCTACAAGTGGCAAGAGACTGGCTGAAATAACACATGAAAACTGTAGACTGAATAGCAAAACTTTGAAATAATAGGAGATAAGACAGATGGTATTTGTAACATATATAAAATATTTAACAGTGCCTGGTGTGTAGTAAACAGTCAAACACTGTTCAACGAGTGAAAATAAGGGATGGGAGGGGTGAAGTTGGGGGAGGCAGGCACAGGGTGGATGTGGTGGTGGCCGATGGGACACAGAACATGAGAGAGGGACAGGGTTGTGAAGAAAGGAGGCTGAGACAGATGTGGCCTGCCACAGAGGTGAAGTTCAGCCCTGAGCCCTGGTTGTAGCAGCTTTTTCTCTTTCATCATAGTAGAAATCAGGCAGAATTTATGCCCACAATTTGACTGTTACAGGAGCTTTCTGGTTCCATGATTTTAGGACACACAGGTTTTGTTTCAGCTGTTTAAACTTACACATTTCAGCCAAGATGATGATAAACCTCAGGAAATTAAGGAAAGGAATACATATGATATCAGAACCAAAAATTCAATCTTCCTTCATATGTAAAACATGAAAGCCATAAGACTGTAAACCCAAATTCTGGTAGAAATCCACTACAATGGGTTATTCAGCCAGCGTGAAATTTATGTGCACCTTAAGCAGGGGTTTATTTCGCTTCCTGTATTTCCTGTTTCCAAATACTGTTTTGAATTGAAAATGGTGAGAAGGGTAAATTATATGACACTGGAAATGTCTTTCCTATTTCATTTACGATCAAGAACTACTGTTTGCATTTGTATTATGTAGCTACTATAGAAATTGACCAAATGTTGACAGACAAAAGGCACATGCACCCTGACAAGAGCCAAAGCAAACAGGAAGGAACCAACAAGGTAGAATTGTTGGAAAGAACAAAGGATACAGACACACGGGACCACGTGAACCTGTTCTTTGCAAGATGAGCCACTACAGCTGGGCACATAGAAGGTTAATGAGCCTGATGGATGGAAATGGAGCTGGGTTCTTCTGTGCAAGGTGCAGACTTTTCATCTGAAATGCTTTCTATTTAGACTTTCCAGGAAGTGAGACTAAATGATGTGAAGAGGAGTGAGTAAAGACCAACCCTGGATGATTGATTCAGGATGCACGTTAGAATGGGACTAAAGCCCTGCCGATTCATCTTTTCTTTCCATAAGGCTTTTAGTTGGTTGCCACGATGGAGAGCAAAGGTAAGGTGAGGAGAGAGAGGAAGAGGAAAGCTAATTTCTTTCCGGTTAGGAACAGGTAGACAGCAGAGAATAACTCCAGGCAATCTGGGGTCAAGGCAAAATGATCTATGTCCAGATCCCAGTCTTTCCGCTGCAGTCCACATTTGGAATAAACATATATGCATCTACACTGTTGGGTTTTTTCCCAAGCTGGAAAGACCACAGGAGTAAGTTGGCAATTCAGACTTTTTTTTTTTCTTTTATTGACTAGATTCCAAATTGGGGGTAGAGGGGAGAGATAAAACTCAAATACCCCAAATTTGAACCAGATGACAAAATGTCACCCAAACCTTTCGCAAGGCAAGGCTGAAAGGTGCAGGTGTGTGTATCAGGTGTCGGTTCTTCCCTCTTCGGGTACTGACACAGTTTGCCTCTTCCCCGAGATTCAGTGAGTGGCTACTGCTGCACATAGGTAGCCAGTCCCTAATGAAACTCAGCTGCACAAGTTTCACGGGGCTTTAGGATTTATAAACCCATGATTGGGGCTGGAGCCTTCCAGGAGCCGCTGCCCTAATAGAACAGGGAAGGAAAACTGATCTATCTCTGCAGGCCTGCTTTTCATTTTAATGAATGGCTCTGAAGGACGAGCAGGCTGCTAAACAATTTATTTTTCAGATAATACCAGGAACGGACTGGAAATACATTCAGAAGGAAAACACAGTAATTAATTTGTCACTGAAACCTGAGGGGTTCGGCTCCACTTATAGGTGATAATGAATGTTTTGCATGTAATTAGCAAGAATAATTAGCACATTCCTGGTAACAAATGGACTGACTGGTACTCTGCAAACAAAATTAATTGTTGTGCTAACAGAGGCAATTGTGTCTCTTTATTGTCTGACAATGTTCCTTATATGCACTAATACCTACTTTAGAACTAGGCGGCTTTGTGCAGATAGGAAGGGGAATCTGTAAAATTGTACCCCTTCCATCTGCTTCTCAGAAATTTCAAGACCACCAGGGGACTTGTTTGTCAAAACTTGTTAAACAATTTGTAATCTTTAACATGTGTTTTACTGTATTAACGGATGAACCGTTCAAATCAACTTACTGGTTAAGCCAGGAAAGCTACTCTAATCAATCAAATGCTAACATTTTAAACTCTGGGAACTTTTTTTTTTCTTTACCTTCTTTGGAAAGGAATAGATAAAAATATTGAACTAGAAGTGAGAGGAAAAAATCTCTTAAGTTCTACTGATGCATATTGAATTTATTTCTGTTGTCTTGGCCTTATAAGGTGGGTCTGGACTTGGAAGCCTGTTTGTGTTTGCAGGCTTGCAATTATGCTGCTCAGAAGACATACAGTGGTATCCCTTTTATAGCCTTTTAAACAGTTTTAAGCAGCATGTAAAATTTATACACACAGTAGGCTTCTTTCTTCCTGACTTTGAAACCTATTTTTTTTAAACTTCTACAGCTTACAATATAGGAAAATGAACATGAATATTCTAGTAATTCTTAGGATGGTTGGAGAAGCTCAGAATACTCTGATATACTTTAAAGAGGATTCCCTAGGTCTGGTGCAGTGGCTTAGACGCCTATAATCCCAGCACTTTGGGAGGCTGAGGTGGGAGAATCGCTTGAGCCCAGGAGTTTCAGACAGCCTAGGCAATATGACAAGAACCCATCTCTACAAAAAATAAAAAACTTAGCCGGGCATGGTGGTGCGTGCCTGTGGTTCTAGCTACTTGGGAGGCTGAGGTGGGAGGATCACTTGAGCCTGGGAGGTTGAGGCTGCAGTGAGCTGTGATTGTGCCACTGCACTCCAGCCTGGGTGACAGAGTGAGACCCTGACTTAAAAAAAGAGAGGATCGTTTATCAGAACTGCATCCCTGTGTGTGCACAATAAATGATTATATGAACAGAACTGAAATCAAATTCAGGCTGCTGGTGGATACCGGATTTCCATACACTAACCTGGCTTCCTGGGAGGAGTGGAGCAGAGCAAGACTGGCCTTATTCTTGAGGTGTGATGTGGGGTCTTGCCCTTAGTGTCTTTGGGGCACCACTCGTGGGCAGGTACTTTTCCTCCTGCAAATTGTCTGCTCCTGGGTTTCTGTGACTCAATTTTTTCCAGGCTCTCCTCTCATCCCTTTAAAGTCCTTCTCAGTTTCTGTCCTTGGGCCCTTACTCATTCCTCTTAGGGGAACTGTCCTCCAGTTCTGGGGCCCCCAGTGGTTCCCTTTTTGGGCACAGGGGTTGTTTGGCATTATTACTTGGTGGCCATGTCCGTCTCGTATTTCCAGCTCCTTGTTGTCCACTTTCATCTAGATGCTTTCCTTTTTCTCTCAAACATCTACAGATTTCTCTAAAACAAAATGGATTTTCTGCCTCTAATTTCTGCTTTCTTTTCGTGAAACCACCACTTTGTCAGCACAGGCCGGGCGCAGTGGCTAATGCCTGTAATCCCGGCACTTTGGGAGGCTGAGACAGGTGAATTACTTGAGGCCAGTAGCTCAAGACCAGCCTGGGCAACATGGTGAAACCCCATCTCTACTAAAAATACAAAAACTAGTCAGGCGTGGTGGTGCTCGCCTGTAGTCCCAGCTACTGGGGAAGCTGAAGTAGAAGAATCATCTGAACCTGGGAGGCAGAGGTTGCAGTGAGCGGTGATCGCACCACTGCATTCCGGCTTGAGTGACAGACTGGGACTCTGTCTCAAAGATAAAATAAAATAAAGTAAAGTAAAGTAAAATAAAATAAAATAAAATAAAATAAATTAAAATAAAATAAAATAAAATAAAATATCAGCCACGGAGCCTGCAAATCTCTGGATTATCATGGTTGCCTCTGATTTCAACCAGTTTCTAAGTCATATCCAGTATTATTTTCTGAAGGATATTTCTTTGTTGTTTTTCATCCCATTGTCACCAGGCTACTCAAGCTTCCAAGCCTCCTCAGTAATTTTTCTGTTGTTAGGAAACTGGTTTCCCTATCGCTTTTCTTGTTCATTCTGCATACCATAAGTTTATGCATCAATTAAGTACTTTGAATCATGTAATTCACTGGCTTAAAAATATCCGGTGGACCCCTGGCTTGACATCCAAAGCCCAAACTCCTTCACTTAATGTGCAGAATTCACCATCGTTTGATCCTAGTGGTTCCTGTGTATAAATATGTTCTGGCTAGACATGCTGTTTTCATACCGATTTTGCACATTCTGACTCCACAAAGCCCCTGGCCTTCTTCCTTCTCTCATCTAAATCTATCCATTCCCCAAAGCTCTGTCCTAGTTTCCCTTCCTCGCAGACACTTCCCTGATCACTGGAAGCTGCAGTAAAATTCTTATCTGAACCCTGCCTTGCCTTGTTCCGATGACTTGGTCAGGAATCAGCCTGCATTGCGTACTATTGGCATTTGCCTTGCATGTGTATTTCTTGCCTGTGCAGTTAAATTTCTCAAGGCCAGGAACTGTGTTATATTTTAAAGGTGCTGCTAATTCTGTTTTGTATCAGTTATGTTTAACATTTATTTCAAAGCTAATTTTATAAACATTGTCCTTTTTAGAGGATTTTTCTCGTTTTGGGGTTCTGTCTTCGGCTCTGGGTCTTTCTTTGTCTTTTGCTTTTCCACATGTTGGAAGCTCTTGAGCAAGGATTTGAACACTCATCCAAAGCCAGGCATCTTTGTGCTTCCAGGAGGCAGGGGTTCTGTGTGAGAGATTAAACGGCCATTCTCTCTGTGGCTGGAGGATTTCACAGGGCACGCCTCTGGAGAGCGGTGAGGTGGAAAAGTGTTTACAAATGAGAGAATACAGGTTCCTGTCCTTCTTTGTTGCTGTTGAGCTGTGTGACTCCGGGAAAATTGCTTTGCCCCTCTGAGACTTGGTTTCTCACCTGCGAAATCCATTCATTCATTCATCCACAGATAGTCACTGCGTTCCTACTGTAAGTCATTTTGACTAGGGGATTCTCTGAGCTTCTAAATGCTTTTTCTGCAGTGCTTATGTAACGTTTTGTTCATACCAGTTTATAACACATTGTCCAAAATTAGTTCTATTTATTTATTTTTCTTCTCAGATAGATTTTTTTTTTTTTTTTTTTGAGACAGAGTCTTGCTCTGTCGCCCAGGCTGGAATGCAATGGTGCGATCTTGGCTCACTGCAAGCTCTGCCTCCTGGGTTCATGCCATTCTCCTGCCTCAGTCTCCTGAGTAGCTGGGACTACAGGTGCCTGCTACCATGCCCAACTAATTTTTTGTATTTTTAGTACAGACAGGGTTTCACCGTGTTAGCCAGGATGGTCTCGATCTCCTGACCTCGTGATTCGCCTGCCTCAGCCTCCCAAAGTCCTTGGGATTACAGGAGTGAGCCACTGCGCCCACCTCTCAGATAGCAGATTTTTTGATGTAAGAGGTAACATTCAATTGTCCTTGTATTTCTGGCACCTAGCAAAATACCTTTGGACTCTGCCTTTTATTTTTTTGAGACAGAATCTTGCTTCGTCACCCAGGCTGGAGTGCAGCAGCACAATCCTGGCTTACTGCAACTGCTGCCTCCAGAGTTCAAGTGATTTTTGTGCCTCAGCGTCCCAACTGGCTGGGATTATACAGACAGGGTTTTGCCGTCTTGGCCAGGCTGGTCTTGAACTCCTGGCCTCATGTGATCCGCCAGTCTCGGCCTCACAAAGTGCTGGGATTACAGGCATGAGCCACCACACCCTGCCTCTGGATTTTGTCTTTTTGGATGAAGGATCATGCAGAAAGGTTTAGGGCCAGTTGTTTCTGAGTGACTAAGTGTAGGAATTAAAGGACGTTATTTTCCTTGAATCTCTGTATAGGAGCTTTTACTTTTGGGAGGCGAAACATGTATTTTGCAGAAATTTCCTGCTTTGGTTAATTGACCACCGACTTTAACTAGAAAAAATTATAGCTAATTTTCTGACTCTTAAACATCCTCTTATGTGAAATCACTCGATGAGCTTTGCAGTTAGGCTTGCTTAACATTGATGACTTCTTACTTAGATGTCACGTCTAGCCCTAGGATGCTCATTAATCTAGTTGAAGTGATCAGATGCAGTTTTGGTGAAAATAGGTGGAAATGGAGTTTATGTTCTTTAGCAATTGGTCAGGAGGAGGAAGATTGATCTAAAAGAGAAAAAGTTGTATAAGCCAACACTTTAACGAGTGGAGAGATTATCCTAAGGTCTACTTTGTATTGTAGACAAACTGATATTAGCTTCTAACTGGGACTTTAACTTATGAAATGGGAATGACATGGCAGTGACTTGCTTTCTAATAAAGCTGCAATTTGCATTTCCTGTCTCCTCACATTCTTCTTTGTAATCCTTGTTAACTGGGAATGTGACATTGAGTAAATTCATAAAATAAATATGGAGATTGTATTAGGCTAAAAATTACTTTGAGTTGTTATGCTTTGTTTAGTGTTCAGTTAGAGTAACTGAATCCACAAAGTTCTCGTCTTTTATCCTTGGAATAATCACAAGCTGGGCTTCCACTGGCTGTTCCAGAAAAGAAAGTATATTTGGTTAGTTGTATGTGCATGAGTGTATAAGCAATAGGAAATATAAGTATTTTGAATACATATAATAATATACCAGTATTCAGGATTTTCATGGTCTGAGGCAAAATCATGGCTTAGGAATGCTTTCAGTTTGCCTTTTCACTTACCATTTCCTTGTGACCTAGCTTCAGATTTGGACTTTTTTCTCCTTCTTTGTTTAGCCACCCTTGCCAGTTTCATGTCGTGTGCCAAGGCATGACAAGATAGTATTTGTAGCCATCTAGGGGGAGAGGATAGTTTCTGGCTGCTGCTGAATTGCTGGGGGCAGTCAAGAGGTTGATTTCTGGCTAGGATTTTTGCACAAGTACAGCAGGAATCCCTTGCATGTGCCCAGTAGAAGCAGAATACTGTATTTCATGAACATTAAGATCCTA
Source organism: Rhinopithecus roxellana (assembly GCF_007565055.1). Taxonomy (NCBI): domain Eukaryota; kingdom Metazoa; phylum Chordata; class Mammalia; order Primates; family Cercopithecidae; genus Rhinopithecus; species Rhinopithecus roxellana. Next base: position 123,659,417 of record NC_044559.1, on the reverse strand, counting down.
GGGTCCCGCCGGGCGCGGTGGCTCACGCCTGTAATCCCAGCACTTTGGGAGGCCGAGACGGGCGGATCACAAGGTCAGGAGATCGAGACCATGGTGAAACCCCGTCTCTACTAAAAATACAAAAAATTAGCCGGGCGCGGTGGCGGGCGCCTGTAGTCCCAGCTACTCAGGAGGCTGAGGCAGGAGAATGGCCTGAACCCGGGAGGCGGAGCTTGCAGTGAGCCGAGATCGCGCCACTGCACTCCAGGCTGGGTGACAGAGCGAGACTCCGTCTCAAAAAAAAAAAAAAAAAAAAAAAAAAAGATACTAGGGTCCTCTTTTCTGGCTAGAACCATGGAGGGTGTTGAAGAGAAGAAAAAGAAGGTTCCTGCTATGCCAGAAACCCTTAAGAAAAAGGGAAGGAATTTTGCAGAGCCGAAGATCAAGCGCCTGAGAAAGAAGTCTGCCCAAAAGATGCTTCGAAAGGCAAGGAGGAAGCTTGAGGTCTATGAAAAAGCAAAGCGCTATCACAAGGAGTGTAGGCAGATGGACAGAACTGAAATTCGAATGGCGAGGTTTGCAAGAAAAGCTGGCAACGTCTATGTACCTGCAGAACCCAAATTGGCATTTGTCCTCAGGATCAGAGATATCAATGGTGTGAACTCAAAGGTCTGAAAGGTGTTGCAGCTTCTTTGCCTTCGTCAAATCTTCAATGGAACCTTTGTGAAGCTCACCAAGGCTTCAATGAACATGCTGAGGATTGTAGAACCATATATTGCATGGGAGTACCCAAATTGTAGAACCATATATTGCATGGGAGTAGCCAAATTAGTAAATGAAGTAATCTACAAGCGTGGTTATGGCAAAATCAATAAGGGAATTGCTTTGACAGGTAACACTTTGATTGCTGTGTCTCTTAATAAATATGGCATCATTTGCATGGAGGATCTGATTCATGAGATCTATACTGTTGCAAAGTCCTTCAAAGAAGCAAGTGACTTCCTGTGGCCCTTCAAATTATCTTTTCCAGGAGGTAGAAAGAAGAAAAAGACCACCCATTTTGTAGAAGGTGGAGATGCTGGCAACAGGGAGGACCAGACTAACAGTCTCATTAGAAGAATGAACTAAGGTGTCTACCATGATTATTTTTCTAATCTGGTCAGTTAAGAAACAGTACGTGCTCTCAAACTGAAAAAATGAAAGATACTAGGAAATTTGGTCAGTTAAGAGTATATTAAGGAGTATGTCAGTCCTGCCCTTTGGAATTCTGAGACTTTTTCTTTTTCTTTTTTTTCTTTTTGAAATGGAGTCTGGCTCTGTCACCCAGGCTGGAGTGCAGTGGCACAATCTCCACTCACTGCAACCTCCACCTCCCGGGTTCAAACGATTCTCCTGCCTCAGCCTCCTGAGTAGCTGGCATTACAGGCAAGCACTACCAGGCCCAACTAATTTTTGTATTTTTAGTAGAGATGGGGGTTTCATCATGTTGTCCAGGTTGGTCTTGATCTCCTGACCTCAGGTGATCTGCTCGCCTTGGCCTCCCAAAGTGCTGGGATTACCGTGCCCGGCCCTGAAACATCTTTAAGTCAGGGGTTTCTGAAAGTATGTGGAATTGACTGGACCATCCTTAATTTGCACATTATTTTGCTTTTTTACTTGTATTCAGACTTTGACTAAAAGAACACAGTGGATGAACAATAGATGGAAATTAGGCACAGAGGGCAAATAAACTATGAGAATTTACTTACCTTTCATGTGCATTTGAAATAAAGGACAGATGTCTGTTCTGTTCTGGATATCTGTGGATGCTAGTGAATGGTCCTTTTGGTCTAAGCAATTATGTCTAAGAGGTTAGAAATACTAGTTGACTTACATTTGAATTGGAGAAGCTGGTTTTTTTTTTTTTTTTTCTTTTTTCTTTTTTTTGAGATGGAGTCTTGCTCTGTCGCCCAGGCTGGATTGCGGTGGCGCGATCTCGGCTCACTGCAAGCTCTGCCTCCAGGGTTCACGCCATTCTCCTGCCTCAGCCTCCCGAGTAGCTGGGACTACAGGTGCCAGCCATCACGCCCGGCTAATTTTTTGTATTTTTCAGTAGAGACGGGGTTTCACGGTGTTAGCCAGGATGGTCTCGATCTCCTGACCTCGTGATCTGCCTGCCTAGGCCTCCCAAAGTGCTGGGATTACAGGCGTGAGCCACCGCGCCTGGCCTTTTTTTTTTTTTTTTGACAGAGTTTTGCTCTGTCACCCAGGCTGGAGTGCAGTGGCGCGATCTCAGGTCACTAAAAACCTCCAGCTCCCGGGTTCAAGCGATTCTCCTGCCTCAGCCTCCTGCGTAACTAGGATTACAGGCACGTGCCACCACGGCCTGCTAATTTTTGTATTTTTAGTAGAGGCAGGTTTCACCATGTTGGCCAGGCTGGCCTTGACTCCTGACCTCAGGTGATACTCCCGCCTTGGCTTCCCAAAGTGCTGGGATTATAAGCGTGAGCCACTGCACCTGGCCAGAAGCTGCTGTCTTAATATTTAAATCTCTGTCCCACTAGAAAATTTTTCATGTCCAAATTACATATGATGTTACTATCAGTAAATTTGCAGTCGCTTGTTCCTCTGATTCCTTGAATATATACGAAATCCTTCATTCTTCCCATCCGAGATATATACTAACGGGGCATTATACATTCACCATGTGTAATGGGGCAAGAGGGCTCTCTGGTTAAAGACTTATAAAGACTTAGTGTGGACTCCTCCTCCCTTGCCCTCCAACAGCCCTCAATCCCTCTGTCCCCAGCCTAATGGTGTCTTGAACGTAACTTACTAGTTTAACTTTCCCTAAACCAGAGCAATGAACTCAGATAGAGAGGAAAAAGCCTCCTCGGAAAATTTTCATCTCTTTTAAAGCCGCTCCAGACAAGTTTTTTGTCTAGCAGGAAAGCTTTGGCTCTTAGAGCCAGGCCCGCAACCTTTAATATGAAAATACCAGCCATTAGAAACTGGGTCCACCCAACATGGCGATTCCCACCGTTGTCCTCTTGCCCTCGCCTCTACCTGTGCCTGGCAGCATGACCGTCCCCACATATCCCCACGTGTGTAGAATATCATGGCGCCCTGTATTTGCATATTAAAAGGCTAGTGTGGGAGGGCCAGTTTTTTTTAGCGGGCTAAGTGAATGACATGCCAGGTCAAATCAGTCCCCTGAGCCCTATGCAAATCAGACTCCGCCTCCTCCAGCCTCCTCATATAACTGGCTGGTATCCCCTGTCCCGCGCGCGGCGTCTTCTCTCTGGGCTTTGGAGCCTGTCTCCCTCTGCCTTGTATAGGGGAGCTGCTTCTTTCTTTCATCTCCCCTCTTTCCTGCCTATTAAACTCTCCTCTCCTTAAAATAACTCCACGTGTTTCCATGTCGTTTTAACTAATTCTTGCAATACAAGAGCCCTGGTGTTCCTCCACTCATCCGAGCCGCATCTGTACCATCAGTACTAAGTCCTAAATTTACCAGGGGCTGTAAGAGTCCCAGTGCCTCCATTAATCCACATCTGTGTATCCCCGAGGAAGTCTTTCTGGTCTTGTTGGTTTCGCAGGTGAATTTGAGCACGTCTGCTAAACATTCAGCCTGTGTACCTTAGATAGATCCTACTTTGAACCTGAAAGCACTTTTCAAAGTTTCTTCCTTGCCGATTACCTTGCAGTCATGCCCTAGAAATGGCAACATGCACATCAGCAGCTGACGTTTGCACAGTGCCTTGCAGCTTCCTTTGTCACTGTACCACCTGGCGCTGACTTCCGACTCTGCCCTGTACCCACGGGCCTCTGCTGATCCTCCCCACTGCCTGCCCCCTCCGGAGCAGCCCCAGGCCGTGGTATGGTAATTGGCACCAGTTGGATGATGAAGGCAGATTTTTATTTGATTCTCACAACAACCCTGAGATAAATAGAGCAGAGATGAGGAAACCCATGCCCAGAGAGATGGAGTGCCTTGCTCACTGCCTCCATGACATGAAATGGCCCCAGAACCTGAACACAGCTCTTCTGACTTCCGACGCAGGGCTCACCTCATGCCACCACTACTGATGGAGAATTGTCCTTGTTCATCACTTGCATTGTTGGCTAATCAACTATATAGAATGTTCCTGGAAATCCCCTGAATCTTAATTTGGTATTTTGCCACCCATCTGCAGTTGACTGTAGAGTGAAATCATACCTTACCCGACTGCAGCCCCACCAGGTGCCATGTCCTGGGTGAGTGTTTCCTAGATATGGACTCGTTTATTTTCACAGCCATCCCAGGAGGTATGAGTGATCCTTATCCTCATATTACAGATAAGGGAATGGAAACACAGAGCCGGGAAGCCCCTTGTCTGAATTTCCTCAGGTAGTGAGCAGCAGAGCTGAGATGCAGTCCCAGCCATCTGTCTCTATAACCTTAGACTCCCAGGCCATTACTTGCTGTAGATCAGTGTAGCGCTAACTTCTGCAGCACCACTTCTTGATGCCTCACTTAATCCATTCTGTATTTTATTTTAGATTTAGGGGGTGCACATGCATGTCTGTTATGTGGGTATATTGCATACTGGTGAGGACTGGGCTTCAACTATATCCATGTTACCCAAGCAGTGAACATTGCACCCAACAGGTGTTTTTTCAACCTTCCCCCTTCTAGAGTCCCCAGTGTCTATTATTTACATCTTTACCTTTTTTTTTTTTTTTTTTCAAGATAGGGTCTTGCTCTGCTACCCAGGCTGGAGTTCAGTGACATGATCGTAGCTCACTGCAGCCTTGATCTCCTGGGCTCAAGTGATCCTCTTGCCTCAGTCTCCTGAGTAGCTGGAAACAGAGATGTGCACCACCCTGCCTGGCTAATTTTAAAGTTTTTTTTTTGTAGAGGTGGGCTCTCACTATGTTGTCCAGGCTGGTCTCGAACTCCTGGGCTCAAACCATCCTTCTTCCTCAGCCTCCCAAAGTTCTGGGATTACAGGCATGAGCCACTGCTCCTGGCCTATTATTTCCATCTTTTATGTCCATGTGCACCCATTGTTTAGCCCCCACCTATAAGTGAGAACACGAAGTATTTGATTTTCTGTTTCTAGTTAGTTCATTTAGGATAATGGCCTTCAGCTTTATTCGTGTTTCTGCAAAGGGCATGATTTCATTGTTTTTCATGGCTGCATAGTACTTCATGTAAACCTGTTCTTATCAGAAAACTAACACCTGAGTTTAAGGCTTTCTGTGGGGACCCTGACCTGGTTAGAAGCTCTCTAACAGGATGTCCCTGCCCCTTCCACATTGAACCCCTAGACAATACCTCCATCAGTGTGCAAATCTGTGTCTGTTCTCTCAATCTCTCCCCCACTATAAGGCAGGCTCACAGCATCACTGCCTTGTCTAGACTTTAGGAGAAATGAGATCTCCTGCTTTCTACATCCAGGTAAAGCAATACCACCTGCATTTTCTTCCTTCTTTTCTTGTTTTAATTGGTGTATCATTGTTGTGCATACTCACAGGGTACATGTGAAATTTTGATGCCTGTGTATGATGTGTAATGATCGAATGAGGGTAGTAGGGATGTGCATCACTTAACATTTATCTAATCTTTGTGGTGGGAACATTCCCAACTCCTCTTCTAGCTCTTTTGAAATATATAATAAATTATTGCTAACTACAATTTGCCTACTGTGTTATCAAACACTAGGACTTATTCCTCCATCTAACAGTTTTGTGTTTTCTTTCCTTAGGGCCTGTTTTCTGCATCTGTGCTCAGATTGGTTAGCTTTCTCCATATCTTTCTTTGTATCTTCCCTTTTAAAACAGGGAGGCACAAATTAGACATGATGTCTTTGGTAGTCAATCAACCACAGCCAGTTAGAGCTCTGGGCCCATTTTCCAGCTCTTGCATCTCATCTGTGACTGTTCCTTCCCAGCTTCATGCTCACTTTCCAGCGAGGACGTGGTCCCTGTTCAGTGTGTGAACAGGGTCACTCCCTGGGGCTTGCCCAGCATAAAAGGGGGCTTTCCTGAAAGTTTTGTTTTTTACCCTCAAAATATGATGACTTACATTAAACTCTTGGACTTCATTCTGATTTTGTGGAGCCATTTTTGTTTTTGTGTAGCATTTAAAATGTATTGAAACAATACCTTTTTTAGAAACAAAACCTTTCTTAGAAAAGCTTTTGTAAAAGATGTAATCTCATACACACTTTTTAAATTACATTATTAATGTGGAAACCTAAATGCAAGTTGCCAAGACTATATACTTTCTTGAGCTAGCACCTGGTGGATTATCCATTTCCCATCACATTTGCACACACACACCCCCAACACAAACATGTCAACACACATACACCCCAATATGCACATCTCAGCACACACACACCACCCTCCAACACATACATGTACACACCAACACACATATGCATGCACACACACATGCACATGCATACACATGTATCAACACACATACCAACTCACCTCCAACACACAGACCAATGCACACATACCCAAACACATATATTCACCAACATACACATGTACCCGTGCACACACCAAACACACACCCCTCCAACACAACCCCACACACAATACACACACCAACACACACACACCAACACCCCTCAAAACACACAGAGCAATAGACACACACACCAAAACATACACACTAATACACACCCACCTCGCACATGTTGAAATTATACACACACACCCAACACACACATGCGAATTTTTGAGTAAGTTTTCACCTACAAAATCCGGAGTAAATTATAGCAAAATCTATATATTGCTTTGCTTTCTGCTATGCTACCAGGGGAAGTGGTGAAAAGTTCAAGAATTTTAGACTTATAACTGAATGGGAAAATACTGGAATGGACAGGGAATTGCTGTATATTGGCATAAAGATAAGCAAATAGTTCAGAAAGCTATTGTGCTGTGTTCTACAAGTGTTGGTGTTTTTATGCCAAAAATTTCCTATTCAAATTTAACAGTATTCAATGGCCTACACAGAAATATGTTTTTTATTATATAGCTATAATTTGACCATGAGCTTAATATAATAATGTAATAGAGCACTTCTCTGTCTGCTTAGAGAGAGAGAATTTTATAGTTATTAAATTACAATCACTGTATTCTCAAGGCACATAAATGAATTCATTACTCAGGATAGACTGAAGCATAGAATACTATTTGAATAATGTAAGCCCTTAAGAATATATTTAATTATTCCTAAAATAAATTTAACATTGATAGGGCTTGTTTTCATGACTGAAAAATTGGGAAGCGTGCAAAGAACATAAATATAGAATTAAAATGAAGCTAAGTATAAGGATATTTGGTTGTTGTTAATTGCTATGCTCAAATAATTTATTTTGCTAATAGGTGTGTCTGTCCATGTGTAGTGTGTGTATGGCATGTGTATGTATGTATTTGTAGCGTGTGCATGTGTGTATGTGTGCATGTTTGTGCATACGTATACATGCACTCTGCCTGTCTGTGCATGCGTGTGTGTTTGTGCTTTTGTGTGTGTGTGTGTGTGTTGTGAAGCCAGCAGCAATGTGAGTTTAGGCATCTGCTCTAGCAATGGGCTCTGCCTCCCTGGATCTTGCAATGTTTTGACACCATCTGACACAGAAGCTTTCCTGCCTGGGGTCTTCTTATTGCACAGACCACATTTTTGTCTCTGGAGTTCTCATGACATTGCTGGTGACACACTGCATTCATGTTCGAACTCTGAAAAAATACTTTTGGTGAGATGAATCCACGTCCAGCTGTTTTCAGATGCAGATGTTTTCTCAGGGTAATCGTTGACTTCTAGCAAGACATCCTGGAGGACAATGGAGGTGAAGAGGAAATGGGACCAAAGGAAACAGGCCTCGTTCCCCAGCCCACCCACCTGTGTGCTGCCCTGGGCCAGTTGTATCTCATCTCCACAGTTTGTCTCAAGCTTTGCTCATGGTTTTCGATTTTCTGTCCTTCTTACTGTTTTACCTCCCCTAATTCTACTATTATCTATTACCTCCTCAGATCCAAAGGTTTCCACAATATAATACTGATCTCCCTTCCCCCAGGCCACACTAACAATAGTTTCTCTGTGTCCATCCTAGTGCCAGGCACAGTACTAAGTGCTTACCTATAACATCTCATAGGATCCTTAAGATAACTCCATGAAGTAGGTGCTATTATTATCTCAACTCTATTGCTTTAGAGAATGAAGTTCAGGTTAAATATTTGCCCACGATCACACAGGGCTGAGACTGGGGCTTCCAACCGTGTCCTGTCTGCATTGCTGCATCACTGTGTCACTGCCTTCTTGGCTCTCTCCTCTTCACAGTTGTAGCATCTACGTTAGAGACATACCTTATAATTTCCCATAACAGCTTATTCGCTCTCTGGATCTTGCTTTCTTTATTTCCCATGATTGGGTTTCATCTGTTCTAAGAGACTGTCATCATCCCATGTCTCTTGGCTGGTGAGTTTTGTACACCTTTGCATTTATACCTACTATTTTATTTAATCGTGGCTTGTCCTGAATTCACTATGCTTTACCCCCTTGTTTCTTGCTGTCTTTTGTATTCCCCACAACTATTTCATTTCGTCTCAGACTATAGGGAGATTCAATTTTATTTCTATTCTTTGCTGGTTTCCTTTGAAGTTATACATATTAAATGTAGAAAAAAACAATACCTTTCATGCTCTTCGAGAAAAATACAAGAACTTATAACTGAGATCCCATCAACCTTCACACCCATCTGCTATTGTTGCTGTCTTTTAGATTCAACTTCTGTTTTGCAGTCCTTACAAATGAGATCTTATCAATATCATGTTTGATTGTTTGTATTTCTTATGTGTAGTTTTCTCCACATTTACCAGTTTCTTTGCTCACCATTTCTTATTTTATTTTAACTTTTATTTTAAGTTCAGAGGTACATGTGTAGGTTCATTATGTAGGTAAACTCACATCATGGGAGTCTGTTGTACTGATTATTTCATCATCCAAGTATTAAACCTCATACCCATTAGCTATTTTTCTTGATCCTCTCCCTCCTTCCACCTTCCACCTCCTGTAGGCCCTCACGTCTGTTGTTTCCATCAATATGTCCATCTATACTCATTATTTATCTCTCACTTATAAGTGAAAACATGCAGTACTTGGTTTACTGTTGCTGTATTAGTTTGCCAAGTATAATGGCCTCCAACTTCATCCATGTTCCTGCAAAGAATGTGATCTCATTCTTTTTTTATAGCTACATAGTATTCCATGGTGTATATGTACCACATTTTCTCTATCCAGCCTACCATTGATGGCTATTTAGGTTGATTCCATATCTTTGCTATTGTGCTTACCCTTTCTTATATTCTAGACTTTCCTTTTGGAATCATTTTTCTTCTTCTGAAAGTTGTTCTATTAGCAGTTTTTCAAGTTTTTTAAAATCTGAAGATATTGTAGTTATTATTTTGTTCTTGAAGGAGAGGTTTGTTCAATATATCATTCTGTATTAATGGAAAATATCTCACCTTTTTGAAGATATTCCACCCCTGTTTGTCTTCTATTATTGCCACAGCGAAGTCTGCTGTCTGTCTAATTGATTTGTTGTTGATGGTGGTGATCTATGTTTTCTGTTTGGGTGCCTTTAAGATCTTTTCTCCCTCTCTCTTAAAACTGTTCCTCAGTTTCACTATAAATATTGTTTTCTTTGTGTTTATTTGCTTATTATACTTATTATATTTTCAGTTTCTTTTATTTGTAGATTTATGGCTTTACCTGATTCTGGAAAAATTTTAGCTATTATCTCCTTAAATATTTTTTGTATGCCACACATTTACTCTTTCTTGCTAAAATTCTAATTAGATGTGCATTAGGGTTTTGTGTTTTTTCCTCCATGTCTCATAATCTCTTGCATTTTTCCTTCTTCTCCTCTGTGCTATAATTTATTTAGACTTATTTATAATTTATTTAGATTTGAGTAATTCATTTAGATTTATATTCAAGCTTAGCTGAAGCATGGACTTAATTTTCCAGGATATTTTTTCAGTTCTATTGTCTTATTATCTTACTTATGTTTTTCTTCTTACAATTTAACCTCTGAGCTTCACTGGCATGTATGTATGTGTGAGGCTGAGAATGTTGAAATAAATGCAGCTGTTCTTACTTCAATAATCAGGCATGTGAATACTGGCCCAGATTTTCATCCTATGTAACTCCATGGGAACTCTCTCAGGACATGATTCAGATGACTGACCTTAAACAGCCACCTCCCTGTTCACCCATCAATCATTCACAAATCCATCTGTTTCTGAGTGGGTTACTGCAATTGCACCAAAACACCTAGCATCTATAGTCTCAGGAGAAATGTGTTGCAATCTTCATCAGTGGTAATTTTCTGTAAGGAAATGTTAGTACAGAAAACAAGCTCCTCACAACAAATTCTAAGTATGACTACCATTATCTATACCCACCTCAACCAAACCAGCAACGATGATGATTATGATTTGGATGGCACACAGTGGAACTAGTAGTTTACTCAACAAGAGACATTTTTCTCAAAGTGAAAGAAATCATTTCACATTTTTTCATCTGCTCATGCCTTAACCATAAATGTGCTTTTGTAATTTTTGCTTTGCCAAGTTTGCTCTGCTTGCCTTAGGTTGCTGAGTAACCAGATTGTTTCCTTCAATCTCCAGTCTGTGTATCTTCATTCAGCAAATGTTTTTGTTTGGAGGTGTGTGTGTGTGTTTAGGTATTTAGGGACAGTAAGGACAGAGGAAGAAAGGGTGAATGAGATATGGCTGCTGTCTCCATTTCAATTTCATGATTATGCCACTTCTGATTAGAATTCCATTTTGAGGCTAGGCATGGTGGCTCATGCCTGTGATCCCAGCACTTTGGGAGGCTGAGGTGGTCGGATCACTTGAGGTCAGGAGTTTGAGACCAGCCTGGCCAACATGGTGAAACCCATCTCTACCAAAAATTAAAACAAAAAAATTAGCTGGATATGGTGGCGGGTGCCTGTAATCCCAGCTACTCAGGAGACTGAGGCAGGAGACTTTCTTGAGCTCGGGAGGGGGAGGTTGCAGTGAGCCAAGATAGCACCACTGCACTCCAGCCTGGGTGACAGAGTGAGACTCCATCTCAACAACAACAACAACAACAACAACAAATAATAATAATAATAATAATAATAATAATAATAATTCCATTTTGCAAATAAAGTCTAGCCACAGTCCCAGTCACACCACCACCAATCCCTCCAGACACAGGGAACTCCATTTCTCCAGATGCCGCTGCTTCCTTTTCCTCTTCCATCTCTTTAGCTATGGGGCATCTCATAAGCCTGGGTCTTACTTTCCAGGGCCTCCTGCTGTAATCCGCTTGGTTGGGGAAATCATTCACCTTCATGGTTTCACTTTACATTATTGACTTCCAAACATGCCTAACATAGAGGCTGTATTCAAATTACTTACTGGCCCTCTTCATCTGGATTTCTTTAGTCACTTCAAGTTCCATAAGTCCAACATCAAAATTATTAACTTCATCTTCAAATTAATTTATCTTCTTTTCCGCTACTGTGCCCCTGGGACGTCTTCCTTTGCTGAACTTCTGCAGCACTTCCTGAATAGTCTGGCACTTCTTTACTTCTTCAATTCTTTTGGAGGTGTTACCATTCTTCCAGGTTCCCTTGTTAGAAATTTGCAGTCATTCAAAACTCTAATCTTCCCTATATTTATTTATTTATTTATTTATTTTTATTTCAAAAGTTTTTGGGATACATGTGGTTTTTGGTTACATGGATGAATTCTATTGTGGTGAATTTTGAGATTTTAGTGCACCTGTCACTCAAGCAGTGTACACTTTACCTAATATGTAGTCTTTCATCCCTCACCCCCTCCCACCCTGAGAACATACAGCATTTGGTTTTCTATTCCTGAGTTACTTCACTTAGAATAATAGCCTCCAACTGTATCCAAGTTGTTGCAAAAGACATTATTTCATTCCTTTTTATGGATAAGTAGTATTCCATGGTGCATATATGCCACATTTTCTTTACCCAGTCATTGGTCAATGGGCACTTAGATTGGTTCCATATCTTTGCAACTGCAGGACTGATTTATTCATAGTAAGCATAGTGCCTAGAGCTGGGGATAGTTTTAGGGGCCCATAAAAATGTTTTAATTTCTTTTAAAATATAAATTAAAAAATTTAGGTATTTTTTCTAATATGTAATATTAATATATTCATATTTGTAGTAATAACATATATATACAATATTCATTTTTTTCTTTCTTTCCATTTGTGGAGGAAGGGGCCCATGAAGGCAAAAGTGCCTAACCCTCAATGACTAATCAGTCTTCATATCTTAGTGATTATTCTCTTGCATTTATCCCTTTCCTCTTCATTCTTCTCATTGTGCTCAACTTAATCCAGTCCCTCATTGCATTACTTCTGAATGACACCTACTAAGTGCTATTGGAGCCTGTATTAGCCCATTTTCAAGCTGCTAATGAAGACATACCTGAGACTGGGTAATTTATAAAAAACAAGAGGTTTAATGAACTCACAGTTTCACGTGGCTGGGGAGGCCTCACAATCATGGCTGAAGATGAAAGTGACGTCTTACATGGCAGCAGGCAAGAGAGAGTAAGAGCCAAATGAAAAGGGAAACCCTTTATAAAACCATCAGATCTCATGAGCCTTATTCACTACCATGAGAATGGTATGAGGGAAACCCCCCTATGATTCAGTTACCTCCCACAGGGTCCCTCCCACAACATGTAGGAATTATGGAAGCTATAATTCAAGATGAGATTTGGGTGGGGACACAGCCAAACCATATCAGAGCCTGGGGATCATGCAAAGGCTCTTTGACTTATGATGTGGTTCCTTCCCAATAGACCCACTGTCAGTTGAGAACGCATTTAATATTCCAATAAATCCATCAAAACGTAAAAAATCATAAGTTGAACAGGTCACACAGACAGGAGGTCCTTTATAAAAGCTAAGTAAATCCAAATCTGTCTCAATGACATAAGCAAGAGTAGAAAGAACACTGGCCTTCAAGAATACGACTGGAAATCAAGGATCCTAGCGGTTGTGTTACAGATAAATCTGAGACTTGACTTCTTTACCTTTAAACTGGTTTAATATTTACTCTACCATCCTTACACTGTAGCTGTGGGTACCAGATGAAACAATGGGATTGAAGTAATTGCATTAATGTTAAGGTGTTCTTCTATGGTAAACAAGCTCTACCTCTGTTTCACTGACTCTTAGATCATGAATGCACACAGATTCCTTCTTCCTTGTTACATTCAAGCCCGGTCTGGCTTTGTGGCTGCCTGTCCCTGAGCCCTGACTCCCTCCCACTCTGTTTCTCACTAAGCTCCCTGGTGCAGATCTCTCAGCCCTCAGCCATCCTCATATCCCATCTCTGCTCCTGGCAACCCCCTTGTTGAAGTGCTTTGTACAGCCACCTCTCATTCTGGAATGCATCCTTAACTTACTCTGTATATTTTCCAACCAGGTTTCATACTCCTTAAGGACAGACACTATTCTCTTTCTTTATCCCATAGAACCTAGAGCATCACCCTCCATCTAGTTTATGGAATTATTGATTCCCATGCCTTCAGGCGTGCCATTCCTCCAACCACTGTGTCTTCTTCCCAGCCATCTCTCTATAGCCCACTTATCTCTCAGAGTCCCACTCAAGGCCTGAGTTCCTCCTAAAGCTTTTCCACTACCGTGCCCCGGAGACTTCTTCCTTTGCTGAACTTCTATTGCCCTTCCTGAATGGTTTAGCACCTGGTCCCACAGCGTGTGCCTTTCTAGAAGTGAACGAAGATAATGTGCTTAGGTAGATGTGTTGTCTGCGTTGTAAAGGGATTAAAAACATTTCGGACTGCTGTATTTTGAGCTCAGTATATGTTTTGCATGATTGAAAATGACCACTGTCAGATTCCTTTCAATAAAATACAACAGAGAAAACATCCAGGTAACTCCAATGTGTATTAAAACTGTATTGATTTTGGTCATTGTTGTTTAGAGAATAGCAGTTTTGGGTTTAAAAGCCACTACGGAAATTAAAATGTAGGCATTGGAGGTCCCAATCCAGCCTTCACTAAGCTGACTACAATATTCTGTGTAATCCATGTGTGGTAACCCAACGCTGCTCCAGGAACCCTGAACCTGACACCTCTCTTCCCTGCCTAATTGCTGTGATGAATTTTCACACTTGTAACCTAATACTTGGCTCCGTGCCATAGTAGAGACCCAAAGTTCTCAAGGCGGCTCAATTCCTGAATAACTAAAGAAATTCATGAGTGACCCGAAGGTGCTGAACGGCCCTTATGGGCAGCAACCGGCTGTTTGGGTTGAATGTGAGATGTCTCGGGATTCCTGACGGTATAGGTCTGGTGCGTGAATTCTTTTTGTGGCATAAGGGAAATATCTAATGACAGCAAATTGCTTATTTTGGACCATTCTTGAGCCTGGTTTTAACATTAGGGGGGAAAAACACACCACATCGGCTAAGTAAAGAGCCAGATGAGGAATTTCGTTGCAGCCTGGGTCTGAGGGGATGCCTGCCGCCCACCTCAAGCCTGGAGTCCGGAACCGGGAACGCTGCTGGCTGATGGGTGAGCTATACAGGATGTGCTGCCCCCAGGGCATGCGTACTGCCTGTTTTGGAGTCTGCAAAACCTGGGGACTGGGGAGGAAGTGCAATGGAAACAGATCCTCTCCTGATTCGACGGTAGGTGACCATTGATTTACTGTAGTTTGGGGACACGTAAACATTTTAAGTAGCAGGGCAGTGCGTTTGGGTAAATGGGCAGCCTAAAAACATAGGTATAACTCCCCCATTTGTGAATGCCTTTTAAAATAACCAGTTCTCCTGTCTCTTCCTCCATCCCTCCCAGCCTCTCTCTCTCTTTATCTCTATCAGTATCTCTGATATGTACACGTAACAGAAACCTAAAGAAATTTCTGCTAAACATCGGCCAATGGGCTTAGAATGCAAAGAACAAAACGAAATGAAACAAAACAAAAACCAGACACAATAATGACCCTACTCCAGAGAGAGCTGTGGCTCTCTGAAAAGTAAGAGGAGGAGGGGCGCCCGCCATGGCTGACTGAGAACTCCTGCCGTGGAAAGGTACAAGAGTCTTCATCCAGGCCCAAGCAGTAAAAGGAAATGGGCTGAGTGGACTTCAGGACGTCCACTTCTTCAGCTTTTCTTGAATTCTGTGAACCAGTAGGCTTAGGATCCCAACTGTTTTGTTTTATCTATCTATCTATCTATCTATCTATCTATCTATCTATCTATCGATCTATCTATCTATTTAGAGACAGTGTCTCGCTCTGTCACCCAGGCTAGAGTGCAGTGGCTCGCTCGATCATGGCTCAGTGCAGTCTCAACCTCCTGGGTCCAAGTGATCCTCTTGCATCAGCCTTCTGAGTAGCTGGGATTATAGGCACATGCCAATGCCACCATGCCTGGCTAATTAAAAACAATTTTTGTTTTGGTAGAGATTTCTTCTTGCTATGTTGCCCAGGCTGGTCTCAAATTCCTGGGCTCAAGTGATCCTCCTGTCTCAATTTCCAAAGTAGCTGAGACTACAGGTGTGTGTCACCGCACTGGCTCTCAACTATGTATTAGACCTCCTTGCTTGATTCTAATATGATTGCTACATAAATCAGAGACCTGGACGGCAGAGAGGCTTTCCTTTCCGGATCTATCTGTTTCATATAGAGATGAGGCTTCTAGCAGAGAGTCTGCTGAACCATTCTCTGTAAGGTGGCCATTCTGCTGGGATTCACAGCAGAGCATCTACCTTCCAAGTTATAGCAGAAAATAAGAAAGACAAAAACAAAGCCTCCTTTCCCCCAGCAAAATCAGTTTGTAGTGACTTAATTTTCTTTGGACTAAGTTTGTAGTGACTTAATCGACTTTGGACTAAGAGTTGCTTTGTGAGTTTGAGACACCATCAAGCTTGACTTCTATTGGAGCTTGACATCAAATGATAGTTCGTATCACTATCAGCGTTTTCTAGAGCAAGTACTCCGTAATTGGTATCTCCCTATAAATGAAAGTAACATGGAATAAGCATCCACCTATACTTTTTTTAAAAAATGAATGTTCAAAGTAGCTGTATTTCTCTGAGAAAGAGAATAAACAAGAAATTCAATGGAGGCAGCAAATAGATTGGTAATGGAGGAAAATCAAACCAGTGACACAGAAAGCAAACTTGAAGAATGTTAGGAAAACAAATAGGAAAAAGGTCAAAGGATGAAAATATAAGAGAGAAAATATTAGTTACAGAGGGCAGTTATCAGGGGTGCAGTCAATGTACGGGTGATAGACTTACTGGTAAAACAGAACACATTTAACATCCATAATAAGAAAACATTAAAACAGTAAATACCAGAAGAATACTTCATCCTCTACAGAGAACTTTGAAGGGGAATATGGAGACATGGTGGCGCAGAGACTGTTAACTGTCTCTCAGTATTCATTCTCCCCTTCTTCCTTTTAGTGACAGAAAGTTTTATCTGGGCAAATGGCCTCCCAGCTGAAGACTGAATTTCACAGGCTTGCTGGGGCTTGGGTGTGACCATATGACTAAGTGCAGGCTAGTGGAATGGGAGAGAAATGATGTGTGGAACTTCAAGTCATTCTCTTCAAGATGAAACTGCTTGGGTGGGTGCTCTTATTTGTTCCCTCAGATTAGAATGTGGGTGAGGTGTTGGATGTCAGCCTAGGCGGTTAGGCGATCAGTACCCAAGGAGATGGTGGGGCTGAACACGAAAGGGCTATGGGTCCCTGGGTCACTCTGTGCTGCTGAGTTTCCTAGCAAGTCTTGATTGCTTCTTCTGGACTTTTGCATATACGAGAAATAGACTTCTGCCTTGTCTGAACACATAATACCTTGTTACAGTATTATAGACTGTGCTGTAGCTGAAATATGCATGTCTTGTGCATACAAACAACTTGTGAATCATAAATGATGTCAAAGAAAGACTTCTCTGTAAAATGGAGCAACTCAATAGCCCAACACATGGTTTAGTAGCAATTGGACATCATAGGCAAAATATAAATCTTGACCTAAACCTTACACCTTATGCAAAAATTAACTCAAAATGGATCACACACTTAAATGTAAAAGGTAAAACTCCAAGAGTTTTAGAGAACAACAAAGGCAATCTTTGGAACTCAGGGCTAGGCAAAGACCCTATAGATACCACACCAAAGCACAATCCATACAAGGGAAATTTGATGATGTGCTGCATCAAAATTATAAAAATGTTTACTCTGTGAAAGTCTATGTGAAGAGGGTGAAAAGACAAACCGCAGGCTGACGGAAGATATTTGCAAACCACAGGTCTGACAAAGGAATACTATCTAGAATACATAAAGAACTCTCAAAGCTCAATAGTAAAAAAACTCAAGACAATCCAATTAGAAAATGGGCAAAATACATTTCACCAAAGTCAATACACAGCAGGAAAATAAGCCCATAAAAAGATGAACAACATTATTAGCCATCAGGGAAATGCAAATTAAGACCACAACGATGTATCACTACACATTTATTAGAATGGCTAAAATAAAAAATAGTGACAATGTCAAATATTGGCAAAGATGTGGGAAAACTGGATTACTCATACATTGTTGGTGGGAATGTAAAATGGTATAGTCATTTGGAAAACAGCTTGACAGTTTCTTAAAAAAATCTTAAAGATATAATTACCTGTGACCTAGCAATTGCACTCTTGGGCATTTATCTCCCAGAAATGAAAACTTATGTTCACATAAAAACTTGTACACCAATGTTCATAGCAGCATTATTTGTAGTAGCCCAAAGCTGGAAAAAACCCTGATGTCCTTCAACAAATGAATCGTTAAACAAATCATGCTATATCCATATGGTGGAATATTACTCAGCAATAAAAAGGAGCACATTATTTATGCACTCAGTAATGTGGATGAGTCTTCAGGAAATTATGCTGAGTGAAAAAAGCCAATCTCCAAAGGTTCTAAGATTCCATTTGTATAACATTTAAAAAATGTATACGTTTAAGAAATGGAGAGATTAGTGGATGCCAGGGGTTAGGAGCAAAGTGTATTAGTCAGGGTTCACCAAAGAAACAGAATAAACACACAGACACACAGATACACACACACACACACACACACACACACAGCGAGAGAGAGTGAGAGAGAGAGAGAATGCTAGAGAGAAACAGAGGGGAGAGCCCAGAGATACAGAGAAAGAGGGATAGAGACACTGAGAGAAAGAAGGCGGGAGAGCTAGAGAGAGAGAGAGAATGTTAGAGAGAAAGAGAGGGGAGAGCCCCGGAGATACAGAGACAGAGAGATAGAGAGACAGACAGACAGACAGACAGACAGACACACACACACACACACACACACACACACACACACACAGAGAAAGAGAGTGCGCGCCAAAGAGAGAGAAAAAAATTTATTATAAGTTAATAGCTCACTTGATTAGTCCCTACTCTCTGCAAGCTGAAAACCCAAGAAAGCTGTTGGCGTAGGTTAAAAGTCCTAGCTTCGGCCGGGTGTGGTAGTTCATGCCTGTAACACCAATACTTTGGGAGGCTGAGGTGGGTGGACCACGAGGTCAGGAGATCGAGACCGTCCTGGCTAATCCAGTGAAACCCTGTCTCTACTAAAAATACAAAAATTAGCCGGGCGTGGTGGCAGGCGCCTGTAGTCCCAGCAACACGGGAGACTGAATGGCGTGAACCCGGGAGGCGGAACCTGGGAGGCGGAGCTTGCAGTGAGTGGAGAAGGCGCCACTGCACTCCAGCCTGGGTGACAGAGCGAGACTCCGTCTCAAAAAAAAAAACCAAAAAAAAAAAAAAAATAGCCGGGCGTGGTGGTGGGCACCTGTAGTCCCAGTTACTTGGGAGGCTGAGGCAGGAGAATAGTGTAAAACCGGGAGGTGGAGCTTGCAGTGAGCCAAGATCACCCAACTGCACTCTGTCTCCAAAAAAAAAAAAAAAAAAAAAAAAGTCCTGGCTTATTTTTTTTGTTTTTTTGTTTTTGTTTTCTTTTTTGAGATGGAGTGTCTCTGTCATCCAGGCTGGAGTGCAGTGGCACCATTTCGGCTCTGTGCAACTTTTGCCTCCCGGGTTCAATCAATTATACTGCCTCAGCCTTTTGAGTAGCTGGGACTACAGGCACACGCCAGCATGCCAGGCTAATTTTTTTGTATTTTTGTAGAGAGGGGGGTTTCACCATGTTGACCAGGCTGGTCTCAAACTCCTGACCTCAAGTGATCCACCCATCTTGGCTTCCCAAAGTGCTGGGATTACAGACATGAGCCATAGGGCCCAGCCTAAAAGTCTGAGCTGCTGAGAGCCAATGGCACAGATTCCAGCCTGGGTCTAAAGACCTGAGGACCAGAAGCACCACAGGTAGGAGGTCAGTGTCCCATCCCAGTTCAGGCAAAGGGCAAGGGAAAACTCTTTCTCCACATTTTTGTGCTTTTCAAGCCCTCAGCCTATTGGATGATGTCCACCTATATTGGGGAGGTCAATCAGCTTTACTTAGTCTATTCAAATGCTCATCTCTTCTGGAAACACCCTCACAGACACACCCAGAAATAATGTTTAACCAGACAACTGAGCAGCCTGCCATCCAGTCAAGCTGACACATCAAATTAACTACCACACAGGGTGTAGAGGGAGATTAGCCATCAGGAAAATGCAAATTAAAACCACAATACCTTTTTCTTTTGGTGATTATAAAAAGGTGACACAAGTTATCCTTGCAGTGATTGAGCTTTTCAGTATTTTGATTGTGGTGGGGGCTACACAAATCTACACATGTGATAAAATTGTATTGAGTGTGCATGTGCTTACATCTTCCCAACACAGGGGTACAAGTAAAACTAAGAAAATTTGGATAAGACTGGTGGATTCTATTAACATAAATATCCTGGTGGTGATGTTGTGGTATAATTTTTGCAAAATCTTGCCAGTGGGGGAAACAGATAATACAGGATTACTCTGTATTATTTCTTTCTTTTCTTTTTCTTTTTGAGACAGAGTTTTTGCTCTGTTGCCCAGGCTGTGGTATAGTGGCATAGTCTCAGCTCACTGCAACCTCCGCCTCCTGAGTTCAGGTGATTTTCCTACCTCAGCCTCCTGAGTAGCTGGGATTACAGGCACCCACCACCAGGCCCAGCTAATTTTTGTATTTTTAGTAAAGATGGGATTTTGCCGTGTTGACCAGGCTGGTGAATTCTTGACCTCAGGTCATCCACCTGCCTTAGCCTCCCAAAGTGCTAGGATTATGGCATGGGCCACTGTGCCTGGCCTGTATTATTTCTTAAAACTGCATGTGACTCTACAGTTATCTCAGTAAAAATTTCAATGAAAAACCTCCAGGAACCAGGAAATATCCACAACCTCTCTTAGATGCACTAGTCAAAAACATTTTCTAGAGCAATGAGAAATAAAAGAAAATTAAGAACTTGCTTTGGAAAAGGACTGTAAGGTGAACTATTATGGCTAATTCCTGATAAGAGTTTTACATACAAAGATATTATAAAGAGATGGTCTACATTTCATAAAATATGACCTTTATACACCCAAATGACATTGATAAAAGTTGTGATCAATGATGAGTGAATCAAAAGTTCCAAGTTTTTCATCTTATATAAAGAGAAAAAAAATTGCTTTGTCATTGCTGTTGATAATTAAATACATGTTTAGGACCTTGGAAACTTGGTTGCCATCTGTATTAGTTCGTTTTCGTGTTGTTGATAAAGACATACCTGAAACTGGGAATAAAAAGAGATTTAATTGGACTTACAGTTCCACATGGCTGGGGAGGCCTCAGAACCATGGTGGGAGATGCAAGGCACTTCTTACATGGTGGCAGCAAGAGAAAAATGAGAGAGAAGCAAAAGTGGAAACCCCTGATAAACCCATCAGATCTCATGAGCCTTATTCCCTATCATGAGAATAGCATGGGAAGGACTGGCCCCCATGATTCTATTACCTCCCCCTGCATGGGGGTAGGTAATAGAATTCTATTACCTCCACAATGCGTGGGAGTTCTGGAGATACAATTCAAGTTGAGATTTGAGTGGGGACATAGCCAAACCATATCAGCACCATAAGAATTAAAAGCAGAACCACCTTCTGAACCATTGTGGAAGGAAAGCAAACTATCTAATCTATAAACACACGTACACACAAATGCAAACACTGTAAAAGTAAATATAAAGCAAGATGATATAAATAAGAGAAAAACAGGTACAATTAATCTAAAATGAGAAGTAGAGGAACTTGAAATGCTGCCTTGGGCTGGGGTGTCTTGAAGCCTGCCCTGGGCACAGGGATGGGGTCAGATTCGCCCACAGGTTGTAGAGTCAGGAGTTGGGGGTCAATCCAAGAGACAAAAATTTAGGATAAAAAATGAAAACAGAAATGTAGGCAGAGAGTACACACGAAGTGTGGTTCCAAGACAGAGAGGCAGAGTGCAGATATGAGTCCACAGGACAGATATTGAGGTCACTTGACCAGTGCAAGGGGATTTAGCATGAAGGTTGATATTGAATCTGGAGCGATTTTCCAAACTATGAGGTCATAGCAGGACTTAAAAAAAAATACCCTTTTCTTTGCGGCAATTGGAAAGAGCTGCTTCAAGTGTCAGCCCAACTCAAAGATGCTGTCTATGGGAGATACACCTGAAATACCCAATGGAGAGAAAGTGTCTTCTAATATCACCAAGGGTAAGCAAAGAGAACTTGGGGAATAGAAGCTGGGGGCACCTAGGGGGCATTCTTGTTGACAGAGTTGTCTATGTGCCTCCCAGTTTTCTCCCTGGTTCTCTCTTGAATATTTTCCAACCACGCTTTTGCTACTGCTGCCTCACAGAACAGCTCTTACCAAAGTCACCCCAGGCTCCACTGGCTACTAATCTAGCCCTTCCTTGCTGACTTACTGGGCATTGGTTTCGTTGACTCTGCTGAAACACTGGCTTCCAGCACACCCTAGCCCTGGTTCTCCTCCCGCCTGTCTGACCTCCCCTTCTTACCTCCTTTGCTGATTCTGCCTCCCCTCTTCAGCCCCTACATGTTGGAAGAGCTCAGGTCACAGTCCTTTGACCTCTGAAACAATTTAAAAAATTATGATCTATACTCGTTTTCCAGAAGAAGTCATCCAGTCTCATGGGTTTAAGGTCCCTCCATAAGCTGATGAAAAGGAAGATCCGGATCTAGTCTGCATGTGGATGGCTGCTGGGAAAGCCAAGGTAGGGTTTCCCATTCGATTTACCCATCTCAAAGCCTGGATGAACAATGCTGTGTGAGTCAGGTTTCTCAGCATTGGTGCTATTGACATTTTGGGCCAGATGATTCTCTGTTGTGGAGCTGTCGTGTATTAGGGGATATATTATAGGAGGTGATATGGTATGATATTATAGAAAATATTATAGGATGTGATATGATATCATATGATATAGAATATATTATAGGATACAATATGATATAAGATACGATAGAATAGAGTGTATTATAGGATGTAATATGGTATGATAGAATGGGATGTATTATAGGATCGATATGATATAATACAACGTTATAGGATATATTATAGGATGTTGTATGATATGATATTATAGGGTGTACTATAGGATGTGATATATGATAGGATAGGGTGTAATACAGGATATATGATAGTATAGGATAGGATGTATTATAGACTACTGAGCAGCATTCCTGGTCTCTATCCCTTAGATCTCAGCAGCACCCTCGCCAACAGTTGTGACAATCAAAAGTGTCTCCAGACATTGCCAAATGTCTCCTGGGGTGCAAAACTACCCTGATTGAGAACACTGGTATAGGTAGTGAGAGGGGAAGGCTAGAAATAATCCCCAGAGAGAAGGAGTAAAGGATGGATGTGTGTACTCAATGAATGGGATTAGTGTAAAAATTAAACATGCAGAACATTAAATCTAGAGAAAAAGGAGGATCCTGAGGTACAGTTTGTTAACCTTCTGATTGCAAAAAATATTTCATGTGTAGTTGGTACCAAAGTGCTCCTCAAGAAACAAAGTCTCCAAGGGCTGAGCCAAGCTGACTGTTTATTTTACATAAAATTTCTGTATTTAAGAAGGGAGGGAATAAGTTAAGTGGTTGGCTAGGAAAGTCAAAATTCCTGATGTTTATTTGCCTGATTGCTGACCTTTGTAATAATTTTGTTTTTCCATTTAATGTTGCCAAGTGGAACTGAGTATTCCTTATGGACTCATACATACATAAGTCCAGAACTCTTTTTAGCTCAGTAGATGTGTTTCTAGGGCCAATTTACATGGTCAATCGAGATCACCTATTAATACATCAATCACAAAATGATTGTTTTAGGGTGACTGCTTAGGATGATGGGCCACTCACTGTTACAATAGATGAGCAAATTAAATGGAAGGTTGAAGGCTAATTATACAGAGTCCCTTAGTTTTAGGGTTTCCCCTCTTCTTCCTTCTTTCCCTCTTCCATTCTCAATTTCCATTAATTTCTTCTTCCCTTACTAATAATAATAATATGCTTTTGCTGGTGCAGAGAAAAAGACAAGCAGTAGAGTAGAGAAGTGAATATAGGAAGAGAACAGTATATTTTTGACAGCAGTTGGGAAGGAATTGTAGTGTTTAAAACAAACAAAACCCTAAAGTCTCTCTATTATCACAGGTCTATTATTAATCTTTCTGGAGTGGAAAGAGATGGCAGATGCATTCTGCTCCTAATATTATCTTTTGTAAATCTTTGCCTTGCTTTAGAATATTTCCATAATGAAGTCCACACAATGCCTGCCTTTTGCAGCTTTTATTGAAATAGTGATTTTTGTTATTTTAACTCACAAATATAAAAATTTGCCAATATTAATCTGTTTTTGCTTTATGTAAATTCAGATGGTTTAAAAATAAGAGCCAAGGTAGAAAAATGAGTGTAATGCTAAACTGATTATGAAAATATTGGAAGTGAATGTTAAAGAGGAAGCAGGAAGTTTGAAAAAGTCTTGATTATGTTTTCATAAATATTTGTTCAGTAGATGCAGCTAATTCCAATATGTAAACTCTATTAAAATAAGCCTCTTCCTCTTTTTTTTCCTTCTCCATGAGTTTTGCAGAATTTCTAACCACATTTCCCCTCCCCGCACTCACCATTGCTAATTTGCATGTTGTTAGACTACGTGTTTAATAACTATGTGGAAGTAGAAAATTAAAGGCAGTTTTATGCCACGGACCACAGCTTTTGTGCATATAACATTACCAATGGCATTAGAGACACAATGGCATTAATGGATAGGTCCCATTTACAATATCTCAATGGCTTCTGAAGGGAGTGGTTCAGATTTCACAAATTCCCTCCCCTCCCCTCCCCTCCCTTCCCCTCCCCTCCCCTTCCCTTTCCTTCCCTTCTCTTCTCTTCCCTTCCCTTCTTTCTTGAGTCTCACTGCCACCCAGGCTGGAGTGCATCGGTGTGATCTCAGCTCACTGCAACCTCCGCCTCATGGGTTCAAGCAATTCTCATGCCTCAGCCACGCAGGTAGCTGGGATTACAGGTGTGTGCCACCACGTCCAGCTAATTTTTGTATTTTTAGAAGAGACGGGGTTTCACCATGTTGGCCAGGCTGGTCTCCAATGCCTGACCTCAAGTGATCCATCCGCCTTGGCCTCCCAAAGTGCTGGGATTTCAGATGTGAGCCACCATGCCTGGCCACAAATTCTTTCTTTTTAATCTAGTTTTTAAAATGTAATTTTATTTTAGATTCTGGGGATACGTGTGCATACTTGTTACATGGGCATATTGCATACGGTGAGAACTGGGCTGCTAGTGAACTCATCTCTCAAATAGTGAATATTATACCCAATAGGTAATTTTTCAACCCTTTCCCCTTCCCACCCTCTTCACTTTTCAAATCCCCAGTGTTTATTACTTCCATCTTTATCAGACTTCCCAAATTCTTTTTCTTTTCTTTTTTTTTCTTTTTCTTTTTTTCTTTTTTGAGACAGGATCCTGCTCTGTCTCCCAGGCTGGAGAGCAGTGGTGCAATCCTGGCTCACTGGAGCTTTGACGTCGAAAGCTCAAGCTATCCTCCCACCTCGGCCTCCCAAAGCACATACATTCTTCTGACAGATTGGGAAAATATGCTTCAGTTCATGAGATAAAAATGAAACTTGGTGCACATTTGCATTTATTTTGCTTAAGAGAGCTGAATGGTGTTTTCAGAGGTAGATTTACTAATTAAATTCCTAACGAGTGAACTGAGGGCAAGACTTTATCCAGAAAAAGCAAGTATATTTCAGACAACTTGTTCAAATGCCTATGACCTTTCTTATTCTTTTCCCTATTAGAAGTGCACTATTTAAGAAATGTCCTAGAGATGGCAAGAGGCTATTTTTTTGGTGACTGGAGAACATCTTTCCATGAGTGCAAGGTTTCCTGCAGTGGGAATACCCTGAGTTACAAGCCTGGCTCAGGCGATTCAGAATCCCTGACTGAATCTTGGGAAACTCACAGGTTTTCTCTGGACCTTTGGTTCCTTATCTGTAAAATAAGGTGGTTGAAATAGAAACCTTGCAAGCTTCTTTCTCACATCCCATGATGACATACTCTTCAAGTCCTTAAGCAGGATAATTATGGCAAATGAGGGAAACTTCTGGGGGAGTGAGTTGCTTTGGATAGTGAATCTTGTTCTTCTGGAGAACTTATATTTTTGGCACAAATTAAATTTTTTTCTCTGCCTGGTTCCTCTTAGAACCAAAACAAACAAAATTCTCTGCCTTTTTTTCCCCCCTAAATTTCCCTTATTCAATTTTCACAAATGAAGGTGACTATCACCTTCTAATTCAACTTTAGGAGAGGAGTATGAACTAGCTGAATGATGACAGCTTAGTAGAAAATCTGTGCCTTGTTCATTTATCTTGTTGCTATATTTTGTTGCTAGAGAGATAAACATTTTGTGGCAAATCATGGTGCGAGTCAGGATTTTGGCACAAGACACATTTTGTAGACGCAGTAAAAAGGTGTTTGTGTCTAGTTCTGAATCCAAGCTTCTGATTGAATGGACAAGAGAAGATCAAATGAACTTTTACATTTATTCATTCTGTTTCATTTCGGAGCTTTGCCTGGGTCAGGGCAGCTTACTCTCCAGTCACTGCCTTCAACCTTGGTGCACTCAATTTTTTCTCTGGTGTCATTACCTAAACTCCGAAAACTCCATTTATTTCACAAAACGTTTCCCAACCAATTGAATCAAAATTGGTGCATTCCAAACCTCTCCCCTTCCACTCCCCTCCAACCCTTGGTTTTGATACAGGAATAGAATCGGGAAGGGAGTCACATACTCATTTTGCTTTGAAGAATTTTCATTTACTCCAATGCTTTTGAAAGGTTAAAAATCATTTCTGTGCCTGTTCTTTTTGGAATATTGTCTCACTAAGACTGAGGAAAATGTCCTTGAATGCTTTAATTTGATTTTCAAGAAGTGTGTTCTCCAAACTCCACATTTTGGCCTCACAGAAACTTTAATCTCCATATGTCATAGAATATTAAAAAATGCTTTTTTCTCATGCAAGCATAAATTAGACAATGCTGGGTGAATAAATAATAATAATCTCAAATGACTGCTGCAGGAAGAATGCTTGATAGTGTTAAACGGTCAATGCTGCAAAAATTAGAGAAGCAGTTTTAGTTTCCAACTTTAAGCAAGAAGCTCATCTTCTCCATAAAACAATGTTAACAATCCCCTGCCCTGGTCCCCACCAGCTCTGCTCCCCTCTCTGTCCCTTGCCAGTAACCACAGGGCAGAAGCTGATGAGACAGAGGGAGCAAGCGTGCATTCGCATTACATCATCCTGTTAGAGAGACAGTAACTGCAGCCGTGTGGGCTTGTGGTCAGAATTTGGCAAGAGTACTAGAGGAAAGCAGGTCAGGTGCTGTGGCTCATGCCTGTCATCCCAGCCCTTTGGGAGGCTGAGGTGGGCGGATCACTTGAGTCCAAGAGTTTGAGACCAGCCTGGGCAACATAGTGAGACCCTGTCTCCAGAAAAAAATTAAAAAACTAAGCCGGGTGTGGTGGCACATGCTTACAGTCCCAGCTACTTGGGTGGCTAAGGTGGGAGGACCACTTGGGCCTGCGAAGTCAAAGCTGCAGTTAGCTATGATTGTGCCACTGTATTATTCCTGCCTAGGTCCTAGGTGACAGAGCAAGACCCTGTCTCCAAAAAAAAAAAAAAAAAAAAAAAAAAAAAAAAAAAAACCGAGAGAGAGCGAGCGAGTGAGCAGGCACTTCGGTAGAAATCCATACACAACCTGCAGCCATCAAGCAAAGCACACAGGGAACTCCTTGAATCAAGAGGCAGATATTCCGGGTTGGGTGCAGTGGCTCACACCTGTAATCCCAGCACTTTGGGAGGCCAAGGCTGGGGCCGGCAGATCACTCGAGGTCAGGAGTTCGAGACCAGCCTGGCCAACATGGTGAAACCCCATCTTTACCAAAAATACAAAAATTAGCTGGGGATTGTGGCACACGCCTATAATCCCAGCTACTCGGGAGGCTGAGGCAGGAGAACCACCTGAACTCAGGAGGTGGAGTTTGCAGTGAGCCGAGATTGCCCCACTGCACTCCAGCCTGGGCAATAAGCAAGACTCTGTCTCAAAACAAAAACAAAAACAAAAACAAAAATAAACAACCAAAAAAAAGAGAGTCAGCTATTCCAGAATGGCCACGGGACATGGAACCAGTGCTTGGTCACACTCGGGGGATTTCACAAGCTCTTTCCTGAGGAGAACTGGAGACAGATGTCAACACGCAGTATGAATTCTTTGGGATACAATGACTATAACTGACATACAGGGCTTTTATGTTACCTGGATTCCTGAATATGAATCCAGTTATTCTCAACAAATTTGCATTGTTTCAAAAATCCTCATAAAGGCTGGATGTGGTGGCTTATCCCTGCAATCCCAGCAATTTGGGAGGCCAAGGTGGGAGGATCACTTGAGACTGGGAGTTTGAGTCCAACCTGGACAACACAGTGAAACCCTGTATCTAAAAATAAAATTTAAAAATTAGGTGGATGTGGTGGTGTGCACCTTTAGTCCTAGCTACTTAGGAGGCTGAGGCAGAAGAATTACTTGAGGTCAGGAGTTTGAGGCTACAGTGAGCTATGACTATGCCACTGTACTCCAGCCTGGAAAACAGAACAAGATCCTGTCTCTAAGAAAAATAAACAAACAAAAAATGAAACCTCTATAAACACTCTAGCCTTAGCTGCTGCAACAGATAACTATGGTTGATTCAGTAGCTTAATAATTTCCAAGAAGTTTCTCACTCACAAACTGGTCCAATGTAGATGTTTGTGGCCAGCAGGACCATTTGCACCACGTGGTGATTTAGGGATCCAGTTCTTTCTATCTGTGGATCTGTCCTGTCCTAGGGGTTCAAGCTCTCTTCATTGAGATGCCTGAAGGGGGAAGCAATGTTTTACCTGCTGTTGTCATTGAAGTTGACCCCTCACCACTCAGCGCAGCCTCAGAAAAGAAATCTGAGCTAATCTGATTAATTTTTCTGAGGCCTGGTTTAATAAGGGCCTTGAACCAATGTGGAAAATGACACTTAGAAGTAAGTCCACTGGGAGATCTCTGGGAAAGGCTTTCTTTCCCTTAAGGAAGAGTTACGGGGGAGTTGCTCTTTCTTTTCTTTCTCCGAACGATTGTGTCTCTCTCCTGTTCCCTTTAATCATATGATGTGCCTGTCTCCCCTTCACCTTCCGCCATGAGTGGAATCTTCCTGAGGCCTCACCAGAGGCAGGTGCCAGCAGCATGCTTCTTGTATAGCCTGCAGAACCACGAGCCAAATAAACCTCTTCATGAATTACTCAGTCTCAGGTATTCCTTTATAACAATGCAGATAAACACAGTTTATTATTGACATTTTTCTATTTGCAGTTATAAGAAAATACATACTGGAAATGGAGCTGAAATGAGTCAGAGGCTTTTGTCAGTTTTCAAAATATTATTTACCAGGAATATTTGATGTTTGTATGTTACATGTAAAAAAAGTAACATGCTTGTTATTTACCAACTCCCAATTGATTGCATGTCCATTGTGCATTGGGGGTTATTTCATTGTTAGTTGAAGTAGCTACTTAAGTTGAAATGGTTTATTTTGCCACTCACTTGACTGCTAATTGTTAAATGTTCCTGTGTCTTTTGATCATGAGCATATCCTAGAAGCAGCTATTTGCCTATGAGAATTCCAGTGCACACCAAACTGACCCTAATAGGTCTGGTTTGGCTGGTGAACTTGAATAGTAGGAAACTCCATTGCTTTTGCTGTCTTCAAGAAAA
This sequence comes from Rhinopithecus roxellana, assembly GCF_007565055.1. Lineage (NCBI taxonomy): Eukaryota > Metazoa > Chordata > Mammalia > Primates > Cercopithecidae > Rhinopithecus > Rhinopithecus roxellana. The sequence goes on along the minus strand of NC_044559.1, from coordinate 123,630,065 downwards.
TGACATAAGGTGCATAGTGATTGTGCAGTTCCCCTTAATCCCCAGTAAAAAGTTGGCTTTCAGAATTAATTCAGCATTGATCTATTGCTTCGTGACCCACATCAGTCAATTTAATAATAATAGAAAATGAGTTGGGTTCATTAATAGCTATTTTGAACATTCCCAGGGTAAAAAATACAGTGTCTGTTATTATTAATCACAAAATAACCCTTTTATCATTTAGAAATTGTACAGAACATTATGATGAAGTTTATTTCAGTTCAGAACTTGATTACAGTTCTGCCCATCTGCAGTAGGAATTTCCTTGTGGAGCTCCAACCATGCGGTTTTATTACTTGAGCTTTAGTAGTACTGAGAGCACATTGTTAGAAAAAATGGTCCATTAATCTCAGTGGCAACAGTTTAGTTTAGCCCATCCCTATAAATCCATGATACAAGTTTTAACATGATGCAGATGTTACTGTGATTCTAGAGATGAACACTTTCTTTATTCTGTGCTATCCCAGTTCATGAGTATATTTTCTCCCTTGGGCAGAAAATGAAAGTGCTCACAAGACTTATTTTTAAAGGCATTTTTTCTCTTTTTCAGTGTGTGGGAATTAAATAAGTGCCTTTGATTTTGGCTTTCCCATGGATGCTTTTCTTGAGCCAAATGTAAGTGTAATTCTGTGTTTTAAGTTCTACCTGATTGTTTTCACAGTATACTAATGCATTTCCTGAAGAGTAAAACTGAGCGGTGGAGGATGGAATCATTCATTCATTCAATATATGTTTATTGAGGACCTACAGGACACAGCCTTTGCACCAGGGACACTCACAGACAGATAAACAAATCATTACAATGCTTTGCGATGAGAGCTGCAGCCGAGGAAAGCATCATAAGTGAGTAGTGAAGATGGAGCAGCTGATTCTGCCTTGATGGGACAGTATGAAATTTGTTGGAGAGACTGGATGTGGTGGCTCACGCCTGTAATCCCAGCACTTTAGGAGGCCAAGGCAGGTGGATCACGTGAGGTCAGGAGTTCGAGACCAGCCTGGCCAACATGGTGAAACCCTATCTCTACTAAAAATACAAAAATGAGCCGGGTGTGTTGGTGGGTGCCTGTAATCCCACTACTTGGGAGGCTGAGGCAGGCGAATTGTTTGAACCCAGGAGAAAGAGGTTGCAGTGAGTAGAGGTCACGCCACTGCACTCCAGCCTGGGTGACAGAGCCAGATTCCATCTCACAAAAAAAGAAGAAGAATTAAAAAAGAAATTTGTTGGAGAAGATAATGTTTAAACTCAGTCTTGAAGGATGAATGGGCATTAGCAGAAGAAAGACCTTCTAGGCAAAGGAAAGAACATGGGGAAAGAACAGAGAGGCTTGAGAGAATATGATGCATTCCAGAGAACTTCCAGGATTTTACATGAAGGATTTTAGTACAGGAAGGTCTGTATTGAGGGGTGGTGAAATTTGAGGTTAGAAATGTGGCCAGGACCAGATACCAATAGGGTTTATATGTAATAAAAGTAATATTTCCCCTAAATGGGATCAGGAGTTAAGATTTCATGCCACAGAGAGGTTCAGTCACCTTGTTGAAGACACATTTCTGATGTGGGGAATGGATTGAAGGATGGGACTGGAGGCAGGGAAATATGGCAAGAGTAATTGGGGAGATGTGCTCAGGTGTCACAAGTGGGATGCTGGTGATGGTGTTACTGGGATGTAGTAGGTAGAGCCAGGTTGCTACTAAATGTTCTATAACACATAAGATAATTTCCACACCAAAAAGTTAACTAGACCAGAATTTCAATGGTGATGAAGTTGAGAAACCCTGGGTAACAGTATAATAAATATTTCTAAGGCTAGTCAGTTGGCTAACTTGCATTATTGTTATGATTACTTGGATATGACACAAACACAGAACTAACAAGTAGAGATGCGTCTGCTGCCTAATAGAAGTATACAAAGCATTAGGGCCAGAGTAGCCTTCAAGGTCAGCTGGCAGTGTCTTTCTTTCTCAAGCTCTCTCATTAAAGATAAATTCCTATGTTTTAATGCAAAACCCTAAGGAATAAAGAGGGAGAGGTGCAACTCCTCTTGCTGTTTCAGGCACTTCCTGGGGCATCTTCTAGAAACCCTGGGATTCTGCTCCACACAGTTTGAAAAATACTCACCTTGTTTCACAGTGCCTTAGTCAACCTATAAGAAAATGGAAACTTAGAGAGATTAAGTGATTTTCCCAGGATCACATGTCTGGTTGTTGACAGACCAAGGTCTTCCAATTCCAAGCCCTTCCACAACAGAGCAGGCAAACAATTAAACCACTTATTCTTGCTCTTTTTTTCATTTCACCAAACTATATCTGTATGGTCTATTGAAATACACACTAAAATAATATATATATATACACACACTAATTGTATATATACACACTGTATATTATATATAATATAATTAGTTATGTATGTGTATTAGTTATATGTATGACTTTGCTAATACATAATATAGAAATAGTTTGCTAATACAAACCACTGCTCAGTGAAATCAAAGAGGACACAAACAAATGGAAAAACATAACATGCTCATGGATAGGAAGAATCAATATCGTGAAAATGGCCATACTGCCCAAGGTTATTTATAGATTCAATGCCATCCCCATCAAGCTACCAATGAGTTTCTTCACAGAATTGGAAAAAACTGCTTTAAAGTTCATATGGAACCAAAAAAGAGCCCGCATTGCCAAGACAATCCTAAGTCAAAAGGACAAAGCTGGAGGCGTCACGCTACCTGACTTCAAACTATACTACAAGGCTACAGTAACCAAAACAGCATGGTACTGGTACCAAAACAGAGATATAGACCAATGGAACAGAACAGAGTCCCCAGAAATAATACCACACATCTACAGCCATCTGATCTTTGACAAACCTGAGAGAAACAAGAAATGGGGAAAGTATTCCCTATTCAATAAATGGTGCTGGGAAAATTGGCTAGCCGTAAGTAGAAAGCTGAAACTGGATCCTTTCCTTACTCCTTATACAAAGATTAATTCAAGGTGGATTAGAGACTTAAATGTTAGACCTAATACCATAAAAACCCTAGAAGAAAATCTAGGTGGTACCATTCAGGACATAGGCATGGGCAAGGACTTCATGTCTAAAACACCAAAAGCAACGGCAGCAAAAGCCAAAATTGACAAATGGGATCTAATTAAACTAAAGAGCTTCTGCACAGCAAAAGAAACTACCATCAGAGTGAACAGGCAACCTACAGAATGGGAGAAAATTTTTGCAACCTACTCATCTGACAAAGGGCTAATATCCAGAATCTACAAAGAACTCAAACAAATATACAAGAAAAAAACAAACAACCTCATCAAAAAGTGGGGAAAGGATATGAACAGACATTTCTCAAAAGAAGACATTCATACAGCCAACAGACACATGAAAAAATGCTCATCATCACTCGCCATCAGAGAAATGCAAATCAAAACCACAATGAGATACCATCTCACACCAGTTAGAATGGCAATCATTAAGAAGTCAGGAAACAACAGGTGTTGGAGAGGATGTGGAGAAATAGGAACACTTTTACACTGTTGGTGGGATTGTAAACTAGTTCAACCATTATGGAAAACAGTATGGCAATTCCTCAAGGATCTAGAACTAGATGTACCATATGACCCAGCCATCCCACTACTGGGTATATACCCAAAGGATTATAAATTATTCTACTACGAAGACACATGCACACGTATGTGTATTGCGGCACTATTCACAATAGCAAAGACTTGGAATCAACCCAAATGTCCATCTGTGACAGACTGGATTAAGAAAATGTGGCACATATACACCATGGAATACTATGCAGCCATAAAAAAGGATGAGTTTGCGTCCTTTGTAGGGACATGGATGCAGCTGGAAACCATCATTCTTAGCAAACTATCACAAGAACAGAAAACCAAACACCGCATGTTCTCACTCATAGGTGGGAACTGAACAATGAGATCACTTGGACTCGGGAAGGGGAACATCGCACACTGGGGCCTATCATGGGGAGGGGGGAGGAGGGAGGGATTGCATTGGGGAGTTATACATGATATAAATGATGAATTGATGGGTGCTGACGAGTTGATGGGTACAGCACACCAACATGGCATAAGTATACATATGTAACAAACCTGCACGTTATGCACATGTACCCTAGAACTTAAAGTATAATAAAAAAAAAAAAGAAATAGTTTGCTAATATATAATTTAAAAAGCAGTATACAATTATATATAATTATAATATACAATTATATATTATATATAATTATGTATTATACATAATATATGTAGTATATGTATATTAATATTATATTATATGTAATATATACAATTATATATAATTGTTATATATTATATACAATATGTACTTATATATTATAATTTTAATAATTTATTATATATATATTAGACATATATAAAAGTTTGCAGCCAGGCGCAATGGCTCACGCCTGTAATCCCAACACTTTGGGAAGCCGAGGTGGGTGGATCACGAGGTCAGGAGATCGAGACCATCCTGGCTAACACGGTGAAACCCCGTCTCTACTAAAGATACATAAAAAATTAGCCAGGCGTGGTGGCAGGTGCCTGTAGTCCCAGCTACCTGGGAGGCTGAGGCAGGAGAATGGTATGAACCCAGGGGGTGGAGCTTGCAGTATGCCAAGATCACGCCACTGCACTCCAGCCTGGGCAACAGAGCGAGACTCCAAAAAAAAAAAAAAAATTTACTAGGACTGCTATAGCAAAATTCCACAGACTGGATGGCTCAAACAATAGAAATTTATTTTCTCACAGTCCTGGAGGCTGGAAATCTGAAATCAAGGTATCTGCAGGGTTGGTTTCTTCTAAGTCTTCTCCCTTTGGCTTCCAAATGGCTGTGTTATCCCTGTGTCTCCACTAGTTGGTGTTTAAATTTCTTCTTCTTCTTTTTTTTTTTTAGAGCCAGGGTCTCATGCTGTCGACTAGGCTGGAGTCCAGTGTAGCAATCATGGCTCACTGCAGCCTCGAACTCCTGGGTTCAAGTGATTCTCCTGTCTCAGCCTCACAAAGCTTTGTGATTACAGGCATGAGCCACCATGCCCAGTCCCTAATCTCTTCCTCTAAGAAACCAGTCATATTGGAATAGAACCCACCCTAATCATCTCATTTTAACATAATTACCTCTTTAAAGGCTTTGTCTCCAAATGCAGCCACATTTTGAGGTACCGGTGTTAGGACTTTAGCATGTGAATTTTGCGGGGACACAGTTCAGTCCATAACAATACAGAGATATAAATTTTGTGTTTGTTTAAGGGTGATGATTACTCTCAAATCTTCCAGCAGAGTGTTGCTATCTACCTTATTATATGATGTGAGACCTGTTCTTATTTATGAAATGGGAATGCAGTGACAGACCCCTTTCCACCAGGTCACTCACTGTAAGAGTGATCTACAGAAAGAATTGTAAAATATCTAATATTAGGAAGTGCTCCAAAGATACTCAATGCGCTGTGAGGCTCTTTGATAAAAATCTTTAAATAAATTTTGCACACCAGTAAGTCTGAATTATAATTATATTGCATTACTGTTCCCACCACGAGCACATTTATGACAAAGTTGGGAGCTCCCCAAGCACTTTCTGCATGCTAGGATTCTAGAAAGCTGACCTGAGGAAGCAGAGGTAAGGGACTCAACACTCATTAGCTTTTGGAATTTATCAGAAATGTGAGCTTTGAGATTTTATGCCTGCCGCTTTCTACCTTCAGAAACCTAGGAGCTTATGTTCAAACTCAGTTTTTGAACTTTGGAGAATGGGTTTCTAGTCTTGCACTTGAATTGTGTTGTTGAAGACTTTCATGTAAAATATCTGTATTCATTTGTTCAGTGTGGGGTTTGTTCAAAGCAAGTGATGCCTCCTAACTTTGGGATGATATGCATATCTGGGTTGGGAGAATTCTCTACACAAGAGAGAGAAAATGTGATGGTATTACTTTATGTATGTCCAAAAAGAAATAAAGACCTTACAAAGTTGTGATTTTGATATAAACAGACAAAATTACTGTTTGGGAATCACTTTTTGGAAAGCAGTGACTGAGATGGGCCTCGGGAGAGGAGTTTCTGCTGCTGAAGTGTCTCCTGGTAACACGTTGTTTCTGTCTTCACTGTTCTAGCCCTGGCTTGTGTTCCCGCCTGCCTGGGTTCCTGCTGAAGCCCTCGCCTCCCTGCCCATCCTTCCCACTCACTGAGCCAACAGAGAGATCTGCCAAAAACACCATCTGATCACACTGCTCCCCTACTCCTCTTGGAAACCTTTGAGTGATTCTTCATTCCTTAGAGACCAACGTTCATCTGAGCTTGGTGTCTAGATCTCTCATATTCCACGCCTTCCCCTCAATTCCCTCTTCACTTCTGAATCCCGAGCCTAATTCACTAATCCCACTTCCTTTCCTCTGAGCCTCTGTTCAAATGGTCTTCTATTCTTTGAATACCATCATTTCTGTCTTGTCACCTGTCCGATCCATTTCTTGAATTGCAATCCTCCTCTTCTCCCCAGGAACCTTCTCAGGTCACCTCAACACAACCCAACTTTGTTAGCTGCCGGACATCTCACCGTTTACCTTGCATCTGAGCATTTATTTATGTACCAGATTTTTTTTGTACTCTGCAACCTAAAAGAGTAGAACTGTGTCTCAATCATGGGTCGTTTGTTCCCCAATACAGAGGCCAAAGTGCATTGTACAGAGGACACCCTCAACAAATATTAGCTGAATTGTAGAAATGGAACCATTTAGCTATTACTGGTGAAAATTTACCCCATCTGTAAAGGTTTTGGATATGCTGTCAGTGCCATGCAATTTGAAGCTCTAACCTCTCCACCAGACAAGTGAACTGGGATGTGACTGAGCTGTGGAGCTGTTGAAAGGTGATCTTGCTTCTCAGGGGTGAGTGGATTTCCAGTCTAGTTGGCTCAGCTTGTTGCTGAGTAATGGTAATGAATGAAGTACTGATAATGAATGAAGTGCTGATATGACATTCTTCTTGTACTTGGTGGTTTTGATAGATGAATGTTAACATTCAGTGAGCATAACAAACTAGAATTGGTTTTCTTTCAAAAGCAATGGCTTGTTTGGAAAATATTGATCCAGGTGGATATGCAGTGTGGAGTTTTCTATAGTCACATTTCATGATGGGCCCTGAATTTGGATGTAATTTCTATTCACTGCTTCATATTGTTGTTCTAATTGAGCATCACTTTCCATTCGTAGAACTCATTTGTGGCAAATGCCTCATGGAATTTCCTAGGATTTAATGATTGAGCCTGGTTTGCTTATAGGAAGTATTTTACGGGTGGGATGTACATAGACTGAAGACATTATATTTACTATATTTTAAATACATTTTAGTTTTTGAATTTTTTTTCTAGTGACTTTTAATTAATTTATTTTTTTGAGAAGGATTCTTGCTCTGTGATCCAGACTAGAGTGCAGTGGCATGATCTTAGCTCACTGCAACCTCCGCCTCCCGGGTTCAAGTGATTCTCCTGCTTCAGCCTCCAAGTAGCTGGGATTATTATGGAGAAACATGCGCCACCACATCCAGCTAATTTTTATATGTATTTGTTAGTAGCGATAGGACAGGCTGGCCTCGAACTGACCTCAGGTGATTCACTCACCTCGGCCTCCCAAAGTACTGGGGTTATAGGAGTGAGCTTCTGCACCCGGCCCATATTGATTTTATTAAAAAAATTTTTTTTTGTTTTTTATTATTATACTTTAAGTTCTAGGGTACATGTGCACAAGATGCAGGTTTGTTACATATGTATACATGTGCCATGTTGGTGTGCTGCACCCATTAACTTGTCATTTACATTAGGTATATCTCCTAATGCTATCCCTCCCCCCTCCCCGCTCCCCACAATAGGCCCTGGTGTATGATGTTCCCCTTCCTGTGTCCAAGTGATCTCATTGTTCAATTCCCACCTATGAGTGAGAACATGTGGTGTTTGATTTTCTGTTCTTGCGATAGTTTGCTGAGAATGATGGTTTTCAGCTGCATCCATGTCCCTACAAAGGACACAAACTCATCCCTTTTTATGGCTGCATATTATTCCATGATGTATATGTGCCACATTTTCTTTTTTTTTTTTTTTTTTTTTTAATTATACTTTAAGTTCTAGGGTACATGTGCATAACGTGCAGGTTTGTTACATATGTATACTTATGCCATGTTGGTGTGCTGCACCCATCAACTCGTCAGCACCCATCAATTCATCATTTATATCATGTATAACTCCCCAATGCAATCCCTCCCTCCTCCCCCCTCCCCCCTCCCCATGATAGGCCCCAGTGCGTGATGTTCCCCTTCCCGAGTCCAAGTGATCTCATTGTTCAGTTCCCACCTATGAGTGAGAACATGCGGTGTTTGGTTTTCTGTTCTTGTGATAGTTTGCTAAGAATAATGGTTTCCAGCTGCATCCATGTCCCTACAAAGGACGCAAACTCATCCTTTTTTATGGCTGCATAGTGTTCCATGGTGTATATGTGCCACATTTTCTTAATCCAGTCTGTCACTGATGGACATTTGGGTTGATTCCAAGTCTTTGCTATTGTGAATAGTGCCACAATAAACACACGTGTGCATGTGTCTTTATAGCAGCATGATTTATAATCCTTTGGGTATATACCCTGTAATGGGATGGCTGGGTCAAATGGTATTTCTAGTTCTAGATCCTTGAGGGGTCGTCACACTGTTTTCCACAATGGTTGAGCTAGTTTACAGTCCCACCAACAGTGTAAAAGTGTTCCTGTTTCTCCACATCCTCTCCAGCACCTGTTGTTTCCTGATTTTTTAATGATTGCCATTCTAACTGGTGTGAGATGGTATCTCATTGTGGTTTTGATTTGCATTTCTCTGATGGCCAGTGATGATGAGTATTTTTTCATGTGTCTGTTGGCTGTATGAATGTCTTGAGAAATGTCTGTTCATGTCCTTTGTCCACTTTTTGATGGGGTTGTTTTTTTCTTGTAAATTTGTTTGAGTTCTTTGTAGGTTCTGGATATTAGCCCTTTGTCAGATGAGTAGATTGCAAAAATTTTCTCCCATTCTGTAGGTTGCCTGTTCACTCTGATGGTAGTTTCTTTTGCTGTGCAGAAGCTCTTTAGTTTAATTAGATCCCGTTTGTCAATTTTGGCTTTTGTTGTGGTTGCTTTTGGTGTTTTAGACCTGAAGTCCTTGCCCATGCCTATGTCCTGAATGGTATTACCTAGGTTTTCTTCTAGGGTTTTTATGGTATTAGGTCTAACATTTAAGTCTCTAATCCATCTTGAATTAATTTTCATATAAGGAGTAAGGAAAGGATCCAGTTTCAGCTTTCTACTTATGGCTAGCCAATTTTCCCAGCACCATTTATTAAATAGGGAATCCTTTCCCTACAAGCCGTATTGACTTTAACTTGATACCCTTCACGTATATAATTTCTTACTGATGTTCACAGCATTATATCTCACTGTTCTTCCTAGTGGAGTCAAGTGGATTTACTTGCTGTACAATGAATACTCTGGTATAATTTTGCTCATATTCTCCCTGGTCTGCACGCATGTCTTCATCTTCCTTTTGTCTATTTCAACTGTGCCTATGTTATTTTGTTATTCCTAGTGTTGTTTAATTTCTCTTTTGCCTGATCAGTTTTGCCAATAGTTTATTCATTTTGAATTTTTTTCCCCTAAGAACCTACTTTTGCTTGTATTGTTTCTTTTCATTGATTTTTTGTCTTTTTAATTGATTGCTATATGGATCTTTATTATTTCCTTCTATCTATGTCCTTCAGATTTATCTGTGGTCTTTTTTTGGTTCCGTTTATTCATACAAAATTTGTATTGTATTATTGAGTTGTAATTTACATAACATAAAGTTCATGATTGTTAAGTATATAATTAAATGAGTATTAGCAGATTTATAGAGTTGTGCAATTATCAGTACAATTTAGTTCTGGAACTTTTCCATTATTCCCAAAATTTCTCTTGAGCCTGTTTTCAGTCTTTGCTCCCATTCTTCCTCCCACAAGCCCTAAGAAACCACTGATCTATCTTCTGTGTCTAATAAATTTGCCTTTTCTGGACATTGGCTGTAAATAGAATAATACAATATGTAATTTTGGGGGTCTCGCATGTTTCATTTTGCAAAACGTTTTTGAGGTTCATCCATATTATACCATGTATTCATATCTTGTTCTTTTTTACTGCTAATATTCTGTGGTATAGATATACAATATTTTATGTATCTATTTACTGTTGTTTCCAGTGTTTAGTTATTATGACTAGCACTGCTATGAACATTATACAAGTTTTTGTGTGATTATATATTTCCATTTCTTTTGGATAAGTTTCTAAGAGTAGAATTGCTGAGTTGTATGGTAATTTTCTATTTCACTTTTTAAGAAACTGCCCAGCAGTTTTCCAAAATGTCTATGCTATTTTACATTCTCATCAGCAATGAATGAGGGTTTCAGTTTCTCCATATTCTTACCAACACTTTGCATTGTCTGTCTTTTTGAATATTGTCATTCTTGTAGATGTATAGTGATATTCTCATTGTGGTTTTAAGGTGGATTTCCCTAATGTTTAATGTTGTTGAGCATCTTTTCACGTGCTTAATAGTCATTTATATATCTTCTTTGGTAAGATGTCTGTTTTGGCCATTTAAAAAATTGAGTGTTTTGTCTTTTTATTTTGAGTTGAGAGTTCTTTATATATTCTACATGATTTGGAAATACCCCTAGTTTATTGCTTGTCTTTTCAATTACTTAATTGTGTCTTTAGAAGCAAAACATTTTTAACTTTAATGAAGCTCAATTTAATAATTAAAAAAATGATTTGTGCTTATACTGTTGTATCTAAAAACTCTTTGCCTGATTCTAGATCATAAAGATTTTCCCCTGTATTTTGTTTCAGAAATTTTTATACTTTGAACTCTTAATTGACGATTCTGGGATCCTATTTGAGTTATTTTGTGTATGTTGTGAGGTAAGAGTCTAAGTTTTTCTTTTTTCATTTTTTGCCTATAGACATCCAGTGGTCTCAGCACTATTTGTTGGAAGAACTATCCTTTCTCCACTGAATTATCTTAGTAATTTGTCAAGAATCAATTGAATGTAAATGTAAGTGTTTCTTTCTGAATTCTCTCTTCTGTTCTATTGATCCCTGCCTATTTTACACAAACATCAAATCATTAATGATTGTAGCTTAATAGTAAGTTTGAAAATTGGGTAGTGTGTGTCTTCAAACTTGTTCTTCTTTTTCAAAATTACGTTGATTCTGTAGATCCTTTGCATCCTCATCCACATTTTAGGATTAACTTGTTGATTTTCTACAGACAAGACGATTAGATTTTTAATAGAAATTACATTTAATCTATAGATCAATTTGGGAAGAACTGTCAAAAGTTTGACTGTGATGTGATTTGTTTGTGCTTAGTCTTGAGCTTCTTGGATCTGTAGATTATCTTCTCTTTTTATCAAGTTTAGAAAATTTTAGGCCATTATTTCTCCAAATATTTTCTGCTTCTTTTTCCTTTTCTTCTGGGAATACCATTACAAGTGTATTGGTACCCTTGATGTTGTTCCACAGGTCTCTAATGCTTTGATAACTTTTTATTTTAATCTTTTTTCTCTGTTCATCAGATTGGATAACTTTTATTGATCTGTATTTACATTTACTGATGCTTTTTTCTGCATTTTAAATCTGCCAACCAAATATTCTCCTAATGAATATTTCATACCAGTTATTGTAATTTCAGAATTTCCATTTGGTTCTTTTTAAAAATAATTTTTGTGTATTCAGATTATGTGTTGAGTCATTATTGTCACAGTTTCTTTTAACCTTTAAATATGGTGTTCTTTAACTTTTAAGATATATTTATAATAGCTGCTGTGAAGTCTTTGACTACTAAATCCAACATCTGGAAACACTCAGACAGTTTCTGTTAACTGCTTTTTTTTTTTTTTTTTTTCTTGAGAAACACTTTCTTGTTTCTTTCTATGTCTACTAATTTTTGTTGTTCTTGTTGAATTCTGGATATTTAGATAATATGTTGTTTTAACCACAGATTCTGTTTTTCCTCCCTGAGGTTTGTCTGTTGTTTAATTACTTGCCTGGATTAAATCTGAGAAGTTTGTCTCCCCACAATGTGTACATGTTGATATCTCTGCTCAGTTAACTTTTTATTTTTAAGCCTTGTTTCCTAGGGTTTGTTTCCATGTTTGCCTGTCTTGGTATTCAGTCAAAGATTAGTCAGAGGCTGAGCTCAAATGCCTTAGGTCAGTAAGGCTTCTCTATTTTGTGCTGCTGGATCTACATGTGAGTCAGGGAGCACGTTCAGTCTTGGTCCACTTTTGAGTCCACTCCAGGCCTTATTTTATGCCAGGCCTCTTGCATCTCCTCTGAGCATGTGCAGGGCTCCATCAACTAGGAATGTATGGATGGGTTGGACCTCCCTGGTCTGTGTTGCTCATGCACAAGGCTTGGAACAACTTGGAATATGCAGAAGACCTTATGAGCTCCCTCCTGGCTGTCTCACCTCCTAGAACTCCTCATCAAATCCCTGAATAGACCACTGGTTAATTACTTGCCTTCACCATGACTGCATTCTCAGGTTAGCAGAGCCACTAGCCCTCTCTGTTCACCAGGTTTGGCTATAAGATTTGCAGGTCCTACTGCAAAATGAAAATTGCTAAAAAATCATTGTTTATGTTATGTCTGCTGATTTAGAAGTTATAGATTTATTGCTAGTTTTTATCTAATTAAAAAATATATCCTAAATCATATTTTTTGACAAAGCTTAAAGTTAGTTAGTTTTTCTCCTTCCTAAATATGACATGAATCTTGGCATTCTGTTCCATTAACTCCACTTTCTATTTCTCCTTTTTTGATTGCCATCTAGAGTTTTGTCTTGATGTGTTCTTTTAATACAAAAAGAACTAAATCGCTTTCTAATTAAGTTAACCAACATTTGATCATTTGCTGTGCTCAAAATAATTTCTTATATCCTTTAAGAGTTCATTAAGTTGAGATCTCAGAAAATAAGCGCTTTTGGTTTTTGAATATCTGGAAATATCTGCATTTTATTCTCACCTTGGAGGAATTGTTTGGTATAAAATTCTCGATTGAGAGTTGCTTTATCTCCTCTCATTTACATAATCATCTTTTGAATCTGTTGTTGATGTCAGTCTAATCATTTTTACTCTATAGATGATTTGTCTTTTCTCTCTAGTGGATTCTTAGATTTTTCTTTAGCATTAGTGTTTATATTAGTGTGACTGTGTGTAAGTTTTCTTGACTTTATTGTGTTGAGTAGTTAGAATGCATTTTTGATTTGAGCATCCATTTCTGAAAAGTTTCCAGTTATCTCTTTTAATCTGTCCATTCTTTCCATTGTCTTTTCTGTCACTCTATTTATTTATTATCACGTTTGTAGAGCTGGAGTCTTGTTGTGTTGCCTAGGCTTGTCTTGAACTCCTGGCCTCAAGCAGTCTTCCTGCCTCAGTCTCTCAAAATGCTGGGATTACAGGCATGAGCCACTGCATTTTGCCATAACTCACTTTAGACATATATTAGAATCACTGTTCTCAGCAGGAAGCAATTTTGCCCCCCAAGGGATATCTGGCAAAGTCCAGAAACATGATTGGTTCTGACAACTTGGGGATGCTACTGATTTCTAGTGTGCTGAGGCCAGGGATGCTGTTAAACATTCTACGAAGCATAGGACAGTGTCCCACTCCCAAAACACAACAAAGAATTTTCCTTCTCCAAACACCAACAGCCCCTGGCTGAGGACATTACCTGAAAACCACTCTCAAATCTTAAAGTATTTTTTCATCTTTTTTTTTTTTTTTAAAAAAACACTGTTTCTTTATACTGTATTTTAGGTGACTTCCTCAGCAGTGTTCTCTATTCTCTCATTTGGTTTCTGTTTTCATTTTAACATTTATCCAGTTGAGTTTTTTTCTAAAATTTGGTAGATTTTATTTGTCATTTCAAGATATTTGGATGATTCTTTATAACTTATTTTGGTTTTGTTTTTCTTTTGTCTATGTCTTTCACCACCAATAATTTCTTACTTTCTTTTAATGGAAGTTATTTCATTTCTCTCTTTCAGCATCTAAACATACTTACATTAAAGTCTATATTATATTGTTTCATCACATTGTTTTTACCTGGAATATATTTATCTCCTTGTTTTTGACTATTCAGGCTGCTGTAACAAATATACCATAGACAAGGTGACTTGTAAACAACAGATATTTATTTCTCACAGCTCTGGAGGCTGAGAAGTCCAACATCAAGGTGCCAGGAGATTTTGTGTCTGGTGAGTATTGACCTCCTGGTTCATAGATGGTTGGCTTCTTGCTGTGTCCTCACATGGCAGGAGGCAGAAGGAAATTGTCTGGGGCCTCTTTTATAAGGACACTAATCCCATTCATGAGGGTTCCACTCTCATGACCTAATCACTTCCCAAAGGCTCCATCTCCTAATATCATTACATTGGAAGTTAGGTTTCAACATACGAAGTTTAGGGGCACATGAGCATTCAGTCCATAGCATTTGCTTTTTGCCCCTCAGAATTCATGTTCTCACATGCAAAATACATTTATTCCAGCCCAACTGTGCCCTCCTCCCCCTGCCCCAATCTCAACTTGTTCCAGCATCAACTCAAAAGTTTAAAGTTCAACATCTCATCTGGATATTATCTAAATCAGATTTGGGTGTGACTCAGGCTTCAATTCATCCTGAGTCAAATTTCCCCCAAGTTATAAGCCTCTGGAGTCAAACAAGTTACCTGATTCCAAAACACAATGGCGGGTCAGGCAGAGGGCAGACATTCTCCTTCCAAAACAGAGAGAAAAGAGAAGTGATAGGTTCTAAGCTAAAACCGACCAGGACAAATTCCATTAGGCCTGAAGCCTTGAGACCATTCTTCTTAGGCCTGATATTCTGCGTTTCAGGCTCCATGGGGTGGACGTCCCACCTTCCAGATCCTGTCTTCTGGACACACTGGGGCTATGATCCTGCCCATACAGCTTTCTCAGGAAGAAGCTGAGCCCCCAATGCTCTTGGTTGGTCTGCCCCATGGATTTGGTAGGCTCTTTCCTAATGGTGACCCCCTGCCTGGACTCCACCCCCATGACTCCAAGGGATATTTCTCCTGTCCCCTGAAATCTAGGTGGAGGCATTCATGTCCCTTGGGCATTCTTTGTCTGCTACCAGCGTTTGCTGCCTGTGTCCTCCAGAGGGATGACCATCATAACCTGTGCCACACCTGGGTCTACCAGAGCCATAATTGAGGTGGCTGAAGAACTTGGTGCTGGAACATGGGGAATGCAGTCTGTGATGTTAGGTGGTGCTGGGCAGTGTGCACCAATGTCCCACAGGCAGTGGAGTCCCCTCCTTTGCATTCGTCCATTGTCTTGAACAATAGTACCTGGTTGAGGCTGCTGACTGATCTTATCAAATGGTCATGTGGCCACACCCTTAGTGTTTCTTCTGAATACACTTTCTCATTTTTTGCAACATGAGCAGGCTGGGAATTTCCCACATCTCTAAGTTCTTTTTTTGTTTTGATTAACAATTCCACCTTTACACCATTTCTCTCTTTTCTCATCTGACTGTAAGCAGTCAGGAGGAGCCAGGTTGTTCCTTCAACATTTTGCCTAGAGTTTCCTAAGCAAAATCTCCAATCTCATCACTCTCATGTTCTACCTTTCACAAAACACTAGGACAAGAACCAATTTAGTCAAGGTTTTGCACTTTATAACAAAGATCTTTCCTTCTACTTCTTTGCCAGGCCTCATCAGAATGGCCCTTAAGTGTCCATATTTCCATCAACTTTCTCTTTTGGATTACTCAGATATTCTCTGAGAAGATTGAACCTTTTTCTACACCTGTCTTATTTTCTTCCTGAGTCTTCATCACAATCACTTGTGGTGAGGTAGGCTTTTTCTAGCATGAACACCCAAATTCTCTCTGCCTCTATCCATTGCCCAGTTTCAAAGCCACTGGCATATTTTTAGGTATTTGTTACAGTAGCACCCCCTCTTCCTGGTACCAATTTCTGTTAGTTTGTCTGGGCACTATAACAGAACTCCGTTACCAGGCAGCTGATAAATAATAAACATTTATTTCTGACAGTTCTGGAGGCTGGAAAGTCCAAGACCAAGGCACCAGCAGATAGGGTGTCCAGCAAGGCCTGCTTCTGGCTTTCTAGGAGAGTGTTTTCTTGCTATAACCTTACATGGTAGAAGGGGTGGGAGCTCTCTGAGGTCTTATAAGGGTGCCATTTCCATTCATGAGGGTTCTGCCTTCATGACCTAATTACCTCTCAAAGACCTTATCTTCAAATACCATCACATTAGGGGTTAGGATTTTAACATATGAATTTTTGGGACATGCAAACATTTATGGTACCTCCATGTAAAAATTTTATGACTATTCTATTTGTCTTAGATTTTTTTCCCCCATAGTTTTTCAAATTTAGATTTTCAGGTTCATTTTAAATGGTAAGTTTTACGTTTAATTTTTTTTTCTATTTCTCTCTGTTCTTACTTCCCTTTGCCTATGGGTTTTTAAATTTTCTCTCCTGAGATCTCTGGGCCCAGTCCAGACCAGGTTTTTTGATGTTATTTTTGGGGTTCCTATCCCAAGTTATAGTAGGGGCAGCACAGATTTTGTCCCTAGGCCAGCAGGTAGCTTACTTAAGTTTTGGACATGAAGCAGTGTCTGAGCTTGTCTACTTTTGTAGGTGTGCAGCTTGTTCAAATCTGTTTTAAAGGGGGCGTTTGGTACTGTTCCCTTAAATTCCAGTATAAAGCACCATCACAGCTTCTGATTTCAAGCCGATCCCTGCTTGACTATGTGACTTAGAGAATGCCTGGTGTCCTCTGACTCACAGGAACCAAACTCTGGCTACCACCTCCAGCAGGCTTGTGTTTTCATTCAACTTGCTGTTTCATTTCCTTCTTCTGTGGGTATTCATCTTTTGTTTTTGAAACTAATTTTTGTTTTAATTTCTATATTTTGTTTTGTTTATTTACTTTTTGAGAAAGGGTCTTGCTCTGTCACACAGGCCGGAATACAGTGGTACAATCATAGCTCACTGCAGTCCCCAACTCCTGCGCTTAAGCAATCCTCCCTCCTCAACCTCCCAAGTAGCTGGAACTACAGGTGCCTGTCACCATACCTGGCTTTTTGGGTTTTTCTTAATTTTTTGTAGGGGGGGGGTCTCACTATGTTGCCCAGACTGGTCTTAAACTCCTGGGCTCAAGCAATCCTCCTGCCTTGGCCTCCCAAAATGTTAGGATTACATGTGTGAGCCACTGCACCTGGCCTATATTTTATTTATAATTGCCATGTGTTTGAAAGACAGAGGGTACTTCAAAGTATGAATTCACCACACTACCATGTCTGGTAGATTTAAAATTTAAGAAACAACTTCTAATGCCTATATTTCTTTCAACATTCAGCTAAAGGGATACTTCTTGATTTAAACTTCTTTCATATTCTTATTGTCTGTATAGTTTTTAAAAAAATCAATCTGTGTTATGTTTGAGGATATCTTTTGTATTCTTATCCTGATCTTTTTCATTACAATTCTATTTTTATCCTTATTTCTTATCTTTTCGACTAGATTGTGAGTTTCTTAAGTGTAAGGGCTCTATATTTTACTTCCTTTATTATTCTACAATGCACAGAATAAAGCTTTGCATGGAATAAATGGTCCTTGTATTTCTGTTGCATTGATTATTCTAGATAAAGGAGAGGTATTTATGAGCTGTACTTAGGGAAACAGCCTCTAGATGTTACCCTACAGTGAAGAAATAGATATTATGGTTTTAGAAGTAAGATAATCTGGCATAAGTTTTCTTTGATTAAATACCATTGATGACATGAATTTGCATTGAATTCTGGAACCATGGAACATTTGACCTGGAAGAAATTTCATAAAGCTTTTATTCTGACCCACTTTGTCAGTTAGATTGTGTTTGTCCTCCAGGAAAGAAATCTAAGTTACAGTGAAATGAAATAAAGGTTATCTTTCTCCTATAAGGGAGAAGGCCAGCGATGCTCAGTGTAGCCAGGGTTAATGTGACATCCAAAAGGTGCTGATGGGGACCCACTTCTAGTGTTCTGCTCCTGCTCTTTGGTTGGTGTTTTTCTTCCTGAAGGACTAAGACAGCTGCCATGCCTCCTGCCATTGTTGCTGCATTCCAGGTAGGAATTAGAAGGAAGGGAAAAGGGCAAAAGCCTGTGTTAACTATCCCATTTGATCAGAAAAATAAAGCTTTCTAGAAGTGCCATGCAAGGATTTCTACTTACATCTCATTGGCCAGAACTGGTCACAGTGGGTCTGGGGAAATAAATTATTTTCAGCTAGACACATTGCCACCCTATACAAATTAAGAGTTCTATTAGTAAGGATGGAGGGAAATGGAAAATGGGTAGGCAAATTGTAGATTGTGTCTGACTCCCAACACTTATTTGATAGAAAAGGACCCCTCTGGAAGGATTTTGAAGGGATTTTCCAAATGATGAAGTTGAGGAGGACAGATTGTAGATCAGTGAGGCTGCTGACAGATAGACTAGTTAACACACTGATGCAGGAATCTAGGCAAGAAATGGTTCTGAACTAGGGCAGTGGCAATTATGGCTAAGAGGTAGAGGCAGGATTTAAATGATTAGGAGTTGGAATGGATACATTTAATGACAATCACAAAACCAAAAATAATCTCAATTTTATTTTACAGTTAGATTTGGATTAGTTGTAAAAAATCTAAACCTTTTGTCTTTCAGCATTGGGGAAGAATCGCAGTTATGTATTTTATTTCATTCCATTTTATTTATTTATTTTTAAAAATTTTACTTAGTTCTGTATTTTAAATAAGAGTAGAAGGAAGAGGTATGAGTCAGCCTCAAATTTCAGAGGTTAATAAGACAAAGAGTTGTCTGGCATGTTTGAAGAGGGTATGCTACATAAGGGCTTCGGACATGGTGAAAATTGAGCTGGAAACATGGTGAGAATAATATATCTCTTTGGTAGGAATTTGGACTTGAAGTACTACATGTAAATGAATGTTTTAAAAATAACTGCTGTTTTAAAACTCACAACCAAGTTTATGTAATGACACTGTTCTTATTTGGAGCGTTTTACTCATCCTTAGACCTCAGACTCCATACTGCTAATGATGGTCAGTGTGTTTCCTAAATGCAGCAGATAAAATAACCATCATCGCAGCCCAAGCAAGATCTATGCCTCTGTGACATTCTTTTGACCCAAACAGTTAAGAAAAGGTTGAATTTCTAGGTTTGAGAGAAGGCTACTCCTTCTGAGCTGTCATTTGAAATGCCAACATATTTCAGCTGTAGGTCAATGGGAAGTCGCATATTTTCTATTGACCACAGAACAAAGTAGCCAAATATTAATTAACGTGCTTGAGAATGAGTGCAAGAGCTGAATGCTACCAGTTTGAATCCTTCAAGAAGATTAAAAAATTATGTGTCCCCAAATCTTTTTCTTTTTCTTCTTCTTCTTTTTTTCTTTTTTTTGAGACAAAGTCTTTCTCTGTTGCCCAGGCTGGAGTGCAGTGGTGCGATCTCGCCTCACTGCAGCCTCTGCCTCCCAGGCTCAAGCAATTATCATGCCTCAGCCTCCCAAGTGGCTGGGATTACAGGTGTGCACCACCACACTTGGCTAATTTTTGTATTTTTAGTGGAGACGAGTTTTCACCACGTTGGCCAGGCTGGTGTTGAACTCCTGACCTCAGGTGATCTGCCCGCCTTAGCCTCCCAAAGTTCTGGGATTACAGGCGTGAGCCACTGTGCCTGGCTACCTTTTTCATTTAAGAATATTAAATGAAGTAATATTCAGAAAATGGAAATATAGAGTCAAATTC
Source organism: Rhinopithecus roxellana (assembly GCF_007565055.1). Taxonomy (NCBI): domain Eukaryota; kingdom Metazoa; phylum Chordata; class Mammalia; order Primates; family Cercopithecidae; genus Rhinopithecus; species Rhinopithecus roxellana. Next base: position 123,610,116 of record NC_044559.1, on the reverse strand, counting down.
AAAATTTAAGTGTTATGTGATAAAATTATAACTGATGTGAAAAACAAAACCACAGGAGAGTTGAAGAAGAAGAGTTGGAGACTTGAAGGGGTTTATAGGCCAAGGGGAGAAAGCAAGTTTGATTGAATTTATACTCCAGCTATATGGTCCTGAACTTCTGGAAGTTTCCACACATTGTCATTAGTGCTTGTAGAAGAAATAGATCATCTGGATACCTGACTGATAGTTTTATGTTTTACTCAGATATTGTTGTGTGTTCTTACTGGACTTAACAAACATACATCTGGAATCCATGCCTTTTAAGCAAGGATGAAAGTTGTCTTTAAAATGGTATAATGAAAACTTAGGAGACAAAATGAGAGCTTTATAATTTATTCTTCAAATGTGGTTGGGTTATGGTAAAGATGTTCACATGTGAATGGCTATTTATGGAAAAAATCATCTGACTGCTTAATTTCTTAAAAACAGTATTTCAACAATTTAGGTCAAAATCAACAAAGATGTGACTCTCCTTACTGCACATGGCTCATTCTTGCATTTGACTTCAGTTGAGTACATAACGCCTTTTATCTCACAATGTGAGTCTGTCTACCTCGTTAGAATTCATAGAGCTACAGATTGGAAATGTGGTCTAAATGGAACATTTTTTGAACATAATGTGGTGCATGTCATTATTTTTCTTACCAGAAAATAACATTCCAAAGAAGATGATTTCATTTGATGAGTGGATCCACAAAGCAAAAATTATCATGCCCTAAAATCCAAATAGCTTTCCAGGAAACATGTACGTTTCCCAAATTTCAAAGTCAGGTTGTAAATACAGCTGCTGCGTGTGTGATCTTCTACCAATAAAACCTTTGCAGTGAGCAAGTGCAGTATTTTGCTTGGAAAGTTATTGTGTTAACTTGTGATTCAGATTATTAAAGTCATTAAAAAATTATACATAATTCTGTGATCTAGCAGCTGGGACAAAACATAGTTTTGATTGGCAGTACAATATAATAATTTCTTGAGTTGGTATTTTAATAATTGAGAACACTATTTAAATTGTGTATTTTTTTTTTAAGGGAAGGAAGGTTCTTAATGGTTATTTAGGCCAGTTTACTCACTTGAAACTGAGGCTCAGAGATCGTATTTGACTTATCCATGGCCACAAACCTGCTTAAACACCTTCTTAGTTTGCCTGGTCTACTGGATTCTGCAAAGAATAAATATTGCATGCAGAGAATGTTGCAATTTGGGATTGCCTTTCAAATGTGTGTTGATATGTGCGTTGACAGGATCTCTATTAGAATTTGTTGTTTTTTTTTTCTGTTCGCCATTCCTTTTCTCTTTATGAAGAACCCATTTCATATGGGTTCATGTGGGAGTGACTTCCCCACAGGTGGCCAAAACACAGTAGCTTGGTCAATTGGAATTTCATACTCTTCAGGCCACATGACTGGTTCAGGGGTGGGTAGTAACCTTGTCTGGTCCATCAGAGCCCTCCCCAATCCCACTGCTGGAGCTATATAAACATGATACTCTCTGTCTTCTATAATTGCTAGTATTAAGCCTAAAATATCTGATGACCATCTTAAGAGAATGAGGTCAACACACAAGAAACCAGAGCAAACTAAAGGATCAAAACTTGAGGACATTGTTTGAGTGTCTGGATCACACTGTGGCTGAAGCAGGTGTACGCCTTGGATGCCTTCTTGCTAGGTGAATAAGTAAATTTTTGTTTTTTGTGCTGAGGCTTATTGGAGTTCGTTTCTGCTACTTACTACCTGAAAAATTCTAAGTCACATAGGACTTAGGGAACACAGGATCTCAAACATTTTTGTGCTTCTACAATGGGCAAGTGAATAACACATACTGATCCTTGAACAGGAAAGGCAAAAGCAGGGGGCCAGGAGCTTGGGTTGTAACCTTGCTCCAATCCAGAGGATGCTATTTGTATAAAGACCAGGTGCTCCGGGAGGTGTATGGCATCACAACTGGGAATTATTAGGGTAAAAAGGGGTGACTGAAAAAAATTCTACTCTTTCACCCAGGAAATTTTGATAGGTTTCATCAATCCTGTGGTGAATATACCAGAAGGTACATTAGGATGAGGAAAAGAGCCTTTTGTGCTGACGCAGGTGGAGGAAAGGTGGCCTGGTGCAGTGCAGAGGTGAGGAGTGGACTGTGCGGGGAGGACTTCCTGGCACAGCATCCATGAGTGTGGGCACCTGCTTCATGGCTGGACGTTCACTTACCTCTTCTGTGAAACAGAGGTGATTATAGAAACAGACGGCTGTGCCTGTCGATAGGGTCACTGAGAACAAACTAAGATGATACCCATGAGGCACTCAGAACAGTGCTGAGCTCCTGGTGGGTATGCAGTCAGTGTTAGCTAGTTAATGATTTTTTTTTACAAGTAGATCTTTTTTTGTATTAACTGATGTCTGGGAATGTTGGCTAGAACAAAGACTTAGGCAGGGAACTTTTAGAGGAATCTGAACTCACACTTCTTACCCTTAGACACAAGTTCTTTTTACAGTACCGGGGTTGCAATTCCTGTCCATCTAGAACACCCTGCATGCACTTGCATTCTCTTGTTAGTTGCACAGAATCCCGTTTGCTGTGAATTATCCAGGAGAGGCTAGAGCCTGCCCATGGGAAAAAGGGGCTAATTTCTTAGAAGCTAGTCTGAAGAAACGGATGCTGATGAGTAGACCCACTCAGATAATACCTGCCTACTGAGTCTTCAGTCTAGTTAAGGAGCCAAGAAGTCATAACAGGCATGAATAGCTGTGTGACCCTGCAGAATTCACTAACAGCAGGAGGGCAAAGGAGACAGCCACAAGGAGCTGGGAGTTGCTGTAGAGTTGTTGAGCTGCACGGTGGATGCTGAGGCCGGGGTGGTGGCGGCGTTTACAGATCCCTGAGACCAGCCCCAGGCGGGGTGGCTTAGAGGTTGGGAGGAATCAGTCACTCAGTCCTTGTAAGTCTCTTGTGAATATTTAAGAGCCTAGGCAGGTGTGAAAAGTATTTATTTTCCAAATTAAAGAATGAGGCTGGGCATAGTGACTCACACCTGTAACCCCAGCACTTTGGGAGGCCAAAGTGGGAGAATCGCTTGACCCCAGGAGTTCACGACCAGCCTGGCCAACAAAGTGAGACCCTGTCTCTACATAAAAATAAAAACAATTAGCCTGGTGTGGTGGTGTGCACCTGTAGTCCAAGCTACTTGGGAGGCTGAGGTGGGAGGATGGCTTGAGCCTGGGAGGTTAAGGCTGCAGTGAGTCGTGATTGTGCCACTGCACTCCAGCCTGGGCAACAGAGTGAGACTCTGTCCCCAAAAATAAAACAAATGCAGTGGCTCACACCTGTAATCCCAGCACTTTGGGAGGCCAAGGTGGGTGGATCACCTGAGGTCAGGAGTTTGAGAGCAGCCTGGCCAACATGGAGAAACGCTGTCTCTACTAAAAATACAAAAAAATTAGCTGGGCGTGGTGGCACATGCCTGTAGTCCCAGTTACTTGGGAGGCTGAGGCAGGAGAATTGCTTGAACCCAGGAGGTGGAGGTTGCAGTGAGCTAAGGTCAAGCTGCTACACTCCAGCCTGGGCAACAAAAGTGAGACTGTCTAAAAAAAAAAAGAAAGGAACAAAAGGAAAACAAATGAATTCAAGACGGGTAACATGCCTTTTTTTTTCTTTTTTTGAGGCTGGAGGCTGGCTAGTCAACGAAAGAGAAGGAAAATCCTTGAGTACGGTCTCTGTTTTGTGAGGTCTGCAGTCTCTGGGTTTGGCGTTTCCTCCTTGCCTGGTCTTTTCTGTGGTGGAAATGAAGGAAATCGCTCCCAGGGATCCTTTCCCCCTCAAAAAAAATTTCTGTGGAGAAAGTACAGGAGAGCAACGGGATAGCTTACTGCTCCTGATTTATTCACTGGTACCTGGGCTTCTCAGCTGCCCTGTGCACTGATTCTCCTCCTTCAGGAGAGCTGTGACTTTAAGTACAGCAATTGTTACCTAGAGCAGGAAGACTGGAAATGGAAAGAATTGGAACTTGCTTCTTTTGAAAACGATCTTTTCTGGTATCCTGACAATTCTACATAAGCATCTGTTAAGAGCTGGTGAGAGTCTGCCTGTGTTTTGCTCATTAATTAGTTATCTTGCTGAGGGGAAAATGATTTATTATATATGTAATTAGAGAACTGTTTTCACAGTATCCATAGTTAAAGTTTAAAGTTATTTACTTCAAATATTTGCATCTTCCCATCCCCTCACCCCCTAAAACTTGTTAGAATTAGTATATTTATATTTTTTTCTAAAATGCTGATTGAAGTACAAAAGGCATAGGCTCGGGCTATTTGTAGTTCAATCTTCTGGATGGATGCTGGTTTCCAATAGAGAAATGTGCAGCTTCACAAGTTCCTCCAGGCCCTGAGTCAGATCATGGCCACCTGGTTTTGTGATGAGTATGTTTGATCTTAGACCCTTCAGAGGTCCAAAATAAGAAAACAGACAAGTTGAGTCTGCTCAAATCATGCTCTACTATGAACCAGTACATCCTCAGGACAACCAAAATTGATCAGAGGCTGAAGACGGCTATACCACTTAATCAGTCAGCCTGGTGATATCTTTTCATGGATAGCATTCAGTATGTCTTAAGCACTATGAATATCACCAAGGAGGACAGGACAACGGTTCTGGTAAAAGACCCAAATCACACATGCCGAGGAACTGCAGGCACAGACCGATGCAGTGTGGTCAACCTGGAGTCATCCACATAGTTGCTGAGTAGCTACCACATGCAGCACCCACAGTAAATACAGAGGAGACAGCCCCAGCCTCAAAGTGTTTAGAATCTGAGCGTGGAAGCAGTATATGAAAATAGAGCACCAGGCACAGTGGCTCACCTTTGGGAATCCCAGCACTTCGGGAGGCCGAGGAAGAAGGATCGCTTGAGGCCAGGAGTTTGAGACCAGCCTGGGCAACATAGCAAGACCTACCTCTACAGAAATTTAACACATTAGCTGGAGGGTGGTGGTGCACAGCTGTAGTCCCACCTGCTTGGGAGGTTGAGGCAGGAGGATTGCTTGAGCCCAGGAGTTGGAGGCTGCAGTGCATTCTGCTGGCAGCCTGGGAAACACAGTGAGACCCTGTCTCCAAATATGTATATATTTATACTTCATCCCTACTGAGTAGGACAGATGAAAAGCTACTGGAAATCCAAGGTGGGAGACATTACTGTGACTTAGTGCAAAGGATCAAAGTTTCATCAAAGAAGTAGCATTTGAAATTGATTCTTGAAGTAACAGTACAGTTTAACGATTCGGAGAACATCGGCTCTAGAAAATCATGGCTGTAATCCCAGTGCTCCAGGAGGCTGAGGCAGGAGGATCACTGGAGCCCAAGAGTTCAAGACCATTCTGGACAACATGAGGAGACTCTGTCTCTACAAAATAAATAAACAAATATTAGCCAGGCATGGTGGCATGCACCTGTTATCCCAGCTACTCAGGAGGTTGAGGTAGGAGGGTCCTTGAGCCCAGCAATTCAAGGCTGCAGTGAGTGGGCTACAGTTGCCACTGCACTCTAACCTGGGTGGCAGAGCCCCCCCCCCCCCACCCCGGTGTCTCTCAAAAAAAAAAAAAAAAAAAAAAAAAAGAAAGAGGAAATCATTGGAGGGAAGTCTCTGAGGATAATTTAGAACTCAGGACCACAAACTTCACCCTTTTCTATCTCTAGTTTGTGGTTTCCCCCTTTTAGGGCAATAGTGAGTATGGTGTGATACAGGCTAACATGGCTAATAAGACTTGTTGGGGCTGATGAAACCGGATGGATTCCACATAATACCAGAACATAGTAAGTGTGTTCTACAATTCATCTCCCAAAGGTCTTAGTCCATGACTGATTTAGTTCTGTCTGGTCTGTTGCGTAAAAATGAAGATTAAGCCAGTTCTAAATGTCTTAGCAAACCTCTGATGTGGCTTGTGGGATATTTTAATGCTTGAGGTCACATAAAAGGGACTTGTCTATAGCAGCAACTGTATTTCTCAAGCAAAACAAACAGGGGCAAATTCATTGATCTGTTTGGACTGAATTACCCAGTGGGAACAGGAAACTTACCTTGGGCAGTGCTGTCCACCAAGAGCAATGGGAAAATATCCCTCAGGGAGGAGGAGCAGATTCTGGTGACAAAATGTTGCTGTGGCAGGAACTCTATCTATTTGAAGTTAGAAGCTGCCCCAGCACCATGGCCTGGAGCCTGGTGAACAGGTGAAACTGAGCTCCCAGGCTGTAGTGCTTGGGAAGTGCGCCCCTCAGCTGCTGGGCAAGGCCCTCTGAATCTGCAGGGATTCAAAGACCCCAGCAAGAGCAATCCAGGCCTCTTCAGGCCTCCTGTCCTGCCCATCTGAAGACTGTCTTTCCCCAACCCACTTTAAAAATAAGCAAAAGAAAACTGCAGTCCATTTAAATGCCCCTCCCCCCTTTTTTGAAACAGAGTCTTGTTTTTGTCGCCAAGGCTGGAGTGCAATGGCACAATCTTGGCTCACTGCAACCTCCACCTCCCAGGTTCAAGCGATTCTTCTGTCTTAACCTCCTGAGTAGCTGGGATTACAGGTGCCCACCACCAAGTCCGGCTAATTTTTGAATATTTAGTAGAGACTGGGTTTCACCATATTGGCCAGGCTGGTCTCGAACTCCTGACCTCAGGTGATCCACCCACCTTGGCCTCCCAAAGTGCTGGGATTACAGGCGGGAGTCACTGCGTCTGGCCCAAATGCTCTCTTTTTGGTTTAAACTTTTTTTTTGTTTGTTTAACCAGAGCGGTAGTGATGTCTGCAATGATTCTCTAGAGTGGATGCTCAGAGCAGAATCCATGCCTCTGCATGTGAGATACTAATAGGAACTCTGAGAACTTCAACAGTGAAAGAAATCAGATAATGATGACTTATGACAGTAAGACTTGAATCCCTTTGGCAATTAAAAGGTTAAATTTGCTGGCGAATTTCCTCTTTATGAAAAAGTCTAAAAAGTCAAAAGAAGAACAAAAGCATGGTGTCTGGCTGGATCCAACACATTCTCCTCCCGTCCCTAGTGCCTCTTCCCTCCAAGGCTGGTGGGAGGGACAGAGAGGGATAGACAGAGAGAATTTGAGTCTCACTCTGAGAACCTCAAAATGTCAGTGTTATTATAATGTGAGGCAGTAAGGAGGTTTCACTAAAAAACAAGTAACAAAAAGAAAACACTCAGGTGAAATACTATCTTACGTTCTGCCTTTTCCATGGCAAAATCTGTAAGAACCATTACCTCCATGTCTTTCGGCCTCTGTCATCGAGCTGCTGTCCTCTCTAGTCACTTGAATGAACTCTTCGGGGTTTTCAGTGGCTTCCTTTTCTACCTTTCCACAGCCTCATTCTTCTTCTGTTCTTTTTCCGGAGTCAGGGTCTTGCTCTGTCACTCACGCTGGGGTGCAGTGGTGCAGTAATAGCTCTCTGCAGCCTCTGACTCCTGGGCTTGAGGGATCCTCCTCCCTCAGCTTCCTAAGTAGCTGAGACTACAGGCATGTACTACCATTCCCAGCTAATTTTTAAAAATTATTTTTTGAAGAGATGGGGTCTCAAACTCCTGGCTTCAAGTGATCCTTCCATCTTGGGCTCCAAAATCCTGGGATTGCAGGTGCGAGCCACTGTATCCAGTTTAGCCTCATTCTTCTTAACGTCTTGATAGCATTTCACCACCGCTTCCTCCTGGAAGCTGTCTTTCTTCACTGCAGGGAAACTGCGCCATCCTCCTGTGTTTCTGAGCAGTTCCATCATCCTTTGCTCCCTCTTTGCTGCCCAGCTCCCTTCGAGTGCCCTCCAGCTTTTTTGAACATTAAATGAGGTGATATTTGTGAAAATATTTAGATGATGTAGCTATCCCAACAAAAAGTGTTGCTAATGTGATCATGTTCTGTTTCATGTCTTCTCAGCTGAAAAGTCATCTATTTTTCAGTTGCCTGTTCTCTTTGGGTTTCTTGCTTTTCCCCTGGGGAACCTCATCCTGCACTGAACCGATCACATTTCTCTCACATTGGCCCCTCGTTCTGCCATATCTCCTGTGCTTACTTAAGTTGGACAGAGGTCCCAGGAGGACAGAGAATTGTGGTGCGAAGGTCACAGCTGCTCTGAGAGTCTGTCAGTGAGGAGACATTGCTGGACATTCCTCAAAGGAACTCTCTGTCAACAAGCATGAGGTCCTGTTAGAAGGACAGAGTAACCAACGCCATGGCCTTCAACACACCAGCAAGCTTTCTAAAATTGCTATTTTCTGGGTTAATTGACCTGTTCTTTTTTGTTTCCTCAATGCTTCCAGTAGTTCTGTAAGCAGGTCGCTGTGTTAAATTCCCTCTGTTCAGAATATCCAGTGTCGTTTCTGTTCTCTGGGCCACCTTAATTTGTTCTCTCTGCCTTTCCAAACTCCAGGGGCACTGGAGCAGGGTCGTTCGCTTATCATCAGATTCTATAATCTTGTCTGCCGAGTCCAATCATAGTTGGAAATTTGACCAAGGCTTAGGATATAAAGGGCTCGTGTGTATGGGTGTCTGTGGAGGGGAGTGGTGGTGCTGTGATAATAAATAAAACATTTTATTTTTTATATTATGGATACATAATAGTTGTACATATTTATGGGGTGAATGTGACATTTTGATACAGGCATACAGTGCATAGTAATCAGAGAAGACCTCAATGCCCCACTTTCAGCACTGGGAAAACCGTCCAGACAGAAAATCAACAAGAAAACATTGGGCTTAATCTGCACTGTAGACCAAATGGATCATTCCACACTGGTAACATTTTCTAGTTTAGCAGTTTGCTATAGTCTTTTTCGAAGACTATGAAACATAAGTAACATTTTTGACATAGATCTAGGCTTTTCAGTACAATTTGATTTTGGATTGTATCAGGAGACAGAATATCCATGAAATCTTAATAGAATAATAATCCAAAAAGTAAACAGTGTCTGGTAGGATCCTTCTGTGTTCCAGCACTTTCTGGTTCTCATAGGCACCGGTTAGTCAGGGAAGGTAGGGGCTATGCTGGTGCCAGAGCCCAGAGCATCAAACCACGTGGGCATCAGAGCACCAGGCCATGCGGGCCAGCTGGGGCTGGAACTTCCCCCTCTGTGTGCTTTCTAAAGAGCTGTGGACTCTGGCTCAGGCCATGTTCATCTCTGCAAGGAATTCTGCAAACCTATTGCTTCTGTTTTTGTTTTTTATTTGTTTTTTTGTTTTCCAGACTTACAGTAATCACAGAAAGAATTTAACTTTGCTTAATTTAAAAGGATTTGGAGTGGGAGGAGCTTTTCAATTACGCACAGGTGCTGTAGGGGCTGGTGCAGGCAGTGGGGTTGGGGCAGTTCCACTTCAGAAACCAAGGTCAGCCACACTCCCTGGTGGGAAGATACTGACACATATCCCAGTGAACACTGCCAGCCTAGTCCTCTAATTGTTGAGTAACTCCTGGGGGACTCGTGTCTGATTGCTCTTTGGCAGAGTCTGAATCTGAGCTTCAGTGCTTAAAATGCATGGCATCTAATTCTAATTGAGGATAATTCCACGTCCCCACATTGATTTCAGCTCCCTGCTTCTTATGACCAAGGAACTACATTGAAATGAGTGTTTCCTGGCTGTTGAACGATGATGAAACTGAGTTCCAGCTTTCTCGGTTTGGATCTAACTGAACTGGAACAGGTCGTGGGAAGCTTCTCTTGGCATTTTAGTTGCTGATAAATGAACAATAAACTCTGTTTAATACTAAGCTGTGATTTTTTTTTTTTTAAAGATGCACCACCCTTCATCTTTGGGCAACATGTCTGTGACAGTGAAAGTGATCAAGGCACATGACTAAGGGGAAACTCCATGAAATGACACCCCTTTAAGAAAGAAAGAGCCCTAAGCCTCAAGCATGTCAAACGAGATCATCGAAGTCAGGTGCTCAGCATAAAGTCACCATACAGCACATGCTCAGTAAGTGTCAGGGGCTGAGACAGGCAGTCTTTCCAGGGAGGAGAAATGAATATGAAATAATGGGTAATCACAGCTAGACAGGAGGAAAAAGTTCCAGTTCTCTAGACCACTGTAGGGTGACTATAGTTACAATAGTATATATTTTTAGATAGCTAGAAGGATTTTTTTAACTGATATTTTAGGCTCAGGAGTAAATGCACAGGTTTGTTTCATAGCTGAGCTGGATCTCACGAGGGTTTGCTGTACAGGTTATTTCATTACCCAGGTAATAAGGATAGTACCTAAGAATCTTTTTTGCTGATCCTCTCCCCTCTCCCACCCTCTACCCTCAAGTAGCCCCCAGTGTCTATTTTTCTCTTAGTGTCCATGTGTTCTCATTGTTCCCACTTATTAGTGAGAACATAGGGTATTTGATTTTCTGTTTCTGTGTTAATTTGCTGAGGATAATTACCTCTGGCTCCATCCATGTTGCTGCCAAGGGCGTCATCTCATTCTTTTTCATGGCTGCATAGTATTCCATGGTGTTTATGAACCACTTTTTGTTTATCCAGTCTACTGTTGATGGGCATTTAGGTTGATTCCATGGTTTTGCTATTGTGAATAGTGCTGCAGTGAACATATGTGTGTGTATGTCTTTATCGTAAAACAGTTTATATTCTAGAAGGAGAATACTGAATGTTCCCAAAATAAAGAAATGATAAATGATAGAATTGATGGATATGCTAATTACTCTGATGTGATCTCTATATATTATATGTATGGAAACATTGCTATGTATGCTATAAATATATATAATTATCATGTATTAATTAAAAATAAAAATTAAAAAATAGGTAATCAGTATTAATCAATAAATCCAAGAGATCAAGTATTAAAAGGTATTCTTATGAAATAAAGTTCACATCATTTCCACATTTCTCCAAGACTGGCCTGAATCATTTCACTCCCAACATCCTGAGACATGAATCAGAAGAGTTCAGGCAGCACAGCACTCTGCTCACTAGTGAGCTTTGGTTATGTTTTTTATCTAAATGGTGATGGTCATATTTACATGACCAGGTCCCTGTGGCTGCTAGCCTGCTAATTGTACCAACAGACTTAACAATGCAGCAAGTCATATGGTTAGCCCTGTGTCTGATGGGCTGCAGGACCTAGACCTGAATACACAGGAAAGACATGCGAAGTCCTAATTCATGTCTGTTAAATTCTGGCTGGCCGCAACGGAAACAATGAAGTAATTGAAAGAAGTGTAACAGAATAAGTTGCTTAAATGCTTAGTGGGGAATAAATTCTGTAGACCTATTGCTTTTGTTCTTTTAGCTCCAAGATAGCAACATCAAACTATGTCGATAAAGGCTGGGGCCTAAATAAAAACTGGAATGACTCTTTCCTGGATAATTTGTCAGAAAGCAGAAGTCTTGCTTAGTTTTCAAGAATTACTTCCAAATTTCAGCCCACTTCACAAATCACCATTAGATCAAACATTTTTTAGACTTCAAGCAGTTTAGAATAAAAGCCAATTTAACTTTACTTAATTCAAAATGCTTTTTTTTTTTGCTAGTTTAGAAAGCTTTCTTGCCCAATATATCTATAGAATATTAAGAAGAATCTAAAACATTTGCAAGCAGTTTTCCCCCACTGAGAATGATGATAGAAATTTAAGAACAATTCTTGACCCAATTCAAGGTTTGAGTGTATAAGGTACTTTCAGTGATTGTCACTTAACAGAGGTATACATATCCTTCTTTTAATGACTAGGACCCCAAAACCAAATGACTTAGCTTGCAAAAAGCAAAAATGAGAAGGCATCTACCTAACTGCATTTCATAGGTAGTGTAGAAATACCACAGATACTATAAAATTCATAGCTGACAGCAATGCCATTGGTATGAGATTATAATTTTATAACTATAAAAATATTTTTATAATAGCTGATATTAGGAGTTTTTGTATAATTTCCTATATAATCATATTTCACAGCTTGGAAATCATAGACAAAAACTGACTCTTACAGAAGGTCAAGAAAACTTAGTCTCAGTTGTGAGAGTTGGAAAAGGAAAATATACAAATAGGAAAATGCAAGACACAAAACATCTTAGTACTGGGGAAAACAAGAACTTCTAGGAATCTTGTTTGCCATCCCTGATGGTGAAATGTTCATTCTATTTGCCAGAACTTCAATTCAGAGGCTTACTAGACAAACAGAATTCTATGGGATATTAATGTTTCCATCTTGAAAGTCTTATTACTTCCCAGCAACAACTTTGCTGCTAAGAAGCAAAGATCTTCACACATTACTCTTGTAAGTTGATACGAGTGAAAATGCTTTAGATGAAAAACATTAAATTAAAAATTGCAAAGATGTGCTGTTATTTAAAACTTGGGTCTTTTACTATGAGGATTATGTTTCCTTGTAGTTATTTTTTCCCTCTAATGATTTGGTGGCTTTAAAAGCTATTTCCCCTCCTTTTACTGTTAAATTTAAAACTCTATTTAATGCAGTTTTCTCTAATGATCAATTCCATGAATGAAATAGCAACTACCTACTCCTTTATTATAAGAGGATAAATTCAGAATGAGCTAATTCCTCCCTTACTCTTCACTCTATTTTCTAGTTCTTTTTGACAAAACTGGAATTATAGATCCAGATAATTATTATCTACTTATCTTTCACATCTTATATGTCAATAATTACCTTTGACCTTGAATTCTGTAATCACATGAACAATGATTTAGAATTGGTTTTGTGTCCTGTTGAGGTACATTTTTTTGCCGATAATTTTTACTACAAAATTTCCAACCTTGAGTTACTTAATTTTATTCATCTCTTCAGATTACATCTTTCAGAAATTTCCTCTTTTTTCTTCCAACTGTTTTAAACTGAAAATTTGAAAGGAACTGGAGGATATTATAAAATAAGAATATATTCTTTTTTATTTTCTGAGACAGGGTCTCACTCTGCTGTCCAGTCTGGAGTGCAGAGGTGCAATCATAGCTCATTGCAGCCTTGACTTGGGCCCAGGTGATCTTCCCACCTCAGTCTCCTGAGTAGCTGGGACCAGGGGCGCAAGCTACCACTCCTGACTAATTAAATTTTTTTTTTTTTTGTAGAGACAGGGTCTCACTATGTTGCCTAGGCTGGCTTCAAACTCCTGGGCTCAAGTGATCTTACTGCCTCGGCTCCCCAAAGTACTGGGATTACAGGCATGAGCCACTGCACCAGCTAGAAAAAAGTTCTTAAGCACAATGCCCAGTAGAATATTCCATAGAGGCTAAGGGAAAAAGAATGGAAGAATATCAATGTTTGATTGGGATCCCTTCCTGGCTTCACCCTGTTTCTGGGCCTTGCTTCTCTGCCTTGAGTCCCCACCCTCCATTCTCCTGGGTGGGCCCACCCTCCTTCAGTCCTTCACAGTGAGCCTCACCACACAGTTAAAGAACATCTCATGCTCTGGCCCCTGCAGCCATTCTTCAACTGAGGTACAACGTGCATATACTAAACCAATCTTAGGGGTCCAGATAGGTGAATTTTTATAGTGTAGCCCATTTCCCCAGGACATTTTGGAGGTCCCACTAATTCATAGCCTCGCATTTCCCAAAGCATGGTATATGTGGTCCAGCTAGTAAGCAGAGCTTGGGCATAGTAGACTTTGGTGGGTTCTGGCTTCTGAGTCAAGCGAAATAGTGCAGGGTGTACTGTGCACTCCATGGATGAGCTCCTTTCCAGGTCCCTATCAGCGCTGGGGTGAAGATGTGCTTCCTCCATCTTCGTGGGGCCTGCTGGTCTGTGGGAAAGTCTCGGGCAACACACATTCAACCTTCCCAAAATCAGATGATAATTTGCAGAGAGAGAATCTTTTAAAATCTCTTAAAATCAACCCAGAGAACTGTTTTCCTAAAGGCAACATGTTCAGGGTTTCTCTGCTCCTGGTGAAGACGGTGTTTCAGATTGTTATTGAAAGCTGTTGTCAGGGTCCCCTTGTCACCCTCCTGGCTCCAGATCACGCCTTTTTCATACAAGTGGTGCCTACCCTGTGCCTTTCCAATTCAACATCAGTCTGCTCCAGTCATGAACATTAGATACCTCAAGAATGGGCAGGGGAACTTTCATTTCTCTTCACTTAAGTTCAGCTCAAATTGTGGGCACGGCTCCTTCCCTCCCCATCCATCTCTCTAAGCATAACAGGAATTAACAGATGCCTTCATTTCTCCCCTTGTGCAGAGCAAGATCTGAGGCACCAGGAACATTTTGCTGGGATATACGTGGGTATTGCACTCTTTTCATTAATGTTCCGAGCTACTTGTTGTGAACTACGGATGTCCAGGTTTAGGGCTTTCTCCAGTCTAGGAAGAAAGATCTTCTCAACTCTGATGACTTCTCTTTCTGTGCTGGTCTTCCCTTCTGCAGTATTGCTTGTTGCAGTGAACTTTCCGTCTTCATCTTTGAGTTTTTGGCTGCCCATCATTGACCCCAGCTTGATTTCTTTTTGGGGAATTGCATTTCCCTCCTTGGGTGCATTCTGTTGGGACTGGTTATCTGGGAGTCCTGCCCTCTCCTCACTAAGGAATGTGAGTCTTCACCCTGGAATTTGAATTTCCAGCAGAGTGATAAAAAGTCTAACTGTGGCTGGAGTTCGTTTTCTTCCACGATTGTGTCTGGATGAGACTGTTGAGTAGTCCCTGCTCCCCTGACCCGGGCAAGCATTCTGCTCTGTCCCAGCCTGGATCTCTAGCCTTGCTTGGATGATGCAGTGAGCTCCCTGGCTCCTGCCAGTAGCTTCCCTCTGGACTTAAGAACCAGAGCTCGTTCTCGGAAACTTAAGCAATCAAAGAAACATTGCGGATGTGCATAGGCTGCCTCTTTTTGATATCTTTCCCTCCTGTTTATTATTTTCATATCTTTTCTTCCTTTCATTGAGTTTTTCTTGCACTTCAATGATTTTTTTTTGGCAGCTTCCAAACTTTTGAATATTGCTGTCATGTGTTTGTCGTAATCTGGCCCTGACTTATTTCTTGTCGCTTCATCTTTAGCCTTTGCCCCTCTGTCCTGCTCAATATATTCAGCCACAATAGTTGGATCTTCTTCCTCATACTGTCATTTTCACTCTGACCTTCCTGCAAGCACACATTGGGTATTTTCTTGTCCTAAACTATTATTTCCTTACTTTTCATTCGGGCACACTTTCACTTGTAGAAAATATTGCTCAAACACCATCTCTTCTTCAAAGCCTGTTCTTTCTTCTCTAAAAAATGAAGAAAAACTCCATTTTTATGCTCCCTTTATTGGAAACCCTTAGCACTTGGTCTTTTTTTGATCTGTCACTTGAATTATATTTATTTTCAGCATGTCTCTCTTTTCCAATAGACTGTGAGCTTCTTGAAGACAAAGTCTGTGCTTTACTTACCTCCGTATTATGTATTTAGTATCTTGCATAGTGCCTGACATTTTTTCATGTTCCCAGCAAATTACTGGCTGATCGAATGTCTAAGTGAATTGATGAAGGTTGCTAACAGAACACCCTTCTCTGCAGTAGAGGTGGACTCATTGGTTGTGTGTCCTTAGCCTGCTGTTGGGCTCTGGCACATTTTGAGCATGCATAAGTTGTTTAGATGTGTGACCCTCCTTTGTAGGAATTAGACAGTGACACTGTTGGTGATTATTGGACCTGGGCATCCTACTTCTGACACCAAAATTTTTGGCCTTGCCAAATATAAGAAAGCATTGATTCACTTCTCTATATAAGCAATATTTATTGAGTATCTGCAATGCAAAAAGCTCAGTACTGGTCACTATGTGAGACACACAGACAAATGTGAAACACATATGGTCCTCAAGGAATACCCAGTAGAGAAATGTGTTGCTACAAATAACCATCACCTAGGTGAAGAGTGTTGGGAACCACAAAAGATATGCACCCTAGATATTTGAATAGGCCCTTAAAACGTGGTCCATGATTCATTATAAGGAGATGAGAAGGAGGCAATTTTGATGTACTCACTTACGAAGAGGTAACTTTTTTCATTTTTCATTTAATGAAGTGTATATTTCTGATATTATAAAAGACCTATTTGGAGACTTTTCATTCATAATTTGAACTGATCTTGACTTTCTCATGGAGATCATTTACCTTGGAATCTTTAAAAATGTCTTTAAGTGACTCTTTGGATAGGAAAACACTCCTACACAGTCCAGGGAGATTTGGTTTTCCTTGACATTTTCATCAAGTTTTCACAACAAAAGAGAAAATTTAATTCAAGCATTTTGAGGTTTTGTGTTCAGGTCTTTTTCCCATGGTTACCACACAGGAGAGAAATCTGATCCATGGAGAGACAGCAGTCATGAAGAAGATCACAGACCCAGGCCAGTCAGCATGGAGAGGCACCTGTGATCTCGGCCAGCCACAGTCAGCTTTGATCTGCCTTTCTAGAATCTTTTGTAGTTGGTAAAGTTGGTGAGGATTTAGTATTTACCTCTCTTCTTAAATTTAGTGCATGAACAAAGACACACTCAATTACGGTGGTCCTTAGAGGAAATGACCCCATACGAGAGATGCGGCACGAGAGAAATGTGAGGCCTTCAGAAGATCCAGACAGACAGAATGACATCCTTGGCTTGGCTGCGGTTACCAGATTATCAGCAGTGGGTTGGTCAGGAGGAACTGGGATTCTTATCAGAACAACTGCATTTTCCTTAGAGGTCATTCTACAAAAGTGTGTCCAGCAAATGGTCAGGATTCTCCTTGTAGGCCATGTGTTCAGCCATTCTCAACAAATCCATAACATTCTGAGTCAAAGAATCCCTCAAGATACAGCTAAATATACATATAATGAGTGAGTGCAATATATCTGATCTATAGAGTCAGCACTGGGGTGGGAAAAACTAGATAAGTAGAATTCTGTTTGGACACACTGCAGATAACAACATTGTTTTCAAATTTACAGACCTAAACTCAATGATTTACACATGGGTGTGCATTTGTTTACTTATCATCCATCTGCCCATCCTACAAATTAGATTGCATTTATGAATATTTATTGAGTACCTGTTATAAAGAATTGTACCTAATATTTTTTCTGGGGAGTACAGATAATTTACGTCAAAAAGAGCTCTGCCTTTAAGAGTTTTCCAATGTAGTTGAGAAATTAAGACATATATATGCAAAATAATAAGAGTATGAGTGGTAAGAATGGCTGAAAGTGGCAGGGGAAGGTTTCTCCATGGTGTTGCAGATCCAGTGTTAAAGGAATCGTGCCAAGAGACACTCAGGGGAACAGGTCTCTGCACACCTTTGGGACCACTGCAGGACTTGGGGGGCAGGAATTGAGGTAACATTTGGAGGGGTTAGCAGGGTTTGCCTGGTCTATAGAGGAGGAGGGAAGGTATTAAGGGAGAATTCTCAGCTTGAGCGAAAGTCTAAAGACCAGAAAATGCCCAGGATAGACTGGGGTAATGAGTGAGCCAGCTGCATAGGGTATATATAGAGGGGAAGAGGTGGGAGGTGAGAATGGAAGATACTCTGGGGCCAGACTGGAGAGGTGAAATTAGATTATCTGTGTCTTAAAGGGCACACAAGTCAAAAAAAGTAGAAGTAAGTTTCTCCTTTAAACCGTATAATTTTAATTTTTCTATTAACTTGCAGGCATAGCCTCGTATCATGAAAACACCGAAAAATTGGCAATGAGAGGCCTTGGAGTTCATGGCTGTCAGCTGGTCCACAGCAAATCCCATTCTCCCTGGGCAAAAGCACAGGAATGAATAGCCACTCAGGCCACATCCAGCCCTGAGATCTTCAAGCCTCTTTGCTCCCTGTCAAATATCCTGGGTGAAGTGGTGCATTGTCCCACAAGTGGACCATTTTTGGAAAGCACAGTGCTCATCATTTGGAAAGCACAGGGCTCATCATTTGGAGAAATCGGAGTGACTGATTTCTGCTTTTATCTCTGTATTGAAAAAAAGGAAGAAAGAAAAAAGAAACAGGCAGGTGAGCCCAGAGAAAACAAAAACCCATTTGATAAACATTCTCCCAGTCATTAGTAAATTCTGACAAAAGAGACATCTCAATCCTCAAATACCAATGGGTGGTAGACAGCAGTGAGAAGCATTCTGTCCAGCAAATCCTCCCTGCCTTGGAGCAGCTTTTGTTGGGTGGTACTCCAATTCCATCTGTGGCAGCCAGGGGAGCTTCACTGAGAGCCCTGAGGGCAGAGCATGAATGGCAGGTCTTAGGCAAGGCTCTGATGAGCTTCATGTTTCAATGTGCTTTCCAGGAAGGCACCCGAGAATTTGAGAATGAACACAACAGTGCACACCTTTATTGAGTGGGCAAGTCGTTACTTCCTCCCAAGAAACAAAACAGAATTAAAGACTTTTTTTCTTTTCTTTTTGAGATGGAGTCTCGTCTAGGTTGGAGTGCAGTGGCACGATCTGGGCTCACTGGAACCTCCACCTCCCAGGTTCAAGCGATTCTCCTGCCTCAGCCTCCTGAGTAGCTGGGACTACAGGCACCCGCCACCATGCCTGGCTAATTTTTGTATTTTTAGTAGAGACGGAGTTTCACCATGTTGGTCAGGCTGGTCTCAAACTCCTGACCTCATGATCCACCCACCTTGGCCTCCCAAAGTGTTGGAATTACAGGCATGAGCCACTGCACCTTGCCAGAATTAAAGACATTTTAAGAAGAAAGGCCAATCTGTCTCAAAAGGTCCCTTTAAAATCTAAAGGGGATGTCTACTGGAAAGACAAAATGATCAGCCCCAAACTGCAATTACCTTTGCACCCACCTAGTTAATCCTCTGAAGGTATTGTTGAATGGAACATTTTAATATAAGTTTCCAGTTGGATTGGCCAGGTCATTTAAAAACCGTATCAAGTAAAAGAATGTTTGCACGAGTCAGGCACCCATCATTTACTAAGGCCATTCCCATTTTCTGCTGAAAAATGTGCAGGGCTGGGTGGTTTCCCATTATTTCTGGGGTTTGCAGCCACTTTCTCCTTTTCTGTGTGGATGGAATTAATTTCCCCATGGATAGGCTAGGTGGACTCTGTGGGATTCTGGTGACTACCACTTTTGGATTGTTTTCAAATGACAGAGTGCTCTATGGAATTAATTGTTTGAGTCATTATACAATGAGTAGAATTCCAGTATCTTCATTTTTTTAAAAAAAGGTTATGATTATCATTAGTAGTATTTTTTCTTGTTTTGAAGAGTTTTGTTCAACAATAATAAAAAAGCAATTAGAAATATAAAATCATGGAAACTCTCATACCATTAAGAGGTCATTAAACTTGGCAAGAATTGCTACATTCAAAATTTTGGTCTCATTCCCTGGTCTTCGGATTACATTAAAAAAACAGTGATTACATAAATTTTAATAAAATAAATGATGTTTGGCTAAATCTTATGTATTTCTTTGGGGAAAAGGCAAAACCTTGTGAATTTAAGATGGAGAAGCACACTTAATTCCTTATTACTCTTTATTACTGTTTTGAATCCAACTTTTAATTACCAAAAATGGATCCAGATTTTGGTGGGGGGGCAGAAGCTTACACGACTTTGAAGGACGCTCTTTAAATTGTGAATATAAAGTTAGGTAGGAAATTGAACATTTATTTATTAATTATTTTTATAGTGATGGGGCCTCTCTATGCTGCCCTGTGTCTCTCTATTTACAGGCACAATTATCGCACTCTGCAGCCTGGAATTCCTGGGCTCAAGCATTCTCTCACCTCAGCCACGTGGGTATATGGGATTACAGGTGCTCACCACTGCACAGGGCTGAATGTTTGTTTAGGATGAAGAAAAATCATATTGCATCACAAACTTAGAAATTCCACAGACATTACCATAGGCAACAATGTCCTTTTAGACTAATCCATAATATGCTGCTAAAATACTTTTCCCTGATATTTCCTTGATTTTTATTGTACTTGTTAGATGGTTGAAGGATTTTCCACAGACTAGCTTCCACTTCTATTTGTTTCAAACACTTTCTCCTATCACTGAACAACATGGGACTCATTCTCCTAACAATGAAACTTCTGGCCCTGATCTGTGTCAGGATGGCAAGTGAGTTGGCAGGGTGGGCAGGATTATTCCTGGAAGCCATTCCTACCTTGGATGGCTAGTAATACCTATCCACAGAAGTGATGCAAACTATATAAATATGTCCTTCTAGATCTAAATTAAAAGTACCTTCAATTTATCTCTTTAACCAGCATCCAAAACTAGCCCCACATCTCTGCCTGACACTGTGGTAAGGGTAACAGCGGAGAAGCTGAGGTGCAAAGAGACATGAGTCTCAATGGACTGTGGTTAAAATACCTACCTCTGCAAATTACACAGAAAACATGTAGTCTCTTGTATGT
The DNA here is from genome assembly GCF_007565055.1 of Rhinopithecus roxellana. NCBI lineage: Eukaryota > Metazoa > Chordata > Mammalia > Primates > Cercopithecidae > Rhinopithecus > Rhinopithecus roxellana. The sequence goes on along the minus strand of NC_044559.1, from coordinate 123,589,765 downwards.
TCATTGCTGTGCTAGTCACAATAGCAAAGACATGGAACCATCCCAGGTGCCCAGCAATGGTAGGTTGCATGAAGAAAATGTGGCACATATATACCACGGAATACTATGTGGCCACAAAAAAGGATGAAATCGTATCCTTTGCAGTAACACAGATGGAGCTAGAGGGGCCAAATCCTGAGCAAATTAATGCAGGAACAGAAAACTAAATACCACATGTTCTTACTTACCTGCAAGAGCTAAGCATTGAGCACACATGGACACATAGATGGGAGCAGTAGACACCTTGGACTCCTAGAGGGTGGAGGAAGGGGAGGGTGGATTTAAAAACTGCCTATTGGGGCCGGGCAGAGTGCCTCATATCTGTAATCCCAGCACTTTGGGAGCCTGAGGCAGGCGGATCACTTAAGGTCAGGAGTTTGGGACCAAACTGACCAACCTGACCAAACTGGCCAACGTGGGGAAATTAATTTTATCACACAGAAAGGCAGAAAGTGGCTGCAAATCTCAGAAATAATAGGAAACCACCTAGTTCTGCACATTCTTCAACAGAAAATGGAAATGGCCTCAGTAAATGATGGTCACCTGACTCACTTAAATCACCCGACTCACTTAAAAGAGTGAAACCCCAACTCTACTAAAAAAAACGCAAAAATTAGCTGGGCATGGTGGCACGTGCCTGCAAGCCCAGCTACTCAGGAGACTGAGGCAGGAGAACTGCTTCAACCTGGGGACGGAGGTTGCAGATAGCTGCGATCACGCTGTTGCACTCCAGCTGGGGTGACAGAGCGATACTCCATCTCAAATAATAATAATAATAAAAACTGCCTATTGGGTACTACGCTCAATACCTGCGTGATGGGATCCGTACTCCAAACCTCGGATCATCCAGTATTCCCACATAACAAACTTGCACATGTACACTCTGTATCTAAAACAAGAGTTGAAATCCCAAAAAAGTGTGCCCTTGTGAATGGACTGCCAGGCCTTCTCCCAGGGCCTGGGAATGAGGAATCTAAACCACGGTGAAGCCACCTCTGCTAATGATGTCTGTTTTTCCTAAATGACCTTTTTTTTTTTTTTTTGGCAAAAGGAATGTGAGACAGTCTTCTTCAGGAAGGTAATCCGTGTCCCCCTCCGTGTCCCCTCCATCAGTGCCTTCAGGTGCTGGGCATTTCAGCTCACAGCCCTGTTCCCTCTGCGTCCTTGCTGCCTGTAGGTCCTAGCTCAGTCCTGGTGACTTCCAGGTCATTTCCTCCCTCGCCCTGACCATGCCGGGCCCAGCCTCTTTCACTCAGCCAGGGCTTCCTCTGGGCCAGTCAGCGCCAGGCTTCTCCTTGTGACCCCCGCCGCCTGCCCTCCCACCGCTGTCTCAGCCTCACCCTAGGACCTCCCAGGGCGCTCAGCAGTTCTGCCTCTGTTTCCAGCAGCTTCTCCACACCTCCATCTTCCCACCGTGCAGCCTGGACGCCACGCCTGTCGCTCGCTGCCCTCTAGGGACCTTCTGTCCTCCCTGTCAGCCTTGAGGTCGGCTCTCATCAGAAGCGCAGGACTCACTCATTGCCCCCTCGCCTCCCACACCCACCTCCCACTCAGGAAATAAAGACTCTCCTCTGCCACTCCCGCAGTTTACTCTGGCTAAAATCAACAGTGGCTGTTGATTGATAAATCCTGTGGATACTTAATTTTTAAAATTATGAAATAGATCAAGCATTTTGAAAAATACAGATCATAATAGGATATACTCTCATGTGCCCAATAGTCAGATATAAAAACCCTGTATTTTGCTTAAGGTGTGTAAAGTGGTTTTTTTTTTAGCAATAAAATGTAAAGTTTTTTTTTCTTCAGTGATTATGAAATTGGCATTTATTTAAGAAGCAGTGTTATTTTATGTGTTTTAAAAATGCACACAAATGGTAATGCACTGAGTATTGTTTGTTTATCCTTTTTTTTTTTTTTTTTTTGAGGTAGTCTCGCTCTGTTGCCCAGGCTGGAGTGCAGTGACACCATCTTGGTTCACTGCAGTTCTGGAACACAAAGTTCCAAAATGCTATATGCAGCACATTATTCTCTAACTTGCTTTTCTTATTCAAATCAATGTTTTCAACATTTATCCGTATTCCTAAAGCTATATCTTGTTTATTTTAATTTTTTGAAAGTGGTTCTATTTTATGAGATCCTGCGGTTTCCTTGATCCTTTTCTCCATGGACAGAACTGCAGATTGTTCCCAGCTGTTCAATATTTCAAGCAATGCTGCAATAAAAATTCTAGCGCCATGCCTCTTGTGTCCACATGGTAAAGGCACACTTTGTAACAGTGTTCACAGGTCATAGAGCACGGCTATGGACACTTTACTAGATGTTACCAAACTGTCTCCAAAGTGGTATATCAACTGATGCAACCATTGGCATCATGGGAGCTTCCATTTCCCCACATCCTTGCCAATACCTGGAATTTTCATACTTCAAAGTTTTTCCAGTATTATGGATATGGAATGGCATCTTTTAATTTCCAATGACCTCGTGATGACACAGTTTGGGTATCTTTTTGTGAATTTCCTGTTTGCATTCTTCAACTGTTTTCCTGTTGTCTGGGGTTCTTTATATATTATCATTACTAATCTTTTATTCTTTGGGAGTAATTTTCTCTTTTTAAAAATTGTACGTGTGATTGGCATATCTATGGACCCAAGGAGTTTGACAAATCATGGCCTTACAGTGCCATCTTCACTAGAAGTTCTTGGTTTTGTTTCCTATTTTGTGCTTTTTAAATGGCTTTTGAAGTAATACTTACTCACTGTATGAAATTCGGGAGTTTGAAAAAAGTGTCCAGGAAAAATTGCCCATTCCTAGGGCAATTACTGATAAAGTTTTGGCATATTTTCTTCTTGCCTATTTGATTTTTCAGTATATATTTGTTCTTTTTTAAAGATGCATTTTTGCATTCTGTTTTTCAGGGTTTTTTTTTTTTTTTGATATAGAGTCTCGCCCAGGCTGGAGTGTAGTGGCGTGATTTTGGCTCACTGCAACCTTTGCCTCACATATTCAAGTGATTCTCATGCCTTGGCCTCCAGAGTAGCTGGGACTACAGTTGCATGCCACCATACCTGGCTAATTTTTGTATTTTTACTATTTTTAGTAGGGTTCGTAATTTTGTATTTTTGGTTTCACCATGTTGGCCAGGCGGCTGTCTTGAACTGGCCTCAGTGATCCACCTGCCTTGGCATCCCAAAGTGCTGAGATTACAGGTGTGAGTCACTGTGTCTGGCCTGTTTTTTGGCTTATCCTAAAGGACATATTCTGTTTTTTTTTTTCTTGTTTATTTTAATAAATTTCTATTTAAATATATTCTATCAGAGAGGGAAATCTTTTTTTTCTTTGAAGGAAGTTGCAGAGCAGGTTACGTGTTCATCGTGGGATAATCCTGAGAGTTCAGATGGCCTGGGCAATCTCATCTTTCTTAGTTTGTGCATAACCAAAACCCAATGCTTTTTCAGAAAGTGTCAAGGACTGTGGCCGTGGCCTCCTGAAGTGACCTTTCTCAGTCTTTCACTTACTAAGAGAATCTGGCTGAATATATTCCTTCGTAGAACTCACTCTTGCATATGAGACACAAGGGCAACATTTTAAGCACTGTACTGCCTTTCCCAGTCTGAGATTTATATTCTTAGAGTAAAAATATGTGAAGATACAAATCCAGAAAATTTTTGTTTTGTATCTTTCGGTTTATCTTCTCAAATATGAAAACCACCACTACTTTCCCCTTCCTAGTAGCATTCTTGAACTTCTTCAATTAAAATGGAATTTCTTTTTAGACTAGATGATTCAAATAATTTAAAATATCAGACTCTCTTTCAGTAAGTAAAGTAAGATATTCTATTGGAAAGACTGTCTCCAAAGCTCTGAATGAGTAGTCAGAGAATGTGCCAGCAACATAAAAATCTTCCTTCAGCTATGGGTGTCTTCTGATAAAGACATTTCTTAGCTTGTCCCTGTGAGAAATTAGTTCACAAGTCTTTTCTGTTGACACATTCTTCTCTTGTCCCAGGAATGTGGGTTCCAGAAATATGCTGAGCTGATTCTAGAAAGGTTTCAAAGTCCTCAGCAGCTCGGGACAAGTTTGTTTCTTTGTTTTAATAAAAGTTGAAATAAATAATTTAGGCAATTAATTAAAAAGAGGAATATGATTTGAAGTCTTTATAGCAGTTGTCCTGGCTTACTCTACTTGAAAATTATTTGTAAATACCCTATCCTAGCAGTTATTTGCCTATTATGATGTGGATTCTAGTGCAACTTTCACATGACTCTTTCAGCATTTGCCAATCTGTTTTGCTGATTCAAGATAAAAAATCTTGGAAAGAAAATACCTAGGCATTGAGCTGTTCTCTTCATTTTATTTCTGCTACCGATGATCATCCTCATCATTTTTCACTGAAATTCTAAATGGAAATCCATAATTGTGTTTTGGAAAAACTGTTATATATATAATTTTTTTATTCTTTGGATGCATTGATTGAATTTCCAGGCAGCAAAGCTAAGTGATTTGGAACTCACTTTTCAGTGCATATCTGTGGTTACACACAGGCCCTTTTGTAACTCTTTTCTGGAATTCCCTCTCCCCCTCTTCTAAATCCCCTTTAGACTTTTGGTTAATATATGCTATTCATTTTCCTTAGGAAAATTCAGCTCTGGAGCCTGGTGACAGATCTGATTCTGTGTAATTGATGATGAGTATAAATTTCAGTTGCTTCTGTTCTTTGCAGCAAGGGCAGGGATGTAAGGTCATATTGGTGAGGCCCAGACTCTAAGACTAAGGGCCTTTTGTGTTTTCTTAAGATTTCAGGAAGTTTGAGTCGTTTATTTAGTGCAGCATAGTTAAGACACATGAGACGGGTTTCTCTGAAACTAAGACATTCACGTGTCTACCTTTTGCTAAACTGTGGAACCGTCCCTGGTTCTGATAATGTCGCAAGGCCCTATGTGAAGGTGAGAAGCTATATCTTTATGTTTATGACATTTTAACTAGGAACGGCCCAATTAACCTCTGCCCTTTCTTGAGTTCATCAGGAAATAGACTTTAAATATTCATTGCTTAATGGTAGGTTTGTGGTTATAATTACACATTACCAAAATTAAGTCTAGTAACAGGAAATGTGTGAGAACTAATCTGTAGAAACAAAAACAAACCTTTGACTTACCTGGAGTTTCATTGGAATTTCTCTCTTGAGTCTATTTTCCTTTAAGTCAATAAAAACCTGGGGTTGGTTGTTAAAATTTCTTCGCTGGCAGCCACTTTGTGGCCCCTCTGCTCTGTTTCTTCAGGGGACTGTCCTGAGCTTGAGGGAGGCCTTAGGGAACACTTAGGATAATCATGGCGGATGCCATTCACTCTGATTAGAGCTTCCTAATGTCATAATTTTTACCTTAATGGTACCCAGAAACACACAGTTGGGTCCATGAATGGATTGAACAGATCAAGTTTTGCTGTGTTTATCTCTGTCAAAGACGTATTCTCGGTGGTAGATACAGTGGGCCCTTGGGATCTGTGGGTCCCACATCTGAAGATGCAACCAATGTGGATCAAAAATATTTTTTAAAAAAGGATGATTAGGTCTGTATTGAACATATATAGACTTTTACGTCTTGTCATTATTCCCCAAATAATACAGTATAATAATAGTTTACATAGCATTTGTATTATATTAGGTATTATAAGTAATCTAGAGATGATTTCAAGCATGTCAAAGGATATGTGAATGTTATATGCAAATACCACACAATTTTATATCTGGGACTTGAACATCTTTGTGTTTCAGTATCTGCAGAAAGCCCTGGAGCCAATCCCTTTCAGATATTGAGAGACAACTGTATAGAACAAATGCTAAAATCAGCAAACAAATGAAAATATGACTTGTATTATTGAAGGAGATAAGATAGGTTCTTCCTACAGGAAGTCTTGGATGGGACCTAGGGGATATTTCTGTCCATGCTCTGTAATTGACTGAGGACCCAGGGCCACTAAGTTTCTGTCCTCACTTTTAAATGTCTAGAATGGAAATAACAGAACATGCACAGCCTCTGTATTTCCCAGAATTTTTTGACAGCAGGTAAAATACTAGCTTTTAAAAAGCACTTTATAAACATAAAGAAGTTAAAAGGTATAGTGGCTAAAATTCCAGGCTCTGGAGTTAGACAAACCTGAGTTTGAATCCTTTTTAATAGTATTTCTCCTGTATACTAACTATGTGCTCTCGGCCAAGTTGCTTTACTTTTTTTTAAACCTCAGTTCTAATTTGTAGATGATGGTGAATCACAAACAGTTAAACCCTGAACAATGTGAGGGTTAGAGGCACTGACCCACTTCACAGTTGAAAATTCTTGTATAACTTTTGACTGACCAAAAACTTAACTACTAACGGTCTACTGTTCGGCCAGAACCTTACCCATTACATAAATTGTCAATTAACACACATTTGTATAACATATGTATTCTATACAGTATTCTTTTTTTTTTTTTTAGTCGGAGTCTTGCTCTGTCTCCTAGGCTGGAGTGCAGTGGCGCAATCTCGGCTAACTGCAAACTCCTCCTCCTGGGTTCATGCCATTCTCCTGCCTCAGCCTCCCAACTAGCCGGGACTACAGATGCCCACCACCATGCCCAGCTAATTTTTTTGTATTTTTAGTAGAGATGGGGTTTCACTGTGTTAGCCAGGATGGTCTCGATCTCCTGACCTCGTGATCCACCCGCCTTGGCCTCCCAAAGTGCTGGGATTACAGGCGTGAGCCACAGCACCCGGCCTACTGTTTTCTTAAAGTAAGCTAGAGAAAAGAAAATATTATTAAGAAAACCATAAGGAAGAGAAAATGTATTTACTATTCATGAAGTGGAAGTGGTCACCATAAGGGTCTTTATCCTCATCATCTTCACTTTGAGTAGGCTGAGGAGGAGGAAGAGGAGGGGATTGTCTTGCTGTCTCTGGTGGCAGAGGTGGAAGAAAATCTACATGTAAGTGATCCCCTGCAGTTCAGACCCATATTCTTAAAGGGTCAACTGTGGTCTGTCATCTACTTACATAGCTGCAGTGAGGATTAAATCAGAAGACGGGCACAAAGCATTCAGAATGCTGTTTGAGATGCAGTAAATATTCCAGCACTTTTAGCTAGCTTGTGCTGGTAATATAGAAGAGCTACATGGTCAATATGGATGAGGCTGATTTCATCCTCTGAGAAGTGGGAGGAGACATGTGTCTGGTGACTGCAGCAGGGTCTGCAGAACCCCCTTAGCTCTGTTGCAGGCTGAGCAGAGAATGAAGAAGGGATGAGGGGAGTGGAGCCCTTTCTGGCTCCTTCAGCTCCTTAGCTCCCTGGACAGGGGCATTTCTGTCTGGGAAGCTGAACTCTAGCATTGAGCGAAACATGCCTATTGGCAGCAAGGCCAGCATCCTGCTGTCCCAGGCTGTCACTAGACTCTCCCTTTCCCACACAGCCTTTTTCTTCTCCCCAAGACAACTCCCTTCCCCTCCCCCAGGCCCAGCACCTATCCAGGTCACATTCCTGGCACACTTTCACTCGCAGCTGGTTGTCAACTAAGGTGTTAGCTGATAACAAAGCTATGAACTGATAAGGCTTAATACCTTGGAGTGGTATTTTAAAAGGCCAGGAAGCCTTCAAGAGCTAAAGAAATAGTGGAGTAATAATAGGCATTAAGTGTGTGTGTGTGTGTGTGTGTGTGTGTGTGTGTGTGTGTGTGTGTTGGGGAGATATTGCTAATTTTGGGGCCAGGAGCCTGGACAGTCATTAGAATAAGCCCTCCAGAGACTATCTGTGCTACTAAGGTCATATTAAAATGCTTCTTCCATCTAAAACTGAAACCGATCCCACTTAGGAGCTAATTGCAGTCATGGTTTTTCTCTTTGAGATTTAATACATTTTACTCAGCCCAGGAAGCCTCAGGACAAGCATAATGAAAATGCAATTAGTTAAAATGCTAAAATATTTGTATGCCACATTCTCTGTGATTGAATAAAAGAGTACTTACCATGGTCAGGAATATGAGTCTCAAAGAGTAAAATAAAATAAAAAATACCTCTTAAGAAAAAAACTGCTGGCCGGGCGCGGTGGCTCAAGCCTGTAATCCCAGCACTTTGGGAGGCCGAGACGGGCGGATCACGAGGTCAAGAGATCGAGACCATCCTGGCGAACACGGTGAAACCCCGTCTCTACTAAAAAAATACAAAAAACTAGCCGGGCGAGGTGGCGGGCGCCTGTAGTCCCAGCTACACGGGAGGCTGAGGCAGGAGAATGGCGTAAACCCGGGAGGCGGAGCTTGCAGTGAGCCGAGATCGCGCCACACCTGGGCGACAGAACGAGACTCTGTCTCAAAAAAAAAAAAAAAAAGAAAAAAAAAAGAAAAAAACTGCTTGCCAAGTATTTTGAGTTGAAGATGCCCAAGTTAAGAGAACAGTAAATACAGGAAGGCAAAGAGTTCCTGTCACTTCCTTCACTGGAATTCCATCTCTTTCTCACCATACATAGGAAATTGCCCCAAAATGGAAAGCTGCTGGCTGCCACAAGCTAAACCATACTCAGATTTGAAATCCAAGTGTTCTGTTGCAAGTTGGGGGAAACGAAGACCCTGCAGGGAACTCTCTTGTAAAGGATTTGCAAATATTCCACTCATTTTGAATCAGAACAATTGTTATTGGGCGTTGGGCAAGGATTTGTTGATTACAGTGCAGTCACAGGTAACCGTGGATACAGCCTCGTGTGTATACTCTATTGCCTTTTCAATATCCTTATCATGCTTTTAAGGTTGCAACTAATAGTATTTTTTGGGGCTTCATTTTTTTAGTGCAGTTTTAGGTTCATAGCAAAATTCAGAGGAAGGTACAGAGATATTCCATCTATCTCCTCCCTCTACACCTGCACAGCCTCCCCAGTTAACAATGTCACCCACCAAGGGGTGTATTTGTTACAATGGATGAACCCACACTGACACATCATTATCACCAAAGTCCATGGTTTACATTAGGGCTCACTCTTGGTGTTGTGCATGCTATGAGTTTAGGCACATATACTACATTTGTCTAATGACATGTATCTATCATGATAGTATCATACAGAGTACTTTCATTGCCCTGAAAATTCTCTGTGTTCTGACTGTTGTTTGCACCATCCAACCTCCAACCCCTGGCAACCACTACTCTTTTCACTGTCCTCATAGTTTTGCAATATTCAAAATATCATATGGTTGGAATCATACAGTAGGTAGCCTTTTCATATTGGCTTCTTTTTCTTAGTGATATGCATTTAAATTTCCTCCATGTCTTTGCATGGACTAAGAACTGATGTCTTTCTAGCACTGAATGATATTCCATCTTGGTTGTTTCCAAGCTTTAGCAATTATGAAAAAAGCTACTGTAAACATCTATATGAATTTTTGGTGTGGACATGTTTTCAACTCTTTTAGGTAAATAGCAAAGATTGTGATTGTCAGATTGTATGTTAAAGGTATGTTTAGTTTTTTTGTTGTTGTTTGTTTGTTTTTTATTATACTTTAAGTTCTAGGGTACATGTGCACAACGTGCAGGTTTGTTACATATGTATACATGTGCCATGTTGGTGTGTTGCACCCATTAACTCGTCATTTACATTAGGTATATCTCCTAATGCTATCCCTCCCCCCTCCCCCCACTAATGGCAGGCCCCGGTGTGTGATGTTCCCCATCCTGTGTCCAAGAGTTCCCATTGTTCAATTCCCACCTATGAGTGAGAACATGCAGTGTTTGGTTTTCTGTCCTTGTGATAGTTTGCTGAAAATGATGGTTTCCAGCTTAATCCATGTCTCTACAAAAGACGTGAATACATCCGTTTTTATGGCTGCATAGTATTCCATGGTGTATATGTGCCACATTTTCTTAATTCACTCTATCATTGATGGACATTTGGGTTGGTTCCCAGTCTTTGCTATTGTGAATAGTGCCGCAGTAAAGATATGTGTGCATGTGTCTTTATAGCAGCATGATTTATAATCCTTTGGGTATATACCCAGTAATGGGATGGCTGGGTCAAATGGTATTTCTAGTTCTAGATCCTTGAGGAATCACCACACTGTCTTCCACAATGGTTGAACTAGTTTATAGTCCCACCAAGAGTGTAAAAGTGTCCTATTTCACCACATCTTCTCCAGCACCTGTTGTTTCCTGACTTTTTAATGATTGCCATTCTAACTGATGTGAGATGGTATCTCATTGTGGTTTTTTTAAGATGGAGTCTCACTCTGTCTCTGTTTTAAGATGGAGTGCAGTGGTGGGATCTTGGCTCACTGCAACCTCCACCTCCCAGGCTCAAGTGATTCTCCTACCTCAGCCTCCCAAGTAGTGAGGATTACAAGTGTGTGCCACCACACCTGGCTAATTTTTGTATTTTTAGTAGAGACAGGGTTTCACCATGTTGGCCAGGCTGGTCTCAAACTCCTGATCTCAGGTGATCCACTGCCTCAGCCTCCCAAAGTGTTGGGATTACACACGTGAACCACCATGCCCAGCCAAGTATGTTTAGTTTTGTAGGAAACTGCCGAACTGCCTTCCAAAGTGGCTATGCCATTTTGCACTCCCACCTGCAGTGAATGAGAGTTCATGTTGCTCCACAACCTGGCCAGTATTTGATGTTGTCAGTCTTTTGGATTTTGGCCATTTTAATAGGTATGTAGCAACATTTCATTATTGTTTTCATTTGCATTTCCCAATGAATAATATTTTGAGTTATATTTTGAATGATGAAAGAAAGGTGATCCCTGAGTCCTCTACTCCAATAGAAGGACATTTTCTGTATCTGCAAAGACTTCCTGAAGATTTTCCCAAGCCTGTGGGGAGCAGCAGAAGTGAGTTAAGAGAACCTGTGGGAAGAAGACACCGCCAGCCACTTCCAAACACAGAGCAAAGCTCACTCGTTCGTTTTGCAAATATTTTTCGAGCTCCTAATGTGTGTGGCACTAGACCAGGCTCTATGGGCACAGGGTGAGCAAAAAGGGCCACATAGTCCCCACTCTACAGGCAGAAGCTGAGTGGGAGAGTCCTTGGAGCCATGCATATGGGGAAAACCACCTGATCAGGGAGGTCCTGCAAGGCCTCCCGGGGGAGATAACAGTTGGGTTGAGATTTGAAGGGCATTCTGGGAGAAATGGGGAGCAAAGAGTGCTCCATACACAAAAGGAAGTATGGTGAGCATGAGGAACTGAAAGGAGGCCCGCATGGCTGCAGCATGGAGAAGGAGATGGGGGTGTCCTATAAGGGGGAGAGAAAGGCAGGAGAGACCACTCAGAGCCTTGGAGAAAAACCAGTGATTGCCAGACGTGTGGGAAATTTCAGCAGCACCTTTTCAAGGCAACAGGAAAAGGGAGATTAAAGAGCTGCCTTTAGAAGGGAAAATTGGGAGTCAGGACCACTGTAATTATCACTATGCAGCAAAAGGCAATCCAGAGGAATGATTAGGAACATGGACTGAAGAGCGATTGTCTGGAACAGAGTCCTGGCTCAACTGTTTACTTGCTGTGTGACCTTGGACACATTACTTAACCTCCCTGGGTCTTGATTTCATTATCTGTAGAACACTTTGTAGGTCCATGTGCAGATTACGTGAATCAATATTGAGAGTTTAGAACAGTGCCTGACATGTTTTAAATGCCACATAAGCATTTACTGTCATCATTATCATCATCATTATCATCTCATTCTTTTTTTTTTTTTTTTTAATAAGAGATGAGGTCATGCTATTTTGCTTAGGCTGGAGTGCAGTGGCAAGATCATGGCAGTCTTGAACTCCTGGGCTCAAGTGATCCTCCCACCTCAATCTCCAGGCATACTACCATGCCTGGCTAATTTTGTAATTTTTTGCAGAGATGGGATTTTGCTATTTTGCTCAAGCTGGTCTTGAACTCCTGGCCTCAAGTGATCCTTCCACCTTGGTGTCCCAAAGTGCTGGGATTACAGGTGTGGGCCACCGCACCCAGTCTCCGTTCTTGATTGGGCAAATAAATGTTACATTTGGCAGAATCACTTACAGAGGGTAGGTACATTGCACACATGCTATTTAATTTCACAATAATTTCCTGGAAAAACATATTACTATTTGCATTTTAGAGATAAAAAATTTGAAAATCAGAAAGGTTAAATATCTCATCAAGCAGTTCACAATGAGTAGAGGCTGGATTCAAACCTAGAAGTGTCTGAATTCAAAGTCTGTGCTCCCTCTCATCTAAGATCTGCTTGAAGACAAACTATTGACTATTATGAGCTCTATATGGAGCCAGCTGACAATTAAGGGGTTCTGGTCATGGGCTTGTTGTAAGAAGCATTTGGCTCTCCCAGATCTCTGCTGATTTTAGAGAATGATGGGAGCAGAGAGAATAATGCTATATGCATTTTTAACTTTAATTACAGATGCATTTTTTCCCTTTGTAGGGAAAACTATTCCCAAATACAGGCATACCTCAAAGATATTGCAGGTTTAGTTCCAGACCACTGCAATAAAGCAAATATTGCAACAAAGACAGTTATGCAAATTTCCCAGTGCACGTCATAGTTATGTTTCTACTACACTGTACAACTGCAGTAGCATTATGTGTAAAAACATGGACATACCTTAATTGAAAATATTTTATTGCTAAAAAATGCCGCTAATCATCAGCCTTCAGCAAGTTGTAATCTTTTTGCTGGTAGAGTGTGTTACCTCACTGATGTCTACTGATTGATCAGGGTGTTGGCTGCTGAAGGCTGGGGTGGTTGTGAAAATTTCTTAAGGTAAAACAACGAAGTTTGCTGCATTGATGAACTCTTTCAGGAAAGATTCATTTGTAGCATGCAATGCTGTTGGATAGCATTTTCCCCACAGTAGAACTTCCAAAATTGGAGGCAAGTCTCTCAAACCCTGTTGTTGCTTTACTGGCCAAGTTTATGGAATATTCTCAGTAATTTGTTGTCATTTCCACAGTGTTCACAGCATCTCCACCAGGAGTAGATTCCATCTCAAGAAGCTACTTTCTTTGCTCAATTCAATTAGATTTTTGTCATGAAATTGAAGCAATTCAGTCACATCTTCAGGCTCCACTTCTCATTCTAGTTCTATTACTATTTCCACCACATCTGCAGTGACTTCCTCCACTGAAGTCTTGAATCCCTCAGTCATCCATGAAGGTTGGAATCAACTTCTTCCAAATTCCTGTTAATGTTGGTATTTTGACCTCCTCTCACGAGTTGTGAATGTTTTTAATGGCATTTAGAATGGTGAATCCTTCCCAGAAAGTTTTCAATTTACTTTGCCCAGATCCTCCAGAGGAATCACTGTCTGTGGCAGTTACAGCCTTATGAAATGTGTTTCTTAAATAATAAGACTTGAGAGTTGAAATGACTCCTTGATCCATGGGCTGCAGCATGGATGCTGTGTTAGCAGGCAAGAAAACAACATTCATCTCCTTGTACAATCTCCTTGTGCATCTCTTGAGCTCTTGGGTGACCAGTTGCATTGTCAACATGCAGTAATATTTTGAACAGAATATATTTTTTTCTGAGCAAGTTTCAACAGTGGGCTTAAAATATTCAGTAAACCATGCTGTAAACAGATGTGCCGTCATCCGGGCTTTGTTGTTCCATTTCTAGAGCACAGGTAGAGTAGATTTAGCATCGTTCTTAATGGCCCTAGGATTTTTGGAATGGTAAATGAGTATTGGCTTTAACTTAATGTCACCAGCTGCATTAACCCTTCACTTAACTTTGAGTCAGCCTCAAAACTCTTTGAAGCTATGAAGTCTGTCATTGTCTTCACCCTTCCTTCTAGCTAAGAAAGATCTAGATGGTATGTTCTTGCAATAGAAAGCTGTTTTGTTTACATTGAAAATCTGTTGTTTAGTGTAGCCACCTTTATCAATGATCTTAGCTGCATCTTCTGGATAACTTGCTGCAGCTTCTCCATCAACACTTGGCACTTCAGAACCTTGCACTTTTATGTTGTGGAGATAACTTCTTTCTCTCAATCTTATGAACCAATTTGGCTCCACATTTTTCTTCTGTAACTTTCTCACCTCTCTCAGCCTTCATAGAGTTGAAGAGAGTTAGGATCTTGCTCTGGATTAGGCTTTGGCTTAAGGGAATGTCATGGCTGGTTTGATCTATCCAGACCACTCACACTTTCTCCCTATCAGCAACAAGCCTGTTTCACTTTCTTATCATTCCTGTGTGCACTGGAGTAGCACTTTTAATTTGCTTTGAGAACTTTTCCTTTACATTCACGGTTTGGCTGGTGCAAGAGGCCTGCCTAGCTTTCAGCCTGTCTCAGCTTTCAACTTGCCTTCCTCACTAAGCTTAATCATTTCTAGCTTTTGATTTCAAGTGAGAGATGTGTGACTCTTCCTTTCACTTGAACACTCAGAGGCCATTGTAGAGTTATTCATTGGCCTACTTTCAATATTCTTGCGTCTCACATAACTGGAAGGCCTGAGGAGAGGGAGAGATGGGAGAATGGCTGGTCAGCAAAACCAAAGACACGCATACAACATTTACAGATTAAGTTTGCTACCTTACATAGGCAAAACAATTACAGTAGTAATGTGCAATACCACTAACCATAGGTCACCATAATAGATATTATAATAATGAAAAAGTCTGAAATTGTGAGAATTATCAAAATGTGACCCACAGGCACTAAGTGAGCACACGCTGTTGGAAAAATGGTGTCAAGATGCTTGCTTGATGCAGGGTTGCCCCAAACCTTCAATTTGTAAAGAGCGTGCCATCTGCAAAGAGCAATAAGCAATGCACAATAAAACGAGGCATGCTTGTAGCTGAGCAAATAATTGTTTTCTTGGAAGTGTATCTACTCTTAAAAGCTAAATTATGGGCCAGGCATGGTGGCTCACGCCTGTAATCCCAGCACTTTGGGAGGCTGAGGAGGGTGGATCACCTGAGGTCAGTAGACCAAGACCAGCCTGGCCAACAGGTTTTAGTAGTGAAACCCTGTCTCTACTAAAAATACAAAAATTGGCTGGGTATGGTGGCGTACACCTGTAATCCCAGCTACTTGGGAGGCTGAGGCAGGAGAATCGCTTGAACCCGAGAGGTGGAGGCTGCAGTGAGCTGAGATTATACCACTGTACTCCAGCCTCAATGACAGAGTGAGACTCTGTCTCAAATAAAATAAAATGAAAATAAGTAAATAAAGTATGCACAACACAGAAGATATGCCCTTAGCTGACTTGGAACTCCATGGAGCTCCGAAAGTGAAGTATAGTGTGCATGTGGTGCTGCCCATTGTGATTTATGATGGAAATAGAGGAGTAGGGAAGTGCATTTGCTATGCCTCCCTAGAGGCTTCAGGATCATTCTGTGGGTAGAGGAGCAGCTTCTGGAGATAATAGAATTGTCCTCCAGCTGCTCACACTTCACCCAGTCTGTGGCCAGATGTAAAAAGCTGGAGAACTTGTTTCCAGGATCAGAGATGAGGAGATGCAAGAGGCTTCTGTAAGCAAAGCAATGAACTATGGTATAATCCAGTTTGTGAAGGAAGATGCCTCTGAAGAACGAGTGGAGGTCAACTTAAAAATCAGCAGAATGCAATGGACTCTCATTTCCCCACTGATTACCTTCACTGTGGCTAGTGTATAAGCTGGGCTGTTTGTTCCTGGTAAATGTCCCTGATTCTGTCCTGAAGCTTTGGCCCAATCAGGAGCCCGAGCTGTGCACTTTTCATCTCCCAAGGGTGCAGCAAGATCAGGGAAGCATACCTTTGCAAATAAGACATGCACCGTGTCAAATGGAAATGATTTCCTTGGCAGTGAGTGAAGCACTTTCATGATAACAATTTGGAATCCTGGAAAACTATCTGGACTTCGAAATGGAAAATGAGCTCTGCACTTTGCTGCTTTTGGGACCCCACCTCCTCGTCTCCAAATGTGGATGTTACGTTAAGTTGCTGGAGTGGCAGCTGTCTGGCCAGGGTTGTCTTCCGCTCTGTGGTTGCCATAGTGCGCTGAACATTGGCCTCTCATTTTAAAACTCCCAGTTCTTTCTATCCTAAGGCCAGTTATAGTACTATGTTTAACCTAAAAATTAAGATTTATATCATAGTATGACAGTTGTGGTCAACATTCTTTATTTCAACAACTTCTTGATTTTATTAACTTTATTTCTTTCAACAACTTTCCATTTAGCTATGTTGTTAGAAAAACGTATGGAATACCGAGGGAGGTTATAGGACAAGAAATACGTACTTGGAAAGATAGTTTTTGTCTCCTAAGAGATTGCCCCCATTGTGGAGGGTTGTGTGGTATACCTTATTTAGCTGTGTGAGGTTTGTGTTTTTGAAGGGCTCCCCATAAATGTCATTCTCAACTCTGCTGGGGATCTAAAGAATTTGAAAATTTAAACCAGGAGAGACAGATAGGGGCAAAATATCAAGTTAAAAAGAGCAAAGTTGGAGAATGTGGCCTTAGGGCTGACAGCCAAGCGTGCTTGTGAATACCGAGCCCAGAAGCAGGCCCCTCTCCACTACCAGGCAGCACAGCGCTGGCCTTCCCCACCAAGCTTAATCATTTCTAGCGTTTGATTTAAAGTGAGACATGTGCAACTATTCCTTTTACTTGAACACTTAGAAGCCAATATAAGGTTCTTCATTGGCCCAGTTTCAATATTGTTGTGTCTCAGGGATCAGGGAGGCCACGTGTTGGGACGGGTGTGCTGGTTTGCTACAGGTGCCATAATAAAGTACCACAAATTAGATGGCTTAAAGCAATAGGAATTTGTTGTCTCATAGTTCTGAAGGCTAGAAGTACAAGATTAAGGTGTTGGCAGGGTCTTCTTCCCTCCAAACCCCATAAGTGGGAGTCCTTCCTTATCTCTTCCTAGCTTTTGGTGGAGCTGTCAATCCTTGGCTTGCGGCTGCATCACTTAGATCTCCACTTCTGCACTTTCATGGCCTTCTCCCTATTTATCTCAGTCTGTGTCCAATTTTTTTTTCTTCTTCTCCTTCTTCTTTTTTGAGATGGAGTCTTGCTCTGTCACCCACGTTGGATTGTAGTGACATGATCTCGGCTCACTGCAACTTCTACCTCCCAGGTTCAAGCATTTCGCCTGTTTCAGTCTCCTGAGTAGCTGGGATTATAGGCATGCATCAACATGCCTGGTTAATTTTTCTATTTTTAGTAGCGATGGGGTTTCACCATGTTGGCCAGGCTGGTCTCTAACTCTTGACTTCAGGTGATCTGCCCACCTCAGCCTCCCAAAGTGCTGGGATTACAGCTGTGAGTCACTGTGGCCGGCCAAATTTTCTTCTTATAACAACACTATTCATGTCGGATTTAGAGCCTGCGCTTATGACTTCACCTTAACAATTTCATCTACAAAGACTCTATTTACAAATAAGGTCACATTTTGAGGTCCAGGTGTGTCGTGAGTGTTCCTTCTGGTGGGTTCATGGTCTCACTGACTTCAGGAACGAAACCACGGACCTTGGCAGTACGTGTTACAGCTCTTAAAGGTGGTGTGGACCCAAAGTGTGAGCAACAGCAAGATTTTTTTGTGGAGAGCAAAATAACAAAGATTCCACAGCATGGAAGGGGACCCAAGCAGGTTACTGCTGCTGGCTGAGGTGACAAGCTTTTACTCCCTTATTTGACCCTGACCACGTCCTGCTGATTGGTCCATTTTACAAAGTGCTGGTTGGTCCATTTTACAAACCTCTAGCTCACCACAGAGCGCCGATTGGTGCATTTTACAATCCTAACTACAGAGTGCTGATTGATGCATTTTACAATCCTCTTGTAAGACAGAAAAGTTCTCCAAGTCCCCACTTGACCCAGGAAGTCCAGCTGGCTTCATCTCTCACTGGGATTTGGACTTCAATATGTCTACTGGGTGGTGGGGCCGGGACACAATTCACCTCACAACTGTGAGACTTTGTGCAGCTCACAGCACTGGTCACAGAGAACACCGGCTCTCTGAGCACAGCTTTTTCCCTAAGACAAAGAGTCATGCATATGGAGTTATTTACTTCAAAGATAGGAGGAGAACTCAATGAGATTGAGAAAAAAGAACAATACAAATGAGGAACAAAATGAAACAGATGAAGACAATTGATGGATTCCTAGCTTGACTATGAAAAGAAAATGTCCAAATAAACATGAGCGGAAATTCAAAGGGAGATATTACAAATGTTACCACAGAAATGCAACAGATCATCAGAGACTACTAGAAACAACAATATGCCCACAAACTAGAAAACATAGAGGAAATGGATAAATTCCTGGAAACGGGCCAGTCACGGTGGCTCAAGCCTGTAATCCCAGCACTTTGGGAGGCCGAGACGGGCGGATCATGAGGTCAGGAGATCGAGACCATCCTGGCTAACACGGTGAAACCCCGTCTCTACTAAAAAATACAAAAAGCTAGCCGGGTGAGGTGGCGGGTGCCTGTAGTCCCAGCTACTCGGGAGGCTGAGGCAGGAGAATGATGTAAACTTGGGAGGCGGAGCTTGCAGTGAGCTGAGATCCAGCCACTGCACACCAGCCTGGGCGACAGAGTGAGACTCCATCTCAAAAAAACAAACAAAAAAAGATAATAATAATAAATTCCTGGAAACATACAACTTCCCAACATTAAACCAGGAAGAAATAGAAATCCTGAAGAGACCAGTAACAAATAGTGAGCTTGAATCAATAAAAAGTCTCCCAGCAACAACAAAAAGCTCAAGAGCAGGTGAGTTTACAGACGAATTCTACCAAACATACAAAGAAGAACTGGTACCAATCCTCCTGAAACTCTACCTCAGATTTCACCATCAGTTAAATGTACCATTTTTCCTAGGAACCAAGTGAGGCAAGACTTACAGAGAAGTGAGGAGTGTCAGCCAGTGGAGGTCCATCTTCTGCAGTGAAAATTAGTAAGAAAGAAGAATCGTACTCCCTGCTATGAGCTTAAAATTTATGTCCCCCCCCCCCCAAAATTAATACATTGCCTAGTCTTCCATGCAATAGTATTAAGAGGTGCAGCCTTTGGGAGGGGATTAGGTCATAAGGGTTCCACTCTCATGGATGGGATCAATGCCTTTATAAAAGAAACTTTAGGAAACCTGTTTGCCCCTTCTGGCATGTGAGGGTGCCATAGCAAGAAGGTGCCATCTATGAAGCAAGAAAACCTTGTCAAACACAGAATCTGCCGGTGCCTTGATCTTGGACTTCCCAGCCTCCAGAACTGTGAACAATAAATTTCTGTTATGTATTGCCCAGTCTAAGGTATTTAGCTATAGCAGCTGGAATGGACTAAGACACCTCCCATTATTCAATTTTAGTATCCATTGAACATTCAGTTTAACATATTAACGAAAGCTCATTTTCAGGGCATTGCCATTCTCATGAACTTTAGAAGTATAGTTTCTTTTTTGTGGGGATGCTTTGCATTTTGCTTGCAACTCATATTCCTAGAGAAAAGAGAACACTATTTCCCTGGCCATCCCAGCACATGTTCTGGACAAACTTCTCAACCTCCTGTTTCTAGTATTGGAAGTCCTCCAGGGAATGCCCTCTGGTGGGCGTCTCATTTTGACTTCCACCTGGGCTCTGTCTTACAACATCTCCTTAATTCTACGCAGAAGCACCTTGATCAGATTCCTCTATAACACTACTTAATAGTTTTCCATTCAAGTTATCCTCATAAGCATTAAAAAAATCAAACTCTCTGGAATTGTTCTGAACTTCTAATCCTCTAAGCCTCCATTCTAGGGTTAGAGAATATGAGAATCTGTTTTGGGGAGGCTTGGGGTGGCTACTTCCTATAAAATTAACAAGTCTGATAAAGACGATGGTGTGACTCTTTATTCTATTTTAGTTCAGTTGGCATCAGTGAAGGCAGGAGCCATGAATTCACTGCACGGGGCTTATGAAACGTGCCTGGCTGCTTCAGATTTTTCTTTGGAGCTCACAACTCATAAGTGTTCTCCTGGGTTAGTGATAGGAGATTCTTCATCTGTGCTGGGAGAAGAAAGATTGAGTTGGGGACAGGGATTTGGATTTTTAATTCTTTGGCTTGAAGTCAAATTTTGGTGCAAATACATTACATGAAAGAGGTAATGTTATGAAAAATTATCTATTATTAATAGGTAGACATGAATTTGTTTCCAAAATGAGACCCATGGACTCTGGAGCTGGGAGAAAGAACCGGACAACTGGTACGCATGGGTCCTGCCAGGTGGGGCAGACCTGTGGAAGTCCTTGTTCGTTGGGAGGAGGCATTAGGAGAGCTCTGAGAGATGAAGAGGGCGTGACAAAACGAAGGAGAGCAAAAAAAGAGAGGCAGAGGAAACAAAAAACCAAATGTTTCCTCTATTAAAATGTTTGCTTTGGTCAGGCACTGTTACTTATGCCTGCAATCCCTGCACTTTGGAAGGCTGAGAAGAGAGGGTCACTTGAAGCCAGGAGTTTGAGACAAGCCTGGGCAACATAGAGAGACCTCTGTCTACAAAAAACTTAAAAAATTATCCAGGTGTGGTGGCACACACCTGTAGTCCTAGCTACTCAGGAGGCTGAGGTGGGAGCATAACTTGAGCCTAGGAGGTTGAGGCTGCAGTGAGCCATGATCATGCCACTGCACTCCAGCCTGAGTGACAGAGCAAGACACTGTCAAAAACAAAAACAAAAACAAACAAACAAACAAAAAAAGAAACACGCTTGAACAAATCCTGTGAGAAATGATTACACAGTCTTAACTTGGTCAGTATTTGTACGAATGAAGAATGCTTGTGTGTTTGCAGAAAGGGAGACAAAGAAAGTCAGCCTTTGTTTTAACTTCCTGTGATGCCAATCAGGTGAGGTGGAACTCGAGGTGTCAAGGCAGACTGATTCTTATTTGTAGGGGTGTTTCATTTTGCACAATATGAACAGTGCAAATATTCATTGCACAGTAGTTCACATACTCTTCTCAATAAAAACCAATTTTTTAATTACTTTGGGAGACATTCAAATAAATGTTACGGTGAGTGGAGTTTTGATGAAGCACACACGCTTTTGTCATTGCATTGCAGTTAAGTGAGTAATCACTTTCCTGCTTCTGCTCCACACATCTCGATTGCCTGAGGTCTGGTGTGCTGAGTGAGTCCACCTGCACGGACCCTTATTGTGCATGGTGAATGTGCTGTGCGCAGTCAGCCCAAGTTCTACTCCAGCAGGTCAGAGTCATCTGAAACAGCTCTCGAGTTTCTCATACAATCTGAGCTAACTGCTGCCTGACCAAACAGGCAAGTGCAGTGGGAGGAATACATCATAATTCCCCTTCCAAATCTGTCTGAATAAACATTTGCACAACGGCTGATCAAGGCTCTGTGTGTTAACTATCACGTCCGGTGCTGACAATTTATACAACCTCTTCGTGAAGATTCTCCTGGTGAACCTTTCATTTTTGCAGTTCACGCTATGACATTACTAGGAAGTACTGTTTGTGTTTGCAAAATACAGCTACATGCTTGCATCCATTCATGTTTATTTATATAGATGCTCTTAGCACCAGGGCAACAGCAGGTTTGACAGGAGAGGAACTTTTCTGCTGAAGACATACCACAGATGCCGTGACTTGAAAGAACCCCATTGTTTCTTTCTTTGCCTGAACATAGCTAAGCAAGAAGGTTTTTTTGAGAAACAGTAACATGAAGAACATGGATAAAGTTAATCTTCAACTTGAGACCATTACAGCCAGGAAATGGAGGTGAATTTTAAATCTTGTTGGCTGTTATTCTGTCTTTATACCTGTAATTACTTCCCTTCCTTCCCATCCTTTCTTTCCCCCCGCTACAAAGATGGTGCCAGTGGGAGTAGAGCTGGGAACAAGGTTTAATATTGTGATTTTGAGTTATTATCTTTAAAGTCACTTTGCTACCAGGTTTCCTTGGGTGTTGAATTCAAATCACTTTTGTTTAAAAACATTGGTTTTCTTTTTGTTATTTTTTCCCTCTATTGCTCCTTTTTCTTCTGGGTGTATTTAAATATGGAAATCTTCCTCTCAAAGGGGCTGATATGAAGAGTGGGAAGACTCCCACAATGAGAAAACCCTGCACTCTACCGAATCACAACTCTCATTCCCAGGTGATTAGTGATTTGGTGGAGCTCAGTGTTCATTATAAAGTTATTCATAAGCAATGATGATCATTTCCGGAGAAAAAGACAATGATCAATTTCATGGCCCCATATGTAATCGTGACTACTTTCAGGCATTTATCAATGATCAATTACCCATTCCCTGTTAATTAAGAGCTTAATCTTCCCACTCATGTAATGTGAACAATGGTGCACTGTTGCAAGCTGCCTATTATATTTCCTCAGGACAAAGACCAAAGTAACTGGTCAGGGAGTGCTCAGAGCTGTCACAGTGGATTTCCTGCCTCTCCAGCCAAACACAGTAGGCACAGTTCAGTATTAACAGATACATGTTTTCTATGAGCTAGGATGATGTCCTTCCCCGATAAAGCCAACGTTGAACACATTTTATCTTTTAGCCTCAATATCATCACTCTTTTTTATATTTTTACAAATATGCATAGTGAATAAGAGAAGAATAAGAGAGGGAAGAGAAGAAGAATAATGTTCCCAACACAAAGAACAGATAAATGTTTGAGGTGATGGAGATCCCAGTTACTCTGATTTAATCATCACACATTGTATACAGGTATCAAAATAGCACAGGTACTCCTAATACGCACACAACTATTAGTTATCAATTAAAAAGAGAAGAAATGTCTCAGATACCAAGTTTCTTGCTACCTAGGTTAATGCTTCATTTCCCTGCTGCCTTCTCCAAAAACAGCATCTCATCACCTGTATTCCTCCCAGTATTGAGCCTCTGGGTGGGTGGGGACCCGCCATGTTCTCTGCATGGCCACTTCCACAGAGACTCTCACTTTGCTCCCCTCCTCTTCTGGAATCCCTGCATTTGAATTGCATCTTAGACTGACCAGTCACTGTTACAGTCATCTACAACCCCAGGGCCCTTCCCCTGCTCTCTGTTGGTTTTTTCAATATGACCATTGCCTTAACTCTTGGTGAGTTAAATACCCACATACTGTACATAAGCTGGTCTCTCTATTCCCTGACTTATTCTCCAAAGATCTCATTCTAGACACCACTTCAGTTCCCCATTCCACAGTCACATCCTGGAATAGCTAGAAAGTTCATATTTCCATTGCAAACATCCTGGGCTCCAACTGCAGCCTTCTTCCTCTGTCACTTACTTCCTTCACTGCCCTGTCCGCAATGATGCTTTGACCTGCCTGCACCCCTTAACTAACTGTGTCCAGAGAAAATCACATGCCCAGGCTTGCTACTCTAAGTTCTTTCATGACCCTGAGCTTCCAGGGGGACTTGAGTGCACGTAGCAGCCAGGCTTCATCTCTATGGTCCACTCAGTGCTCCTGGCCCTTGCCAGGACTCACTGTCCTTTCTGTACTCTTGCACCTTCTTCATTCAGTTGATGATCTTCCTTCCTTCCTATCTAACAGAGAAAGCAAAGGTGATCAGAAGAGAACTTCCACCTGCTCTCCTCATTTTTTTCTGCTCACCTATCTGAAATCTAGGTGGAGTTTCCGAAATCTCAATGCTTGACTCCCTGCAGCTGAAGGCTCAACACCACATGCAAGCTGCCAAGGCTTAAAGCTTGCATCTTCTGAAGCCACAGCCTGAATTCTATGCTGGCCCTTTTCAGCCAGAGCTGGAGCAGCTGGCACAAAGGATACCAAGTCCCTAGGCTGCACACAGGATGGGGACCCTGGGCCCAGCCTATGAAACCACTTTTTCCTCCTAGGCCTCAGGGCCTGTGATGGGAGGGGCTGCCGCGGGGACCTCTGACGTGCCCTGGAGACATTTTCCCACTTTGTCTTGAGGATTAACATTTGGCTTCTCATTACTTATAAAAATTTTTGCAGTTTTCTTGAATTTCTCCTCAGAAAATGAGATTTTCTGTTCTATTGCATGGTCAGGCTACAAATTTGTTGCACTTTTATGCTCTGTTTCCCTTTTAAAACCGAATGCCTTTAACAGCACCCAGGTCACTTCTTGAATGCTTTGCTGCTTAGAAATTTCTTTCACCACATACCCTAAATCATCTCTCTCAAGTTCAAAGTTCCACAAATATCTAGGCAGGGGCAAAATGTTGCCAGTCTCTTTGCTGAAACATAACAAGAGTCACCCTTGCACCAGTTCCCAACGAGTTACTCATCTCCATCTGAGACCACCTCGGACTGAATTTTATTATCCATATCACTATCAGCATTTTGGTCAAAGTCATTCAACAAGTCTCTAGGGAGTTCCAAACTTTCCCACATTTTCCCATCTTCTTCTGAGCCCTCCAAATTGTTCCAACCTTTGCCTGTTCCCCAGTTTCAAAGTCACTTCCACATTTTCAGGTATCTTTTCAGCAGTGCCCCACTCTACTGGTACCAATTTACTGTACTAGTCTGTTTTCATGCTGCTCATATTTTCATCCATACCCAAGACTGGCCAATTTACAAAAGAAAGAGATTTAATTGGATTTACAGTTCCACATGCCTGGGGAAAACCTCACAATCATGGTGGAAAGCAAGGAGGAGCAAATCTCATCTTACATGAATGGCAGCAGGCAAAGAGAGAGAGAGCTTGTGCAGGGAAACTCTGCCTTATAAAGCCATCAGATCTCATGAGACTTATTCACTATCATGAGAACAGCACAAGAAAGACCTGCCCCCATCATTCAATTACCTCCAACTGGGTTTCTCCCACAACATGTGGGAATTCAAGATGAGATTTGGGTGGGGACACAATCAAACCATACCAGTCATTGTGATGAGATGCTGTCTTCCTTTCTGCTTTCACCCCTTCTAATGCACCTTGCACACTACCGTCAACCTTCATAGAGTGCACATGAGTATGGCTTGATTTAGTCTGTTTGGGCAGCTATGACAAAATGCCATCAATTGAGTAGCTAATAAATGATAGATATTTATTCCTCATAGTTCTGGAGTCTGGGAAGTCCAAGATCAAGGTAATGGTAGATTCAGTGTCTGGTGAGGCCACCTTCCTCACAGACAGCACCTTCTGTATCCTCATGTGGCGGAAGAGGCTAACTAGTTCTCTTTGATAATGGCACTTATTCCATTCATGAAGGTTTTGTCCTCATGATTGAGTCACCTCCCAGTGGGCCTGCTTTCTATACAAGCACATGGATGATTAGGTTTCTATACATGGATTTGGAAGGGAACACAAACATTCAGATCATAGCACTATTCCCTTGTCTACAATCCAGCAACCTGTCTTAGGTAACTTCATCCCTTTGGATAAATATTCAGTCTGTTCAAAATCTAGGTGCTGACATGTGTATGCTTGAGTCTTAAAGGTGAAAGTTTCCTACAAGTAGTTTTGGGCACTCCTAGGCAATCCGTTCTGTTCAATTGCAAATAGACCCTCCAAGAGAAAGAGGAGGTAGACTGTGCTTCTTAAAGTATGCAGCAATCTAAATACAGTAGTCCCCTCTTATCTACAGGGGGTATGTTTCAAGACCACAGTGGATGCCTGAAACCCTGGATAGTATGGAAGCCTATGTGTACTGTTGTCCTTAGTGTCTGCAGGGGATTGGTTCCAGCGTCTCTGGCAGATACCAAAACCCACAGGTGTTCAAAAGTTCCTTATATAAAATAGTTAATATTTGCATATAATCTACACCTCCTGTATACTTTCAATCTTCTCTAGATTATTTATTGATATGGTTTGGCTGTGTTCCTACCCAAATCTCATCTTGTACTGTTGCTCCCATAATTCCCCCATGTTGTGGGAGGGACCTGGTGGGAGACAATTGAATCACAGGGGTGGTTTCCCCTGTACTGTTCTCATGGTAGTGAATAAGTCCCATGAGATCTGATGGTTTTACAAAGGGGAAACCCTCTTTGCTTGGCTGTCATTCTGTCTTGTCTGCTGCCATGTAAGATGTGCCTTTTGCCTTCTGCCATGACCGTGAGCCCTCCCAGCCACATGGAACTGTGAGTCCATTAAACCTCTTTTTCTTTATAAATTGCCCAGTCTCAGGTATGACTTCATCAGCAGCGTGAAAACAGACTAATATACTTATAATACCTAATATGATGTAAATACTACGTACATAGTTATTATATTATATTGGCTTTTATTTGTATTATTTTTTATTGTTGTATGGTTATTTTTATTTTTTTAAAAATATTTTTGATCCAAGGTTGGTTGAATTTGCAGATGTGGAACCCATGGACATGGAGAGCTGGCCGTGTTGTGTTCTTTTCCTATATATACAGAGCTATGAAAAGGTTTTATTTATAAATTAAGCACAGGAAGAAATTAAAAACAATAACTAGTAATAAAATATAACAATTACAACAGTGTGCTGTAATAAAAGTTATGAGAATATGGAAAAAAATCTTTTAACTCTCCCAGGTAGGCTCTGGGTGGATGAGAGGGAGCTCCTCTTGGCAGAAGCTGGAGGTGTTAAGATACACACATTTGCAGCCCGTTTGCTGCCTCTGCTGGGGTGCTGCTCATCATGTCTCATCCCCTGGTCCCATCTGGTTGAGCTGTCCCACTGCTACTTGCCTCTGGATAATTGGAGTCTTGGCCAATTGCTTTTTTGAAATAGAAGGAAAGACATGATATAGTGATCCAGATGCAAATAGGTGGGCAGACAAGTGAGGAGAGCATGTGAAAGTTCTCTTCTGATTACCTTCGCTTTCTCAGTTAAATAGAAAGCAAGATCATCATGCAATGATTAACAGGGAAATCTCTCCTCCATGTTCATGGTTAAGGCCAAATCTCTGTCACCGCATGCCATGCCCTGCGTAGCTGGCTCTGCCTACCTCACTTCTTGCTGCTTCTCTGTAATGTACTGCATGGGAGACTTTGGAGCATGCCTCTCAGTCCCTAAGTGTATGCCCTGGCCTCCAGCCTTCTGTGCCTGCCCTCATGTGGCTCCTTCTGTTGGGCTTACCTCACTTTTGTCTGCCAAATGGTCCCCTACCCATACCTCAGGGCCAATCCAGTGGGTTACCTCTGGGGGCAAGTTTCCATGAATACCCTGGATGGAGCTAGCTATCTTCCCTTTGGTCCCTGACATAGTTTGAATGTCAGTCCCCTCCAAATCTCATGTTGAAATGTGATCCCCAGTGTTGGAAGTGGGGCCTGGTGGGAAGTGTTGGGTCATGGGAGTGAATCCTTCATGAATGGCTTGATGTCTTTCCCATGGTAATGAGTGAGTTCTTGCTCTGTTCACTCAGGAGTTGGTTGTTTAAAGGAGCCTGGCACCTCATCTCTCTCTTGCTTTCTCTTTCATGCTCCCTTTCTCAACACATGACATGCTGGCTACCTTCCCTCCCACCATAACTAAAAGCTTTCTGAGGCCTTACCAGAAGCCAAGCAGATGCTGACGTCTGGTTGTGCTTGCACAACCTGCAGAACTGGGAGCCAAATAATCTTTTCTTCATAAATTTCACAGTCTCAGATGTTCCTTTATAGCAACGCAAAACTGATAAACACAGGTCCCTTATGGTACCTTGTCCATATGCCTCTGTGACCATGTATACAATGATTTATTTGAGACCTTTATTTTTGTGTCTTACTCACCCTCTCCCCCAGGGTAGGGACCTGTCCTGGCTCATGAAACCACCAGTGTCTAGCACAGTGTCCTGCACATAGTAAATGTTCAATGTTTGTTTGTTTGAAGGCAAAAATGGATGAATGGGCAGGATTTTTGCCTTTATCTAGGTCTTCAGCTAGTCACTGATTGTAGAGATACAAAATGGAGCAATTTTTAAAAAGTGAATAGTAAACAAACAAAGAGAACATGTAATAACAGCAACTTAACTAACATTTTAAAGTTAAGTTGCTGACTAATTTCACTCCCAAGATTTAGAAATGGTGTATAAGTCTAAGTCATCACTTTCTCCCTCTCATTTTCAAAGTAGAACTTCCAAATCAAACGATGCTGACCATTTAAAAAAATTTGTTTTCAGAAATAGGAGAATATATAAAGTGCTTAATCAGAAGGGCTCAATATCACTGAAAATAATATCAAAGATTCCAATAGCAATGTTTTGCAACACATTAATAAATAATCAAAAAGCAAGAAACCATCATTTAGACTTTGGGATGTACAGATAAACTTGGTTGAAAGAATTGGTATCATCAATTCAGACAATAGCTGTGACCCAGGAAGGGATTACCAGTTTTGCTGTACTTAAAATTCTGTACTTTGCTTTGCTCTAAGTCTGCATTTCGCTTGTGCCACTAGATGCTTGTTCTAACTCTGTTTCATGTTGGGTTGTTGCTCTGCTGGGAAGATGAGCTTTCAGAGACTCAGTTCACAGCAGACAGTGGACTTTGGTTAAATATGAAGAATGCCTTTCTCTCTAAACTATAATAAAGTCCTTTTACATCACATTCATCCTGATATTACCTTATTCGCTTTATTGACTACAGAGTACTTATACAAGCGATCAAGTCTTATAAAAATTGAATCTAGCAGCAGCTATAAATAATTAAACTTCTCCTAGCTGGGACTTGCCTGTATAAAGATGTTACAAATTCAGAGTCATAACAGGGAGGGTAGAACAATGATTTATCATTGCGAAGCCTAACAACTCCCAGCTTCTGGCTTTGTGTTTCTACCCATCTGGCTCATTGCTGAGTCCTAGGGTCATTTGTGTCCACAAAGCTTCATGGCGGGAGACAGAGAGACACAAGAAACCAGAGTAACAATCTCAGTGGTGGTTTCTCATAACTGGATCCACGCATGCCTATGTTAGAGTGAGACTTTTCATAGCTAACTTCAATTGCTATTTCAGGAAGATCCCTCACCATCTGAAGAAATGCATCCACTCTGCATTAATTTTAGAACATGCCACAGTGATATGGGTGGGGAAAAATGGGCCGTCTTTTAGGAGCCTGGCGCCTGCTTGTAGTAGCAGACACACCTCTCATCTGCCCTGCTTTAAAAAACGTAACCATTCATCATTAGACAAACTCACTTTAAAATGTGAGCACAGTCGTTACCAGATCAGTCTCAAACTATTCATTTTTGTGACAGTATTTAATTATGATCTCAGTGCAAGATAAAAGCTTCTGATGAAGTCTTTGTATATTCTCTTATAAATTTGATTACCAATTCATGTAAGACACTACTCATAAAAGTAGAGATTAAATGAATAACAATTGCCTTGAAATAAAATTGTTACCAGAGAGAGAAAGGTGTGTATTTTCATTTTCCTTGGGTGTAACAAGGGTGCTTGATGCTGCACGTGTGGGACGTGGTGCTGAGGTCAGTTCCCTGGCACTGCTGTCATCCCACGGAAGCCAACGTTAAAAGGACTAAAAGCATCCATGGAGATGGGTTCACGGTAGGAATCCCATGTCACAGATGAGGCTGGTGGGTGTCGGGGAGGGTGTCATGCCCACCTACCTGCATCAGGACCAGGATGTGTGTTTTGTGTGACCACAAGGCCAGAGGGGCTCTGGAGGGCAGATACTTCAAAGGCAGTTATTGTGTGCACAGTACGCATGCAGAAGGAGCAAAAACTGCTTGTGGGGAAGAATTTGATCAAACAAAAAAATGAGAAGCAAAAGGGAGGAGTGAGAAAAGGAGGGTATGGGAACAGGCTTAGAGAAAAGGGAAGATGAACAATTTAAGACAAATGTGAAATACTACCTCTCGATTTTGTCTGGAGCCAACCTGATGGCTACCAGGCATTTTCTATGCTTGAGTGTGAAATTCCATTTTTGCAATTAGCCCAAGTGTTTTCAAAAGAGAGGCCCGCTACTCCAGGCCTGGGGACACCTAAGATGAAGGATGAAGGATGCCTCTCATAGGCGGCCGCTTATGAGCACACAGCTTAAGCCCCATGGACACCAGGACCTGCTGGATGACTCATCCATTCAGGACTGCTGGTTTCTCCACTCTGTGTTACAAAAATCTCGGGAGATGGAGACTCCAAAATCTCACATCTCACTTCAGTGGTCAAGCTCCTTGAGAGTGATTTTTTCCTGCTTCAATGAACAACTGTTCCCACTTGTTTATTCCTCTGTGAGAGAGAAAGCTGTTCATCAACATTAAGAAAAACCTTGTACCTGACATTGTTGAAAAGTCATTATGTAACCATATCTCAGCCATTTCAGTCCCTTTGCATATTTCTCTAAAATTGAGAAAATTTATATTAAATGAGATGCAGAGTGTATGGCAGGGAGATAACGTTTGAATGTATTTTTGCATCCAATTCTCAACTTAGCCACTTACTGAGCACCTACTATGTGTAATTAAGGCTGTTAATGGCAACATCCTTCTCTGGAATCAGTTGATCACGAATGTGATTTTGCACAAGTTTTTTTTTTTTTTTTTTTTTTTTTTAATATTTTTGAGAGAAAGTTTTGCTCTTGTTGCCCAGGTTGGAGTGCAATGGCATGATCTCAGCTCACTGCAACCTCCACCTCCCAGGTTCAAGCGTTTCTCCTGCCTCAGTCTCTCCAGTAGCTGGGATTACAGGCACCTGCCACCAAGTCAGGCTAATTTTTGTATTTTTGGTAGAGGGGGGTTTCACCATGTTGGCCAGGCTGATCTTGAACTCCTGACCTCAGCTGATCCAGCCACCTCAACCTCCCAACATGCTGGGATTACTGGCATGAGCCACGGCGCCTAGCCTTGCACAAGTTTCTTACTCCTTCTAGGTTTTCCCTAAAAGTGATTTTGTAAAATGGGGATGATGATATTTAAATGATCATCATAACAATGGCATCTTTGAAATATGTAGAATGTCAACTAAATACTAGATGCTTAATAAATTTTAAATTTTGGCCAGGCACACTGGCTCATGTCTGTAATGCCAGCAGTTTTGGAGACTGAGGAGGGAGGACTGCTTGAGTACAGGAGCTCAAGACCAGCCTGGGCAACATAGTTGACTTTTAAATTTTCATATGATAATAGCCCTATTTAGAATTAGTGACAAAATGATGAATTAATTACTCAATAATTAGGTTTGGAACAATGGGATAATCATATTTTTAAAGTTAGATTATTATCCACAAAATCTCAAATTACTTAATGGCTCTAGGTCTTCCCTAAAAGCAGAGTTGTAAAATGCTGATGATGAAATTTAAATGATTATCATGAGAATGGCATCTTTCAAATGTGTAGAATGTCAACTACATATTAGATCCTTAATACATTTTAAATTTTGGCCAGGCACAGTGGCTCATGCCTGTAATTCCGGCACTTTTGGAGGCTGATTTTAATGTAAAACACAAAACTATAGGAGTACTAGGAAAATTTTAAGAGAAATACGTTATAGCCTTTGGGTACAAAGGGCCTTTCTTAGCATTACATCAAAGCTAGAAATTGTGAGAAAAAATATTCTTATAGGAATGATTGTACACAGATAGTCATTCAAAGATGTCAGTTGCCAAATAGTTTTACTGTTAATGACATGTAAAATGCTTAGTATATAATTTTACATGATAAAAATCATGCAAAAGCAGCATACAAAACTGTTCACTCCATATTCTACGCTATTTTGAGAATGCAAATTAAAATACCTACAGCCAGTTGTGATGGGTTACACCTGTAGTCCCAGCTACCTGGGAGGCTGAGGTCAGAGGATTGCTTGAACCCTGGAGTTGGAGGCTACAGTGAGCTATGACGGCACCACTGTACATCAGCCTGGGTGACAGAGTGAGATCCAGTCTCCGAAAAAAAAAGTTAACAAAGAAATTTTAACTTTTAATTTGGGGACTATGCCACGTGTAAAGGCTCACAGAAAAATCATGATTCAGACCTTGCCCTCCAGGAACACGTTGTCTAGCAGGAGCCAGGTGATACAGGAGGGATGTGAGAAAGCCTCCAGGGAAACAGACCAGGGGTTGGGCTTGTTTGGGGGTGACGTGGAAAGGCTTACCTGGGTAAGACCTGTCTGTGAAGGGCAGGAGTACAGGGGAAGGTGACATGAAAGCCTTAAAGGGGGGCAGTTGCCACCGCTACAAGAGGTAGCTGTTGAAAGTCTCATCTGGGAAGAAGCTGGTCAGGCGGTGGCCTATTGTGACTGCATTCCTCTAAAACCAGACAGTTTCCTGTTGGCGAGCTGAGGCCCAAGCGTGGACAACAGCACAGCTCTCCCTGCTGGAGCCTGGTCTAGGAAGGAGGGCAGCAGGAAGCAAAGTCCGTGTCTGGGGACTCTCAGCCCAGGGTGTAGGACCCTTGGCCTCTGAATGGTGCTGCTGCAGGACTGTGCCTGGGGATGCTATTGAGGTCGTGGAAAGACTCATTTGGATGTAAACTCCTGGTTGCCTGAATGGCTGCTGTTCTCAAATTCACATAGATTGGACAGAGGCCCTTCATGGTGGAGGGAGCGGAGCCTGGCTCCCAGGCTCTCGGTCTCCAGCCTCCTCTTCTGCTATCAAAGCCCCAGCCTGGGCTGGCAGCTTTTCAGGGAGGCTTGTCTATCCGTCGCTATGCAGCAACTCTGATTCCCATGAAGGCTAGTTCCACAGGGATGTCCATAGAGTAAAAATCCTTGAGAGACTAAACTGAGATTAAGTGGTAGGAAGCCTAGAACAGCAGTCCCTGACTGGATAGAAAATCAACAGATCCCTCAGAGAACAACACCCCTGGCCACACCCCTCCTCCAAGGGCCGAGGTAGGTCAGTTGTGCAAATGACAAAGCCAGTGGCTCCCTGGGCTTGGCTCTGCGTCTCAGGGGCCATCAGTGTGTGCGTGACATCCAGCATGAAGAATGAGTTTGAATGGATCAGTGCCACCGAGACTCCTAATCTGTTTTGGAGAAGGAAATGCAGTTGACATAATTTCTGTCATGGGCTGTGTGCCCCACGCTCTCACATTACCATGACTCACCTTGCAGGAAACTGATGTATAGCTGTGGGTTGTGCTGGACCAGGGAACAATACCATTTTCAATGCTGAGAGGGGAAAAGAGTTTGCCAGACACATGGGCCTTGGGAGTGGTTTCGATGTCTGCCAGGCGTCAGGTGGCCTCCCTCAAATCCCAGAGTCTTGTTCACGTCACCACAGAGCATCAGCCGAGGCAAACACCACCTTCCTCGCTAAGCATTTGCCGTCCCCTGGTGGTTTCTGCAATAAAATAATAATCACTGCTCTTTCCTGAGAGCTAACTCAAAGCCCTGCATGTTGCATCATCTTCAATGCCCGTCAGACCTAAAAGGCAGGATGATCACCACCATTTTGTAGATGAGGAAACTGAGGCTCAGGGAGTTTTCAGGACTTGTCTGGGTTTGCACAAGCTTGGAAAAAGATTTGAACACAGGTAGGTCTAACAAAGCTCTTCTGTTTTTCTCCACCATATTATGCTTTACGTTGTTCTAAAATTTGAGATCTATGTGTCCGTTACAGCCTTTGTTTTTTTTAGAATTGGAGTTCTCAAGAGACATTTGGGTCACACGGTGACTGTGCTGGAACTCCCAGCCACCTCCACTGGTTCCCTTCACCCAAACTGTAATCTTCTTGTTACTTTCCAGTCATTTGTCCTGAAATCTCATCAGAGGTGAAATATTTCCTACCCTATTTCCATACTCTCTGTTTTTTCTTCAGAGACAGAGTTTTGCTCTGTCACCCAGGCTGGAGTGCAGTGACATAATCACAGCCCACTGCAGCCTCAAACTCCTGAGCTCAAATGGTCCTCCTGCCTCAGCCTCCTGAGTAGCTGGGACTACAGGTGCTTGTCACCACACCTGGCTTATTTTTGTCTTTTTGGTAAAGATGGGGTCTCACTGTGTTGCCCAGGCTGGCCTCAATCTCCTAGCCCCAAGCACTCCCCTTGCTCTGGTCTCCCGAAGTTCTGGGATTACAGGCATGAGCCATCTCACCCAGCCTCTATTTTCATATTGTTTAACTGCACATTTCCCTGAGCTAGTCTCAGATTCTGCTCTCTGTTTTTCTTACTGATTGTGCAGATTTTGAATGAAGCCTCTCTCTTCTGCACATTTGCCTTCCCCAGATAGAGCTTGCTGTGGAAGTAAAATTTCAAAATAATCCTCCAACGTGATTGTGGCCTAGAGGAGCAGAGCAGCGGTGGGAACAATTTAATTCCTAATACAGTCCATACCTCTAACTCGCTGCGTGCGTGCCACTGAAACGCAGAGAAGTTGCTAGAACTCCTCCACTCCTGCAGAGCCGTTGCCTCTATGAGCCTGTGTGACAATGTTTGCTCTCCCTGCTGTCACTTTGCACTTCCTCGAGTCTCTTTGGATGGCACTTCATGATTTCTCCCTGCAGCAATGATGGAAATATGTCAGCTGTCAAAGGCTCTGGCAGCAGAAGGCAGCTAAGAATAAAGCAGCTTCATGGTAAAGTCGGTGACCCCTAACCATACCCCGCTTTCCACCGATGATTTGCCTGGACAATGTTTAAAGCGGATGAAATATATATTTTTTGAATCAGGTAACTGTTTTTGATAGAAGCTGGATACTTTTATTATAGATTAAACTTGATAACCTATCATTCTTTGGGAGAAAATATAACAAGTTATTCTGGGTTGGTGCAATATTTAGGTAGAAAGGCGTTTCCCTCTCTCTTCCAAATGAACCTCTCCAGACGTATGTTGCACAAGTACATTTGTCAAATGCAACTTCCTCTGAATTATAGAATAGATTAACTATGTTAAATAACCTTAACAAGGGCAGAAATGCAGAAGTTCATATGTGTGCACTTGTGTGAATTTCCATCATTGTGTGAAATGTGTGCTTCTTAGATACTGTACTCCAGTGAGCACTGACGTGGCTTGTGGGTGACTTAAGGTTACAGTCAGAATCATAATGTTGTTATTGGCCTTGATCTTAGTTTCACATTACCAGTGTTTCCCACCACTTGACTTTCCTATTTTAAAAAAGAAAACTAAATCAAAATTATTCACACAAAAATGCCCCTTGTACACTTTGAATATTTTTAACGTTATCTGAGTAAAGTGATGAAGGGACTGTTTTACTCCTGATAGCCAAGACTGTGCACCTTAAAGACCAATTTACTTTTATAAATGCACAAATGTGCAAATCAATTGTTTTATCACACTTCTAGCTAAAAGTCTTAAATGTTTCTAAACTTAGTAAATTTATGAGAATGAAAGTGGCCTTAGACTTTGCACGTCCTCATTTACAGATGAAGAGATGGACGTCCAAGTGAACCAAGTTGCCTGAGATCAAATAGCTAATTAGTAGATGAACTAGAACTAGAACTTGAACGTGGATCTCTGCCCCACAAATGAGCCATCTTTCTGCCAACTGCTAAATATATTCAGGTTGTGATCATTTTGGGTGAAATGATGCTTGCTTTCTTGTCTTAATTTGTTTTTATTGTGATTTTTAAATTCAAGGATATCTCAAATTACTGGCCCATTAAATTTTGTATTCTTTTGCTTGTTGAAGGCAACAGGAGATGACCAGTGCTGGGTTTCATGGGAACCAGAGGATTTACAACTTTGCTGGGGCTCCACGTACCAGCAGGAGCCTGATGAGGAGGGCGGCTGTGTTCTGAATTATTTTCAGGAAGTCTCCTTTAGCCCGAGACCATCCAGGCAAAACTGCCACAGGATCCTGCTGCTGCAGCAGGATGTTACCAAATGAGACGTTGACTCAAAGAAGGGGAGCTGAGATCAGGAAGGCCAAAGTAGCTTCCGAGAATTCAAACACTCCAAGGAGGCTGGGTGCGGTGGCTAACGCCTATAATCCTAGCACTTTGGAAGGCCCAGGTGGGTGGATCACCTGAGGTTAGGAGTTTGAGACCAGCCTGGCCAACATGGTGAAACCCCGTCTCCACTAAAAAAAAAAAAAAAAAAAAAAAATCAGCCGGGCGTGGTGGCATGCACCTGTAATCCCAGCATTTGGGAGTCTGAGGCAGGAGCATTGTTTGAACCCAGGAGGTGGAGGTTACAGTGAGCCACGCCACTGCACTCTCGCCTGGGCAACAAGAGTGAAATTCGGTCTCACAAAAAAAAACCCACAAAAAACAAAAAAACACCAAAACCCAAAAAACAAAACCTCCAAAGGACATATGTGCGCTCTTGCTCTCAGGAGGCTTGCGATTGCTGGGGAGAAACTGATCACACACATACCACGTATTGTAAAGTGATTCAAAGTTGCAAAAGGGAGAGGCAAGTTCTGAGTCTCCTCCTGCCTCCCAATTCCCTTCCCTGAATGGAGGGTCACTGACTAATTTGTCACACCCCAAGACCATGATTGGCTATTTTACAAGTAGACAAGGTTACCATGCTTTAAAAGGCAAGGCCCCGTAAGCCACCTCTCTTTGTTGGAAGTTGCCAGCCTCTGGCCCTCCTCTCATTTCTCGAGTGTGGGTTTGAGGTCTGGGAATGCTGCTGGTAGCTGTGGTCTGTCCCTTTCAGGACTGGGATTTGGAAGAGAAAGGAAAGACCCTGCTTGGAGCCTGAGCCTAAGCTGAGAGCTCCAGCCTGAGGTTGCAAAGAGGCCCAGCCTTGGGTGTGGGTTTCAAGCCCAGATGGCAATAAAGGAGCACCCTGTCTTCCCACGGGCTG
This sequence comes from Rhinopithecus roxellana, assembly GCF_007565055.1. NCBI lineage: Eukaryota > Metazoa > Chordata > Mammalia > Primates > Cercopithecidae > Rhinopithecus > Rhinopithecus roxellana. The sequence goes on along the minus strand of NC_044559.1, from coordinate 123,553,196 downwards.
GAGTTCCTTGTGAGAGTGCTTCCTTGGAAATGCTGTCATAACATTGAGAGGGCAGAATTTCAGCATTTCTCACCCTTGGCCCTAATATCCATCTCCCAAATCACCCCCAGTACCAGGAATCATTAAGAAAGCAGTGGTAGTATTGAGACAATCAAAAGACTGTTTGTTTAAGAATTGTCACATATAGCAGATGAATTTCTGGAAAAAGCGTCTTCAGCATTAGGCAGAGGTATATTGTCATATACAAAGAAAGGCAGGAGAAAAACACCAAGAACTTTCTGGAGTAACTTCTCAACAGTAGGATGCTGTGTCTCCCTAGACAGCTCTAACAACATGTGAGGACTAGGAATCTAGTGGTGAATTGATGTGATTGGGTTGGGGCAGAAATGCCATGGGGTCTGATGAAGCACAGCTGTACGTCATGGAAAATGGCTACTGAGACAGGCAGCAACTAGATGTAGAATGAATCTGTTTAAGTAAAGAGAGTGTTTGCTTTAGGAGAGCAGGATGCAGGACCATAGCCAGAAGGAGAGAGCAAAACCTGTCTGAGAGTTGAGGGATTTGTGATGTCCTGCCTGACACACCAGCACCCTTGATGATGCTGTCAATGGCTTTCTCTCAATTAGGCCCCCTGGACAGGTGGAAGCCGAGGTAAGTTGGGTAACTGATGTCTTCATGCTTCCACAAAGGGCTCGCTTTGGGCAGATGGAATATGTTAATGCAGGTCCCTGAATCAAGCAGGAAATTCTGAACACATTTGCAGGCCAGGGAAGGAAAGGTCCTTCCCCATGTCATGGTTCCACGTGCTCTCCACCATAAACTTGGAAGAATTCAAGCTGACACACCATGTGAAATTCAGGGTGAAAAAAGTCCGTTGAAATGGATAATGGAACGTGGAAGACCTGTGGAACTTGTAGTTGGACCTTTACTTCTGTCTCTGTCCACGCAAAAGCCTGTAATAGAATGTGCAAGGATAACATCCTCAAATTTTTCAAAAATAACTTTACAGTTGATCCATTTATTTTGTCAAGGGGAGGTAAGGGGACAGAAAAAAGAATGGGAAAGAGAGTGAGAGCAGGGAAAGAGAAGAGTGATGAGTGAAGGGGAATAGAAGGAATTTTCTAACAACTCCTTGCCACAAAATGATGAGTGATGGCGAATGATCTAATTAGGTCATTAAGTGGATGAAACAATATGGCCAAGGTAAACTTATGTAAACTGTTTCTTATTTAAATTACATTGGATACTTAGATCATCTGTTTAATAAAAAATCTCATCCACTCTTCCATATTGGCTTACATCCTCTCCCCTTAACAAAACCTTTTCTTTTCTTTATTTTTTTATTTTTTTTATTATACTTTAAGTTCTAGGGTACATGTGCATAATGTGCAGGTTTGTTACATATGTATACTTATGCCATGTTGGTGTGCTGTACCCATCAACTCGTCAGCACCCATCAATTCATCACTTATATCATGTATAACTCCCCAATGCAATCCCTCCTTCCTCCCCCCTCCCCACTCCCCATAATAGGCCCCAGTGCGTGATGTTCCCCTTCCCGAGTCCAAGTGATCTCATTGTTCACTTCCCACCTATGAGTGAGAACATGCGGTGTTTGGTTTTCTCTTCTTGTGATAGTTTGCTAAGAATGATGGTTTCCAGCTGCATCCATGTCCCTACAAAGGACGCAAACTCATCCTTTTTTTATGGCTGCATAGTATTCCATGGTGTATATGTGCCACATTTTCTTAATCCAGTCTGTCACAGATGGACATTTGGGTTGATTCCAAGTCTTTGCTATTGTGAATAGTGCCGCAATAAACATACGTGTACATGTGTCTTTGTAGTAGAATAATTTATAATCCTTTGGGTATATACCCAGTAGTGGGATGGCTGGGTCATATGGTACATCTAGTTCTAGATCCTTGAGGAATTGCCATACTGTTTTCCATAATGGTTGAACTAGTTTACAATCCCACCAACAGTGTAAAAGTGTTCCTATTTCTCCACATCCTCTCCAACACCTGTTGTTTCCTGACTTCTTAATGATTGCCATTCTAACTGGTGTGAGATGGTATCTCATTGTGGTTTTGATTTGCATTTCTCTGATGGCGAGTGATGATGAGCATTTTTTCATTTGTCTGTTGGCTGTATGAATATCTTCTTTTGAGAAATGTCTGTTCATATCCTTTCCCCACTTTTTGATGGGGTTGTTTGTTTTTTTCTTGTATATTTGTTTGAGTTCTTTGTAGATTCTGGATATTAGCCCTTTGTCAGATGAGTAGGTTGCAAAAATTTTCTCCCATTCTGTAGGTTGCCTGTTCACTCTGATGGTAGTTTCTTTTGCTGTGCAAAAGCTCTTTAATTAGATCCCATTTGTCAATTTTGGCTTTTGCTGCCGTTGCTTTTGGTGTTTTAGACATGAAGTCCTTGCCCATGCCTATGTCCTGAATGGTACTACCTAGATTTTCTTCTAGGGTTTTTATGGTATTAGGTCTAACATTTAAGTCTCTAATCCATCTTGAATTAATCTTCGTATAAGGGGTAAGGAAAGGATCCAGTTTCAGCTTTCTACTTATGGCTAGCCAGTTTTCCCAGCACCATTTATTAAATAGGGAATCCTTTCCCCATTTCTTGTTTCTCTCAGGTTTGTCAAAGATCAGATGGCTGTAGATGTGCGGTATTATTTCTGAGGACTCTGTTCTGTTCCATTGGTCTATATCTCTGTTTTGGTACCAGTACCATGCTGTTTTGGTTACTGTAGCCTTGTAGTATAGTTCGAAGTCAGGTAGCGTGACGCCTCCAGCTTTGTCCTTTTGACTTAGGATTGTCTTGGCAATGCGGGCTCTTTTTTGGTTCCATATGAACTTTAAAGCAGTTTTTTCCAATTCTGTGAAGAAACTCATTGGTAGCTTGATGGGGATGGCATTGAATCTATAAATAACCTTGGGCAGTATGGCCATTTTCACGATATTGATTCTTCCTATCCATGAGCATGGTATGTTCTTCCATTTGTTTGTGTCCTCTTTGATTTCACTGAGCAGTGGTTTGTAGTTCTCCTTGAAGAGGTCCTTTACATCCCTTGTAAGCTGGATTCCTAGGTATTTTATTCTCTTTGAAGCAATTGTGAATGGAAGTTCATTCCTGATTTGGCTCTCTGCTTGTCTGTTACTGGTGTATAAGAATGCTTGTGAGTTTTGCACATTAATTTTGTATCCTGAGACTTTGCTGAAGTTGCTTATCAGCTTAAGGAGATTTTGGGCTGAGACGATGGGGTTTTCTAAATATACAATCATGTCATCTGCAAACAGGGACAATTTGACTTCTTCTTTTCCTAACTGGATACCCTTGATTTCTTTCTCTTGCCTGATTGCCCTAGCCAGAACTTCCAACACTATGTTGAATAGGAGTGGTGAGAGAGGGCATCCCTGTCTTGTGCCAGTTTTCAAAGGGAATTTTTCCAGTTTTTGCCCATTCAGAATGATATTAGCTGTGGGTTTGTCATAAATAGCTCTTATTATTTTGAGGTACGTTCCATCAATACCGAATTTATTGAGCGTTTTTAGCATGAAGGGCTGTTGAATTTTGTCAAAAGCCTTTTCTGCATCTATTGAGACAATCATGTGGTTCTTGTCTTTGGTTCTGTTTATATGCTGGATTACGTTTATTGATTTGCGAATGTTGAACCAGCCCTGCATCCCAGGGATGAAGCCCACTTGATTATGCTGGATAAGCTTTTTGATGTGCTGCTGAATCCGGTTTGCCAGTATTTTATTGAGAATTTTTGCATCAATGTTCATCAGGGATATTGGTCTAAAATTCTGTTTTTTTGTTGTGTCTCTGCCAGGCTTTGGTATCAGGATGATGTTGGCCTCATAAAATGAGTTAGGGAGGATTCCCTCTTTTTCTATTGATTGGAATAGTTTCAGAAGGAATGGTACCAGCTCCTCCTTGTACCTCTGGTAGAATTCAGCTGTGAATCCATCTGGTCCTGGACTTTTTTTGGTGGGTAGGCTATTAATTGTTGCCTCAATTTCAGAGTCTGCTATTGGTCTATTCAGGGATTCAACTTCTTCCTGGTTTAGCCTTGGGAGAGTGTAAGTGTCCAGGAAATTATCCATTTCTTCTAGATTTTCTAGTTGATTTGCGTAGAGGCATTTATAGTATTCTCTGATGGTAGTTTGTATTTCTGTGGGGTCAGTGGTGATATCCCCTTTATCATTTTTTATTGCATCTATTTGATTCCTCTCTCTTTTCTTCTTTATTAGCCTTGCTAGCGGTCTGTCAATTTTGTTGATCTTTTCAAAAAACCAACTCCTGGATTCATTGATTTTTTGGAGGGTTTTTTGTGTCTCTATCTCCTTCAGTTCGGCTCTGATCTTAGTTATTTCTTGCCTTCTGCTAGCTTTTGAATGTGTTTGCTCTTGCCTCTCTAGTTCTTTTAATTGTGATGTTAGAGTGTCAATTTTAGATCTTTCCTGCTTTCTCTTGTGGGCATTTAGTGCTATAAATTTCCCTCTACACACTGCTTTAAATGTGTCCCAGAGATTCTGGTATGTTGTATCTTTGTTCTCATTGGTTTCAAAGAACATCTTTATTTCTGCTTTCATTTTGTTATGTACCCAGTAGTCATTCAGGAGCAGGTTGTTCAGTTTCCATGTAGTTGAAAGGTTTTGATTGAGTTTCTTAGTCCTGAGTTCTAGTTTGATTGCACTGTGGTCTGAGAGACAGTTTGTTATAATTTCTGTTCTTTTACATTTGCTGAGGAGTGCTTTACTTCCAATTATGTGGTCAATTTTGGAATAAGTGCGATGTGGTGCTGAGAAGAATGTATATTCTGTTGATTTGGGGTGGAGAGTTCTATAGATGTCTATTAGGTCCGCTTGGTGCAGAGATGAGTTCAATTCCTGGATATCCTTGTTAACTTTCTGTCTCGTTGATCTGTCTAATGTTGACAGCGGAGTGTTGAAGTCTCCCATTATTATTGTATGGGAGTCTAAGTCTCTTTGTAAGTCTCTAAGGACTTGCTTTATGAATCTGGGTGCCCCTGTATTTGGTGCATATATATTTAGGATAGTTAGCTCTTCCTGTTGAATTGATCCCTTTACCATTATGTAATGGCCTTCTTTGTCTCTTTTGATCTTTGATGGTTTAAAGTCTGTTTTATCAGAGACTAGGATTGCAACCCCTGCTTTTTTTTGTTCTCCATTTGCTTGGTAGATCTTCCTCCATCCTTTTATTTTCAGCCTATGTATGTCTCTGCATGTGAGATGGGTCTCCTGAATACAGCAGACTGATGGGTCTTGACTCTTTATCCAGTTTGCCAGTCTGTGTCTTTTAATTGGAGCATTTAGTCCATTAACATATAAGGTTAATATTGTTATGTGTGAACTTGATCCTGCCATTATGATATTAACTGGTTATTTTGCTCGTTAGTTGATGCAGTTTCTTCCTAGCCTCGATGGTCTTTACATTTTGGCATGTTTTTGCAATGGCTGGTACCGGTTGTTCCTTTCCATGTTTAGGGCTTCCTTCAGGGTCTCTTGTAAGGCAGGCCTGGTGGTGACAAAATCTCTAAGCATTTGCTTATCTGTAAAGGATTTTATTTCTCCTTCACTGATGAAACTTAGTTTGGCTGGATATGAAATTCTGGGTTGAAAATTCTTTTCTTTAAGAACGTTGAATATTGGCCCCCACTCTCTTCTGGCTTGTAGAGTTTCTGCCGAGAGATCTGCTGTTAGTCTGATGGGCTTCCCTTTGTGGGTAACCCGACCTTTCTCTCTGGCTGCCCTTAAGATTTTTTCCTTCATTTCAACTTTGGTGAATCTGGCAATTATGTGTCTTGGAGTTGCTCTTCTGGAGGAGTATCTTTGTGGCGTTCTCTGTATTTCCTGAATTTGAATGTTGGCCTGCCCTACTAGGTTGGGGAAGTTCTCCTGGATGATATCCTGAAGAGTGTTTTCCAACTTGGTTCCATTTTCCCCCTCACTTTCAGGCACCCCAATCAGACGTAGATTTGGTCTTTTTACATAATCCCATACTTCTTGCAGGCTTTGTTCATTTCTTTTTCTTCTTTTTTCTTTTGGTTTCTCTTCTCGCTTCATTTCATTCATTTGATCTTCAATCGCTGATACTCTTTCTTCCAGTTGATCGAGTCGGTTACTGAAGCTTGTGCATTTGTCACATATTTCTCGTGTCATGGTTTTCATCTTTGTCATTTCGTTTATGATCTTCTCTGCATTAATTAGTCTAGCTGTCAATTCTTCCACTCTTTTTTCAAGATTTTTAGTTTCTTTGCGCTGGGTACGTAATTCCTCCTTTAGCTCTGATAAGTTTGATGGACTGAAGCCTTCTTCTCTCATCTCGTCAAAGTCATTCTCTGACCAGCTTTGATCCGTTGCTGACGATGGGCTGCGCTCCTTTGTAGGGGGAGATGCGCTCTTATTTTTTGAATTTCCAGCTTTTCTGCCCTGCTTCTTCCCCATCTTTGTGGTTTTATCTGTCTCTGGTCTTTGATGGTGGTGACGTACTGATGGGGTTTTGGTATAGGTGTCCTTCCTGTTTGATAGTTTTCCTTCTGACAGTCAGAAGGACTGTCTGTTGGTCTGTTGGAGATTGCTTGAGGTCCACTCCCGACCCTGTTTGCCTGGGTATCAGCAGCAGAGGTTGCCGAAGATAGAATATTGCTGAACAGCGAGTGTACCTGTCTGATTCTTCCTTTGGAAGTTTCCTCTCAGGGGTGTCCTCCACCCTGTGAGGTGTGGGGTGTCAGACTGCCCTTAGTGGGGGATTTCTCCCAGCCAGGCTACTCAGGGGTCAGGGACACACCTGAGCAGGCAGTCTGTCTGTTCTCAGATCTCAACCTCCGAGTTGGGAGATCCACAGCTCTCCCCAAAGCTGTCAGACAGAGTCATTCGTGTCTGCACCGCCCCCGCTGTTTCCCCTGTTGGTCTTCAGCTGTGCGCTGTCCCCAGAGCTGGAGTCTACAGAGACAGGCAGGCTTCCTTGAGCTGCTGTGAGCTCCACCCAGTTCGAGCTTCCCAGCGGCTTTGTTTACCTACTTAAGCCTCAGCAATGGCGGGCGCCCCTCCCCCAGCCTCGCTGCTGCCTTGCGGATAGATTGCCGCAGACTGCTGTGTTAGCAGTGAGGGAGGCTCCGTGGGCGTGGGACCCTCCCGGCCAGGCGTGGGATATATTCTCCTGGTGTGCCTCTTTGCTTAAAGCGCCTTATTGGGGTGGGAGTTACCCGATTTTCCAGGTGTTGTGTGTCAGTTCCCCTGGCTAGGAAAACGAATTCCCTTCCCCCTTGCACTTCCAGGTGAGGCGATGCCTCGCCCTGCTTCAGCTCTCGCTGGTCAGGCTGTAGCAGCTGACCAGCACCGATTGTCCGGCACTCCCTAGTGAGATGACCCCAGTACCTCAGTTGAAAATGCAGAAATCACCGGTCTTCTGTGTCGCTCGCGCTGGGAGTTGGAGACTGGAGCTGTTCCTATTCAGCCATCTTGCTCCGCCCCCAACAAAACCTTTTCTAAGCACTGCAACTGGCAAATTTTTTTAAGTTCTTTTTACATTTTTTACCATATTATTTAGTTGAAACTAATTGCATGGAGCTTCATTTCACGTAATTACTTCCATGGGTCTTATTTCTCCCCAAAGACATTTTTCTTAGGGAGGAAGAAACCAAGCTACAAACGTTTTTCTCATGTTTTTCTATTCTGTGTTCTGTGCAGTAGATGCTGCTGAACATTTGCCAGGAGCCTGATATTTGGAAAGTCTGGCTCATTTTCAAGGCTATGCAATTTAATGATACGACAAAACCCAACATTTCTAGATCCCAATTAAGTGCTTCATTGTCCTGACTTCATTCATCATAATGGGAAATTAACTTACTGTCTAATATCTTATTTTCTTCTCTTTAACATAGATAGTAATAAAGTAACCCATGAGAGTGTTTTGAAGAATAATGAATAAATAAAATTTGCAAGCAAATGTAAGTATAAACATGTATCTAAATGCAGGTAATATTAATTGAGACTGATAAAATAAACCAGCTAGTAATGATGTGGAAGCGATAAGGTTAAAAGTTGCACTTTTAAGTTACATGTACACATCGTTAAGTTACATGTACACATCGTTAAGTTACATGTGCACATCGTTAAGTTACATGTACACATCGTTAAGTTACATGTGCACATCGTTAAGTTACATGTACACATCGTTAAGTTACATGTGCACATCGTTAAGTTACATGTACACATCGTTTTGTAAACCAGATTTTTAGTAACTAAATAGAAAATGACTTGGAGAAAATACATGAGACTTTTTGAGTAATTCTGAGGTGGGAGAGAAATTTTTAAAAATTCTTAGGATGTATGATGGGATTATCTAAGACTGTTTCTCTCTTAGTCTCCTGAACTCTGTTTATAGTGTAGACATTAACTTTGTTTATAAATTTAATGAATCAATTTTTGATTAGATAAACATGTGTATGGTAAAGAAATTCCATGAGACTAAATAATTCTTCCACTTCTGTCTCCCAGTTTCCTGGTTCTCTTCCTCAGAGAAAACTACCATGTTTCTTGAATTTTCTTCAGTGGTATTCTCTGTAGTTACAAACATATTTCTAAATGTGCCTTTCACTTTTATAGCATGAATGTTGGTGTTCTAAGCAAGGATTCTACACTTTGCTTTTTTTCACGTACCAATATGTCTGGAGATTGTTCCATACATACATGTCAATCCACCTCTTTCTTTTTAACACTAGAGTCTCTGATATATATATATATATACACACACACACACACACACACATATATATATATATCACACTTGGCCGGGAAGATGACTTCTTAGCTTGGCATTTTCAAGATTGTTACATAATAATGATCTTTTTAATGGATTTGTCCTCTTCAGAGCAGGTCTGGGCTTTTGACGTGCCATATGGATTATTGCTGCAAATTTATGACTACATTGTCTGGAGCTTCATTCACATTCAAGTCTGTATTATAACATCCACAATTATATGACTTGGACCCTTCACCTTATTTTAATTTAGATTCTTTGTAATTCTGGACTTCCACACCACCATTAGCCTTGAACTTATTTTGAAGCTCTCCTATAGGAAAGCTAGACAAGGATATTTCTTGTCTAATATCCTGGACAATATTCTCCAGTAGCAATGTACAAAGAGTTAATGGAAGCTAAATTGTTTGAGTACTCGAACATCTGAATATGTCTTTATTCTGTTCTCACAATTGACTTAACAATTTGACTAGTTATAGGTATCTAGGTTAAAAAAATTTTCTCCATAATATATTGGGCCTCAATCTGGCATCTTACAGTGTTTGCTATTTCTACTGAGAATTCTAATTCTTTTTCTTTGCATGTAACTTATGTTTAGATCTAGATCTTTAGGTGTGTTGTTTAGGTATGTCCATCTTTGGATTTCTGATCTGTTGTTATGTGTATCTTTTTTCTTTGGTTGTGACAGACATTTGTTTAATTCTTTCAATTTAGTGAATTGTATGCTTTTGTTCTGAAAATTTTCTTGTACTATTTCTTTGACAGTTTCATTCCATCTCTCTGTTCTCTGTTTTTTCTGGAATTCATATTTTCCAGGGTATTGGGTCACCTGTATTTGTCCTTTACTACCTTATTTTTCTCATATATTTCACTTCTTTTCATGGAATGTCACTTCCATGAGGGCAGAGATTTCTTTCCATTTTGTTCACTTTGTATTCCCACCACCTGAAACACTGCCTGGAACGTGAGATGTTTGCAGTTAATATTTATTGAATATTCATTTTCTGTTCTCTGTGTGTAGATTTCTTCTATCCTATATCCCAACCACATTTTGGATTTTTAAAATGTCTTCGATATTTCTACTTTTCAGGAATTCTTTGTTTTCTGATTTTTCTTTTACTATAACAACTTGTTCTTGTTTTATGGGTGCAATAGAATGTGTTGTGTTTCTTCTTTTAGCTCCTGCATTACTGTGATCTCTTTTGACTTCATTTTTTCTTTATTTTGGGCTCTTCCTCATGTTGTTTTCTTTTTCTTAATATCTTCTGTGAACTTGGATGGGGATTACCAACTAGAAAACTTCATTTTGGGTTAAGTGGTGGGGAGCTGGCTGTTTTGTTGGAAGAATTCCACAAATCAGAATGTGGAGGTCCTTCTCGGCAGCTAGTCAGTTTCTGCAGAAATGTCTGGGTGACCAGGAGGCTGTTTTTGCCAAGGGCCAAGGATGTAATCACGCTATATGCACAGTTTGAATAAACACCTCTGTTTCCAGTCTCATGATTCACCTTGGCTTTAAGCTAAGGCTGGGACTTCCAAATCCCTAGCTTCTCTCATTTAACTTTTCCATGAGAAAATAAAAACAAAACACAGCATCTTCCTACTTGGGTGGGAGGGGGTGGATTGGGCACTTGAATAACAGTGTTCTGGGAGGAGAGTGGAGGCCGGGTCCCAACATGGCTTGATGCTGCTTGTTTTTGATGCTGCCAATTCCTGAGTCTGTCTGGTATTCTGCTGAACAAGATAGCTCTTTTCTAAGTGGTCTGCTAACTGCCTGCCTGCTAGTTTTGGCTCCCATTGGTCTCCATAGGCAGGCATTTCACAGAGGCAAGTTTCCCTGTTCTGTCCAGTATTTCATCTAAATTTTGCTGAAATTTCACACCCACTGATGTCCCCTTTCCTGCTTTAGTTTGAATGGTACCATTTTCATTCTCCCGTTTTCGTTTTATTGGACTTTGCAGAAGGTGAAGACATAAGCCTCTAAAGGCTACGCATTGTCTTTACCCTTCAGAAAGCTCCACGCTGTCTTAAGTCAGAACGTGTAAGAGCACTTAGCTGATGCTGATGGCTACAAAGAAAGCTTTGTTTGCCCCTGATAGGGGAAGGTACAGGTAACACCAAACCTTTCTTAGGACTCACAGATACTCAGGGCTTACTGCATTTGAACATTGATCTACAGTCTAACAGAAAATGAATGTTTACTAACAGCTGGCTTAAAGAGGGGCCAAAGTGGCAAGACAGAGAGGAGAAGGATGTCAAAGTTGGGTACTACATATTTGGCTGAGGATAACTCATTATTATTTACAAAAATAAGTATTTAATAGGCAAGAAAACTCTGAAATAAATAGCAAATTTTACACAATTATTAATTTCATTGTATTTATTTTATTCTTCTTTGTCTATAAAAATTACAAATATAAGAAATATTTAAAAACTACATACAGATAACAGAATAAAAACGAGTCACAATCTTACTACCCAGAGGTAACTACTGATATTTTTCATAGTTTCTTCTTGTAGGTATTTTAATTTACATTCTCAAAATAACATAAAATACGAAGTAAACAGTTTTGTATGCTGCTTTTAAAAAATCATGCAAAGACCGGGCACGGGGGGGTCATACCTGTAATCCTAGCACTCTGGGAGGCCGAGGTGGGCGGATCATGAGGTCAGGAGATCGAGACCATCCTGGCCAACATGGTGAAATCCCCTGTCTACTAAAATACAAAAAAAAAAAAAAAAAAAAATTAGCTGGGCGAGGTGGCACGTGCCTGTAGTCCCAGCTACTCAGGAGGCTGAGGCAGGGGAATAGCTTGAACCCAGGAAGCGGAGGTTGCAGTGAGCTGAGATCATGCTACTGCACTCCAGCCTGGTGACAGAGCGAGAGTTGGTCTCAAAAAAAAAAAAAAAAAAAAAAAAAAAATCATGCAAAACAATATGTTAAGCATTTTACATGTCATTAACATTAAAACAATTTGGCAACTGATATCAAATAGTACAAATGTAACAATTGTACAATTATTCCTATAAGAATATTTTTTCTCGTGACTTCTAGCTTTGATGTCATGCTAAGAAAGGTTCTTTGCACCCAAAGGCTATAATGTATTCCACTTAAAATTTTTCTAGTACTCCTGTAATTTTGTGTTTTACATTAAAATCTTTAATTTATTTTGAATGTATTCTGTATTGTGTGGATAATAATCTAACTTAAAAAATATGATTATTGCATTGTCCCAAACCTAATTATTGAACAATTAATTCAACATTTTGCCACTAATTCTAAATAAGGCTATTATGCTACAAAAATTTCAAAATTAACTGTTTTTGGACTTTCTATTCTACTTCATGCACCACCACATCCATGGTAAACCTAAAATGATTTAGGTATTCTGAAACCATTTCCACACTGTTTTATCTATCTATTTATTTAGAGATAGGGTCTTCCTCTGTTGCCCAGGCTGGAGTGCAGTGGCATGATCATAGCTCACTGCAGCCTTGAACCCCAGGGCTCAAGCTGTCTCAGCCTCCCAGAGTGCTAGGCTTACAGGCATGAGCCACCACAGCCAGCCTCCACACTGTTTTAATTTGTAGCAATAATTTGTAGCTTTCTTTTATGTTTTGAAAAGTCCTCCTCATTTTTTACCAGAAATTTTTTGGCCAGTTGTTTTACTAGATGAATTTTATAATCACTATTCAAGTAAAATCAAACCAATCAAACAAAAGTAATAACACAATTTTGGAACTTTGATCAATACTCTGATTTTATTTTGGCTGTATTACTTACTCACCCACTGATTTCTGGCAAATAAAATAGCATTCACAGCCTGTTTCTTCATTGGTGAAATGAAGATAGTAAGATGATAACAGCATCTATCTGTGGAAAACCTACTCTTCCCAAAGTGTTTGCAGCTCAAACAAGCATCTGCTTTGAGAACTATAAAGTGCTATGTGCCTACAGGTATCATTTAGCATTTATTTTAATATGTGGACTTTGACAGAAGAGATACATTTAAAGTATTAATCTTCTTGTGTGGAGCCTGATATCTTCTTATTGTTCTTCGGTTTAATTTCAGATCTTTCCATAAAGTGTGAACAGTCTTTTCATGAAGGTCTTTCACACTTTTTTGGTCTTTGCACCATAGGTCTTTGCACACTGAAGTTTAAAGTGAAGACTGTTGGCTGGGCGTGGTAGCTCACGCCTGTAATCCCAGCACTTTGGGAGGCTGAAGAGAGTGGATCATCTGAGGTCAGGAGTTCGAGACCAGCCTGGCCAACATGGTGAAATCCTGTCTCTACTAAAAATACAAAAATTAGCCAGGCATGGTGTCAGGTGCCTGTAATCGCAGCTACTCAGGAGGCTGAGGCAGGAAGTTGCAGTGAGCCAAGATCGTGCCACTGCACTCCAGCCTGGGTGACAGTTAGACTCTGTCTCAGAAAAAAAAAAAAAAGGGAAGACTGTTAATGTATGAACCTGAAACATTGCAGAGAAGCCGCAAGGTATAGATTGCACAAGCATTCCTGTATTGAGGGACTCCTTACCTTTAATTTGGGAGCAGGCAGCAATGCTTGATAATACAAGCTTTTGAAGCACTGCCGTGGTTGAAGTAGCACTCTACCTTCTTGCATTTCCCAGAACATGGGCCTGGAACGTGCTTCAGGAGGACCGGGAAAACCAGGTTAGTACCATGTTGAGCAAGCTGTGGAATAGGGCCAAGCTAAGAGGCCTTCCTCACATACTCTTGTAGAACCCCAGAATTATTCTGAGAAAACATCTTTTCATTCTGGCTGAGTTTGGGCGAAGATAAAAAGGAATTGCATGGTAAATTGCCTTTGGAGATATATGAGACACTTAGCTCTTGCCTACATAGGCAAAATGTTAAAACAGAGGAAAACATGTTACTAACAAAATGAAAATGTCACTATAGCTTTATTCAAGATCACTGACTTGGAAGTTGTAATTTGAAGATATTTTGTTAGTATCATATTTAAAGGGGCTGAGTGCAGTGACTCACTCTTGTAATCCCAGCACTTTAGGAGGCCAAGGCAGGAAGATCACTTGAGCCTGGGAGGTCGAGGCCACAGTTAGCCATGATGGTGCCACTGCACTCCAGCCTGGTCAACACAAAGAGATTCTGTCTCAAAAAAAAAGCACCCCCAAAACAAACCAAACCAAAAAAACAGAAGAAGGAGGAGAAGGAGGAGGAGGAGGAGGAAGAGGAGGAAGAGGAGGAGAAGAAGAAGAAGAAGAAGAAGAAAACAACATACCCTTAAGTAAACATTTTATATACTGAGAAGAAAAAATATCTCATAAGAGTAGCACATAAAGTTACAGTACTTAAACTAGCTACTGGTGAGTCATTTTTAGAAGAGCTTAGCAAACCATTTCACTCTGCCAGTGTCAAGCAATCTGAAAATTCAGACTATATTTTTTCTTGAAAGATCTTGGGAAAGTGAATGAAGCAGTATACTTGGTCCCTGGAATTAGAGCATTGAAGGTGCAGAGATGTTTTGTTAGTTTGCAAATATTGGAACATTGATACCTTTCCCTGAAGACAATGAGCTGTAGACAGGGAACCAGACCACTGGTCAGAAAACTTAGCTTCTGGTCCAGGCGGTGTCACTGACTGACCTGTGATCTTAGTTGGGATAATTGGCCTTTGTGAGCCTCAGTTTCTGCATCTGTGCACGATCATAGTAAGAGCGTAGCAATATTGATGCAGTTTGCCTCCACAAAACTATAAGAAGGTCCAATATGCATGCACCCTGAGAACCGTAATATGTTATGCACATGTAGGTTTAATTTAAATGCAGCTGAAGATGTAAAATTTGTCCCATTCTTTTACCAGAAAAGTATATTATAGATGGACTGGACTTGACCTCTCACTCCTTTACTAAATACTGTTTGACCTTGGGTAAGTCACCTGACTGACCTCTCTGTGCCTCAGATCCTTTATTGATACAGTGAGGAAGGTGATGATATAGACTTCACGGAGTTATTGTGAGATGTAAATAAATGTACGCACTTGGGATGGTGCAAACACAGAGTAAGCACCAGCAACTTGAAACTTACCATCTGTAGGTATAATTATAAGCTATGATTTCATATTCATTTAGTGAAATTCTCTATTTGCACTCGATCAAGTGAAACTGAGTACTGCACACTGATTACAAAGTGGAAAATTCTCTGCATCTGGTGTTGACTTAATGACCATCTAAAAACTGACAAGCTTACTTTGATTGTAAGAGAGTTAATCAGATCCATTTTAAGCTTAAGAACAAAACTATTTTGATTCAACTGAATACCCACCATGCCCTCATCTCTTAGCCACTGCCTTGCCTCTTCCTCTGGCTCAGCACCCACATCACATACGCATGGTGCTGCTGCGATCTCACTTTCTTCTTTCTCCTCCACCTGCCTCAATCCAGCCTCCAGCCCCAACAGTGCCCTGAACTGAAACACCAGATTTACCTGTAATCACCATGTTGGTGAATCTTTTGGGGAGTTTCCAATAATCTTTCCTGACCTTTGAGAGGCATTTAATGCAGTGGACCACTCCCTCTTTCTGTAACACTCTTTCCTTGCCTCCTCTGATGCCATTTCCTGTCTTCCGTCTTTGCTCCTTTTTTCTTTTTTATACTTCTCCGTCCTTCCCACTCCCCCTTTGCAGTTATTTCTTTCCTATCTTGCCTTTAACTGTGGTGGTTAAATTCCCTTTTCATATATTGTCTCCCTCTGTCTGCGTGACTTCATCTAAACCAGGGTTGGCCAGTAATTTTTGTAAATGGTCAGACAGTAAGTATTGAAAATATGTGGGTCATGTGGTCCGTGTTGCCACTCTTCACCTCTGCCATTGTAGGAAGAAAGCAGCTATAGATGGTAGGTACAAAAATGGTCTTAGCTGTGTTCCAATAAAACTTTATTTACAAGAACAGGTGATAGGCTGAATATGGCCTCTGGGCCATTGTTTGCCGAACCCCAATCTAATACAAGGTCTTCAATTATCCAGATGTAGACAACTCTCTGTATCCTCAGTCCAGAATATTTTTCTGCACTCCAGCTGGACTGGTGTGTCCAGCTGCTTACCGAACATCTTACAGGGATTGCACCTCCAAAGATGTACTTAGGATGGTCTTCCCTTCAGACCCTCATATCTCATCTCCCTACGATGTTCCTATCACAGTGCCTAGCACTGGAAGGGAGAAAGTCAGGCATCATCCTTGTTACAAGAGGCTTGTACAGTCTTCAGACACTCTGAAGCCAACCTGTGTGGATTCCAATCTCAGCTCTACAACTTACTCCTTCTGGGACAGGGGTGAGTTAATTAATCTCTCATGCCTTCATCTGTAACATGGAGGTAGTGATAACTGAACAATACACACCCATGGTAGGTGATATGTTGCTTTGGGCTTTATTATGGCTATTATTATTTCTTTCTTTCACTTTCATTCACAGGCAATCAATCAAGGAGTGTTGATTTTACTCATTAAGTAGCTGTTGAATCTATACATCCATCTCTACACTCTATTGTCTCTGCTGGTTGAATCGAGACCATCTCTTGCCCAGGGCACTGTGAGAGCCACCTAGCTGTTCTCTCTGTTTTCTCTTGCTCACTCCCAATCTGCTCTCCACAGTGCTCACAGGGGAATCTTAGAGATGTCAATCTGCATATACCATTGCCTTCTTCGAACTCTCCAGTGGTTTCCATTGCTCGTGGGATAAAATCTCCATCTAAAGAGCTCCCCTGGCCTGGTCCTGGCCTTCCCTTCAGCCTCACCTGCCACCTATCCCCAGACCTGCCTCTCTTGCATCCACCACCCTGACTTCTGCTTCAAGTGTCCAGCTTCCTTCCCACCTCAGGGCCTTTGCACCTACCGTCCTATTTGCCCCACCAGCTGCATCTAGTTCATGCCTCCTCCAGCACTCATCCTTGCATGGACGACCCTGCATTGCCTTTCATGCCACAGTGTGACACGCTTTCTTATGCGTATGGTTTAAAATTGTCTCCAGTACTGGAATGATGCTCTTTGAGTCTAGAACCGCATTGGTCTTACTCAATGAGGTTAACCCACTGACCAGGATGATGCTTTTGCTCAGTAAATATTGAATGAATGAACTAGATGCATTACACTCATAATTTGCCTAAAATCTCAGTGACTCAGCTGTGTGCCAACTTAACTATTTTGCATTTGTCCAGGATTTTATACTTTAAAGATACTTTCACAGACATTTGTTGCATCAGCCCTGGGAGTCAGGGATGGCAACTCTGATGATTTAGATTCTGAAGCTGGAGAAACTCAGTCAAGGTCACACCATTAATAAGAGAGGGGCCATGGCTCTTGTAACGTGCACATTGCTGGACTTCTCTGTATACCATTCTTCTGCTTTCTTGGGCATCAGGACAAAGTATGGCCAAGAATGTCTCTAGCTGCTATAAAAGAGAAGCCACTGCTACACTGAGACCAGCTAAGGTTCACCTTTGTCATCTGAGAAATCAGACCTGGAAGAAGTATCTGCAGAGTCCACAGGATCAGGGGATTAGGATAAGCCTGAGGTGGGAAGAAAGTGCGGTGTTGGTGCCCTTAGACCTCAGTGAGGGAACTAAATGAGAGAAGCAGTCTGTTCATGCATCCGAGGGTGAGCAAGCCCAGCTATCTATGATGTCCAGCATTTGGTGTGGTGGGATCCAAAGGCCACATGACCTGACCTCTTCCCTCAATAAATGAGAAAATATAAAGCAAATGAGCATGTGAGAATACATCAAACATACCACTATTTCATAAGCCAAATGAGCTACATAATGTCACATGCTTTTGATTTTTTTGCAAAATGTAAACAGTATCAAAGTTTGAACATTGGAAAGAGTTGGACAGGTGGAAGAGACAGATTAAATTTGTTCATTAAAAATATGTCTTGGGCGCCTACCACATGTCAAGCCCTTATCTAAGCCCTGGGGTTGCAGCAGTGAACAAAATGGCACCGTTCCTGCTTTTATGGAAATGTAAGGATAGAGAACAAGCAAGGCATGTTCCAGAGAGTGATACCTTTGCCTAGAATGGTGCTATCCAATATAGCTGCAACTAGCCACTTGGGGCTACTTAGATTTAAATCCATTAAACCCAAGATAAAATAGCAAAAACAAAAACAAACAAACAAAAAAGGAACCAAAAATTCGGTTCTATAGTCACACAAGTCACATTTCAAGTACTCAACAACCACATATGTCCAGTGGCTACCATATTGAACTGAACAGATATAGAACATTTCTATCATCACAGAAAGTTTTGTTAGACATTGCTGGCCAGGGATGTAATATTTAGGTTGAAAACTGTCTATGAAATGAAGAACTGGTCTTGGTTGACAGGCTGGAGTTGGGGAAGATATGCTTGACCTAGGGTGGGGTCTTCCCCAGGCAGTGACTGTAGAATAGGAGATGGATCTTGCAGGTGGCAGCAGAATTGCAGGTGAGGGCAGTAGTTGGCGATGACTCTGAGCTTCCCTCCTGAGTGACCAGAGGGTGGGGTCACCTGAGTGACCAGACATGGAAGAATTAAGAAGAGAAGCAGTTCTAGGCACCATATGATAAGAGCAGTTTTAGACAGGGTCTGCTTAAAAACAAAGGAAAAAGCAAGTATCAATGTGTAGCAGGCAGTGGAAGATGAGATTGGAGAGAGAGAGAGAGTGTGCAGCTATTTTGTCTAAGATAAGTAGCTCATGAGTTAGTCAGCCAAAGTTCTAGACAGGACTGCCCATATCATCTTTAACCTAACTTGCCTGATTTTCTAGCTCAACTGGTGTGAAAAATGTATAATTTGAAAGTCTGTGTTTTGAAAACCAAAATTGAGCCTTAGCTTTCAAGCCTAAAACTAAGAATTTAAATGATTTAAAAAAAAATTTCTCATTAAGATTAAATATGATAATGGGCCAGACGTGGTGGCTCATACCTATAATCCCAGCACTTTGGGAGACTGAGGCAGGAGGATCACTTGAAGCCAGGAGTTCAAGACCAGCTGAGCAACAAAGTGAGATACTGTTTCTGAAAAACAAAAACAAAAACAGATTAGACATGCAAATAAGTGCCTAGCACCATCTCTGGTCCTGAGTTGGTGATTCATATAGGATGGTGGTCTCCATATAGAGTGGTGCTCCCCCTTTCTAGCCTGGGAATAGATAACAGCAAATCCCTGATGAATGCCTCATAATTCAGCTGGACTCTGCAGTTGTGTGTATCCAATGGAGCCATAGCTAGCTGTGTGACACTGAGCTCTCATTCCTGATGGGGTGATGGCAGCTCCCTGTCAACCGAGGATCAACAAGGGCAGAGAAGGAGCTCTGGGCTATTGTCAGTGACTCTGACTTCTGTCTCCCCAGTGGTGTGACCGGGTCACAGGATTATTCCACATGTGTAAAATGAGAAAGTTGAACCGGCAGATTTCAAAGGTTCTTTCCAATCTCGATTCTGTGATCTCAGCACTCAGGCCCAGGAGGGATCTTCTATAGATTGTCACCTCTCAGACTGTCACCTGTCAGACTTGGGTCTGAGATTGAGAAGGTAGCTATGCTTATGCAACTTGAAATACTTTAAAAAAATCATGTATTCATCTAGGCACACTTTTCCAGTAGACATTGAATAATCATGGAATGGATGTGGAATGAGAATTGGCCAGTGTGGCCTTGGGACCTGATATGGTTTGGCTGTGTCTCCACCCAAATCTCATCTTGAACTCTAGTTCCCATAATTCCCACGTGTTGTGAGAGGGACCCTGTGGGAGGTAATTGAATCATGGGGCAGTTACTTTCACACTGTTCTCATGATAGTGAGTGAGTTCTCATGAGCTCTGACGGTTTCATAAGGGGCTTCCCTGACTTCGCTCTGCACTTTTCCTTCCTGCCATCATGTGAAGAAGGACGTGTTTGCTTCCTCTTCCACCATGATTGTAAGTTTCCTGAGGCCTCACCAGCCCTGCGAAACTGTGAGTCAATTAAACGTCTTTCTTTTATAAATTATCCAGTCTCTGGTATGTCTTTATTAGCAGCATGAGAATGAACTAATACAGGACCCAAGTGGTGGCCTCTGTGCATGATAGTCCTAATGTGGACACGGTTGAGTACTTTTGAAAGTAGCACATTCAGGGCTTTTGATACAACAATCGATGAAGTTGGCCTGGACCACACCATGGTGAAAGATGGATTATGCAGAGGGGACAATTGCAGGGTAGTGAAAAGGGCACTGAGGAAAGGAAAGGATGAGAAAGGCTACATCGTGTGATTGGGATGCCACCCTCCATGGAGGGCCTGGGCAGTCTTTGTTTACTTCTTTGCTTTTTTTTTAGACACAGAGTCTTGCTTTGTCACCCAGGCTGGAGTACAGTGCAGTAGCACCATCATGGCTCACTATAACCTCAAACTCCTGGGGTCAATCTATCCTCCCACCTCAGCCTCCCAAGTAGCTGGGACTATAGGCTTATGCCCCCACACCCAGCTAATTTGTTAATATTATTTTTTGAGGAGATGACGGGTCTCACTTTGTTGTCCAGGCTGGTCTTGAACTGCTGGCCTCCAGCAATGCTCCTGTCTCTGCCTCCCAAAATGCTGGGATTATAGACATGAGCCACTATGCCTAGCTGGCCTGGACAGTCTTATCCTAAAACCCAGAAATCCAAATTATGATTGGGGTTGTGGTGAGAAAAAAGTGCATTTTGCTGAAAATCCAATTAAAGGAACTATTAATTGGGTACTTACTACTCACAAAGCACTACGCTTGATGATTTTAAGAAGACAAGGATGAATCACATAGGCTCTGTATCCTGAGGGAATTTATAACATAAGGAGGTGGGGGTGGGTGGGACATGAGTGAAACAACAAAGGGATGAGTTGATGCTTCATAAAGAAGATGAGCTTGAGATGAGTGCAGATAACCAGGAGATAATATTTAAGTTATGTGGGACTGGCTATTACCAAAGAAACCCCCAAAGAATCAGTCTCTGTATGACTTCCCCACTTGTCCACAACCCCACCACCCATTATGCTTTGCTGTGTGAAAAGAAAGAGAAAAACTTTGGTAAATGATGACTTTCCTTAGTAAATCACATTTAAATGAGACAGCTGTATTTTTGTGCTTCATGCTTAGCCAAATCCTATTTAATTAACCTACTTAGACTTGTTGATTGAGGTTAATTAGACCCTAGGATTGATGTTAATTGCCATTGTAAACTGCCAATGTTATAGGCAGTATGTTTTGGATTTGGTGAAAAAAAATTGAGGTAGAGGTCTATTTTTCTTAGCTTGCTTACTTTTTGTTTTATGCTTCCTCCCTTAGATAAAAAGGCATTCCTCCATCCCTAATTGTATTTGACTTTGCTTTTGTTGTGGGGAGTGGGTAGATGGGTTATTGAAAGAGCTGATTCCATTTAAGTCAGTAATTCCTTAGGTATGTAGGCAATCTCTTTCTCTTGCTTCCCTTTTTCTCCCTGTCTTCTGATTATGCTGCCTGAACACATGCACATACACACATGTATTCATGCATACATGTACACACATGCATAGACACACACATTCATATACACACATGCATGCACACACATAAATGTGCACACGGGCATTTACACAATGCACAAATACACACACAAACACATGCACACACAGCATATACATCTACACACACACACCCCACACAGTTTGTTCCTTCTAGTTTCACTCTCCAAAGCTGTGTGCATTTTTCTCAAGCAGCTGCATGCTGTTTATAGGACACTCAATGGACCAACAAAGAAAATCAGGAAGATTTTGGTAAAATGTGTGTGTGTGTGTGTGTGTGTGGTGTTGGTGGTGATAGTGTATGAGCAGGGCAGAAAGGGAAAGCAAGTAGATGTAGCAAGAGAAAGAAAGAGAAAAGGCAATGCTTTCAGAGCCAGATATATAAGCGGTATGGTGTTTTCCCTATTTTATTTCAGGGATAAGAGCTTAAATTCTGGAGGAAAACTCCTGTGCCACTAACATTGTCAACTTTTCCCGTCTCATCTTTTTGTCAGTTTCTAGGTCTTCTTTTACATCAATTCAGTGCAGCTAATCAAATTCAGCAGGAAAAACTCCTCTGCCATTAATATGGTCAACGTTTCCCACTTCATCTTTTTGCCAGCTTCTACGTCTTCTTTTATATAAATTCAGTTCAGCTAAAGAAAAATGAAACTTTAAAGGCTCTTTCTCACCTCACACATATAAGTAGACATACGTACATGTATGAAAGGCTGTGCATAATTGCACAAAATATCTAAAAGAGTGTGTAATTTGGATCTCAGCTGTCTGCAGTCATCTGCTCTGGAAGACATTGTGATACACCATGTGCGGTGGTCTCTGAGCCCACCCACTTCCAGTTACCACCCTTTCTGTTGATAAGTGGCAGTTCTCAGCCTCTGAGCTCTGACTCCACACCCTTAGCAGACTCCAGACAGGTTCGATTTCAGTTCCCTTGACTCCCTCCACAAAAGTGGCGCACTTGAAGGACACATTGATAACAACACAGTGAATAAAGTGGCAGAAAATTCATCTCTTCCATTTATCTCATGATGTAGACTTGAACTTCAGGAACACTGAAGTTGTGAGAATAGCAACTAAATCTCAAAAAGGCAAAGTGAGCTTTCATGAGCAAGGAGATGTGAGGAAGCGTGCTTTTGTGGATGTGTATAGATGCGTCTGTTGATGCTCTTAATATCAAAGTTGGTGCAAAAGTGACTGCGGTTTTTGTCATTAAAGTAATGGCAAAAACCTTCACATCCCTTGTAAGTTGGATTCCTAAGTATTTTATTCTCTTTGAAGCAATTGTGAATGGGAGTTCACTCATGACTTGGCTCTCTGTTATTGGTGTATAGGAATGCTTGTGATTTTTGCACATTTATTTTGTATCCTGAGACTTTGCTGAAGTTGCTTATTAGCTTAAGGAGATTTTGGGCCGAGATGATGGGGTTTTCTAAATATACAGTCGTGTCATCTGCAAACAGGGACAATTTGACTTCCTCTTTTCCTAACTGAATACCCTTTATTTCTTTGTCCTGCCTGATTGCCCTGGCCGGCACTTCCAACACTGTGTTGATAGGAGTGGTTAAAGTGGGCATCCCTGTCTTGTGCCAGTTTTCAAAGGGAATGCTTCCAGTTTTTGCCCATTCAGTATGATATTGGCTGTGGGTTTGTCATAAATAGCTCTTATTATTTTGAGATATGTCCTATCAATACCTAGTTTATTGAGGGTTTTTAGCATGAAGGACTTCAAGGAGAACTACAAACTACTGCTCAATGAAATAAAAGAGGACACAAACAAATGGAAGAACATTCCATGTTCATAGATAGGAAGAATCCATATAGTGAAATGGCCATACTGTCCTAGGTAATTTATAGATTCAATGCCATCCCCATCAAGCTACCACTGACTTTCTTCACAGAAGTGGAAAAAACTACTTTAAAGTTCATATGGAACCAAAAAAGAGCCCATATTGCCAAGACAATTCTAAGCTAAAAGAACAAAGCTGGAGGCATCACGCTGCCTGACTTCAAACTATACTACAAGGCTATAGTAACCAAAACAACATGGTACTGGCACCAAAACAGAGATATAGACCAATGGAACAGAACAGAGCCCTCAGAAATAATACCACACATCTACAACCGTCTGATCTTTGACAAACCTGACAAACACAAGAAATGGGGAAAGGATTCCCTATTTAATAAATGGTGCTGGGAAAATTGACTAGCCATATGTAGAAAGCTGAAACTTTCTTACACCTTATGCAAAAATTAATTCAAGATGGATTAAAGACTTAAATATTAGACCTAAAACCATAAAAACCCTAGAAGAAAACTGAGGCAATACCATTCATGCCATAGGCATGGGCAAGGAGTTCATGACTAAAACACCAAAAACAATGGCAACAAAAGCCAAAATTGACAAGTGGTATCTAATTAAACTAAGGAGCTTCTGCACAGCAAAAGAAACTACCATCAGAGTAACAGGCAACCTACAGAATGGGAGAACATTTTTACAATCTATCCATCTGACAAAGGGCTAATATCCAGAACCTACAAATAACTTAAACAAAGGTACAAGAAAAATCAAACAACACCATCAAAAAGTGGGCTTGAAAGATATGAACAGTCACTTCTCAAAAGAAGACATTTATGCAGCCAACAGACACATGAAAAAATGCTCATCATCACTGACCATCAGAGAAATGCAAATCAAAACCACAATGAGATACCATCTCACACCAGTTAGAATGGCAATCATTAAAAAATCAGGAAACAACAGGTGCTGGAGAGCATGTGGACAAACAGGAACACTTTTACACTGTTGGTGGGACTGTAAACTAGTTCAACCATTGTGGAAGATAGTGTGGCGATTCCTCAAGGATCTAGAACTAGAAATACCATTTGACCCAGTGATGCCATTACTGGGTATATACCCCAAGGATTATAAATCATGCTGCTATAAAGACACATGCACATGTATGTTTATTGTGGTGCTATTCACAACCCAAATGTCCATCAATGATAGACTGGATTAAGAAAAGGTGGTACATATATACCATGGAATACTATTAGGGACATGGATGAAGCTGGAAACCATCATTCTGAGCAAACGGTCGCAAGGACAGAAAACCAAACACCACATGTTCTCACTCGTAGGTGGGGACTGAACAATGAGAACACTTGGACACAAGATGGGGAACATCACACACCAGGGCCTGTCTTGGGGTTGGGGGAGGGGGGAGGGATAGCATTAGGAGATATATCTAATGTAAATGATGAGTTAATGGGTGCAGCACACCAACGTGGCACATGTATACATATGTAACAAACCTGCACTTTGTGCACATGTACACTAGAACTTAAAGTATAATTTAAAAAAAGAAAAAAAAAAAGAAAGTAATGCAAAAACCACAATTACTTTTGTACCAACCTAATATCAAAGCTTGGGAAAAGAAGCAGAATCTTAGCATCTCACCTTCTCATTTTATGACCCATCTCACTCTTCTCCCATGGCCCATTTGCTCCTCGTTTGTCCTTCCTTATGATCCAAATTTCTTCTATTTTTTCTGGTTAATATTATGATCACCTGGGTAATTCTATATTGCAGTTTAGACTACATTTGTCCAACATTAGGTCTTTAAATTTTCATTGAGGTGAGGTTAAATCTGTCTCAAAGAAAAATTTTATTTAGTTTCTGCAGTACTGTTGTAATATTCTGTAATTTTTGGAATATTTCCCAAATTAAAAGGACAATCTGTTTAAAAATGCATTGTTTTCTAGTTAGAGAGCTCTTACCTTATATCTTTTACTAATGCAGGTAGGTGTAGTGATAGTGTCAGTTTCAAAATATTTCAAGAGTGTACCACTTAATATTGAGATTGATGTTTGAACATTACACAACAGGGCTTATTTCATTAAATTTTAAGTTAATTTAATAGTTTAAGCTTCAATACTAATTTTAGCATTGTGTTTTCTATTTCCGTGAAGAATGTCATTGGGATTTTGATAAGGATTGTGGTAAACCTGTGTATTGCTTTGGGTAGTATGGAAATTTTAATATTAATTTTTCTGATTCATGAGCACTGAATATCTTTTCATTTATTTCTGTCTTCTTCAATTTCTCTCATCAATGTTTTATAGTTTCAGCATACAAATCTTTCATTTTTGGGGTAAATTTATTCTTAGGTATTTTTTAATACTATTATATATGAGATTGTTTTCTTGGTTTTCTTTTAGTTAATCATCATTTGTGTATTAAAACACTACTGAGTTTTGTATGTTGATTTTGTATCCTGCAAGTTTACTGAATTCACTTACCAGTTCTAATAGTTTTTTTTTTGTGTGGAATCTCTCTCTCTCTCTCTCTCTCTCTCTCTCTCTCTCTCTCTCTCTGTCTCTCTCTCTTTCTCTCTCTCTCTCTCACTCTCTCTCTCTCTCTCTATATATATATATGTATATAGGATTTCTGATTTGGATGCCTTTTATTTCTTTTGGTTTTCTAATTTCTCTTGCTAGTACTTCCAGTACCATGTTCAGTAGAACTGGCTAATTTTCCCTTGTACCAGATCTTAGTGAAAAAGTTTTCAGTTTTTAGCCATTGATTATGATGTAAGCTGTGGGTTTTTAAACAAATGGCCTCTATTGTGTTGAGGGATTTTCCTTTCATACCTACATTGTTGAGAATTTTTACCAAGAAAGGATGTTGGACTTTGTCAAATACTTTTTCTATGTCTAATGAGATAATCATGTGTTTTTTCCTTCCATTCTGTTAATGTGATGTATCACATTGATTGAGTTGTGTATGTTGAACCAGTCTGATATGTTATGAAAGACTCTGAATGGCAAAAAAAAAAAAAAAAAAAAATCTAAAAAAGAAAGACAAAGTTGGAGGCATCATAATTCTGGATTTAAAATTATATTTTGAAGCTATGGTAATCAAAACAGTATGGTGCTGGCATAAAATAGACACAAAGACCAGTGGAAGAAAATAGAAAGCCCAGTGGAAGAAAATAGAAAGCCTAGAAATAAATCCAAACATATACAACCAACCAGTTTTTGACATGGGCACTAAGAGGACACAATGAGAAAGAATAGTTTCTTCAATAAATGGTGCCAGTTAAACTGGATTTCTGAATGCAAAAGAATAAAATTGGACCCTTATCTTCTACTGTACCAAAAATCAACTTATGGACAAAATACCTAAATACAAAGCAAGAAACTATAAAACTCTTAGAAGAGAATATAGGGGAAAATCTCCTAGACATTGAACTTGACAATAATATTTTGGATATCATACCAAAAACTCAGGTCACAAAAACAAAAATAAATAATCAGAATATTTTAAACTAAAAAGCTTCTGCATAGCAAACGAAACAATCAGCAAAATGAAATGACAACCTATGAATTGGGAAAAAATATTTGTAAACCATGTGATATGGTTTGGTTCTGTGTCCCCACCCAAATCTCATCTCAAATTGTAATTCCCAGGTGTCGAGTTGGGGGCATGACTGGATCATGGGGGTGGTTTCCCCCAAACTGTTCTCATGATAGTGAATTCTCACTAGATCTGGTGGTTTTATTAGGGACCCTTCCCCTTTCTCATGTTCTCTATCTCTCTCCCTCTCTCACCGGCCACCATGTAAGATGTGCCTGCTTCCCCTTCTGCCATGACTGTAAATTTCCTGAGGCCTCCCCAGTCATGCAGATCTGTGAGTCAATTAAACCTCTTTTCTTGATAAATTACCCAGTCTCAGGCAGTTTTTTATAACAGTGTGAAAATGAACTAATACACCATGTATCTGATAAGGGTTTAATATTCAAAATTTATGAAAAAACTCATACAACTCAACAGTGGAGAAACAACCCAATTACAATGTAAGTGAAAGACCTGAGTAGACATTTTTCTAAAGAAAACATACAAATTGTCAGTAGTATATGAAAAAGTGCTCAACATTTGATTTGCATTAATCATCAGGGAAATGCAAATCAAGACCACCATAAGACACTGCCTCATACCTGTTAGGATGGCTATAATCAAACATCAGAATATAGCAAGTGTTGGGAGGGTGTGGAGATAAGGAGACTCTTTTGGTGATGGTAGAGGAGGTAGGAAGTGGGGAGATGTGGGTCAGAGGATATGACGTAGCATATCTGTAGGATGAACAAGTCTACAGATCTAATGTACAACACGAGGACAATAGGTAATACAATTGCACCGTGGAGGGGATTCATGCCAAATGAGTAGATTTTAGCGGCTCTTGCCACAAAAACAATAAAAAGAGTAACTATGTGAGATCATGGAGGTATTAATTTGCTTCACTTTATTAGCCTTTTTACTACCTATGTGTATCCCTTAACATCATGTTGTATACCTTAAATATACTCAATACACATTTTTTGCAAACATTATCAAGAAGAAAATAAAATTTAAGTTTTAAAACCAGATTTTCAGCTTTTGATCTATTATATTCTCTGTAAAGTGGCTTCTTCTTGTTAAGAGAAGTGGTGCATTTTCCCATTTATTCCATAAATGTTTTAAATATTTTTATGATATGCAAGACCTTATGCTAGATGGTAGGACTTCAGAGATGAGAAATGATTTCTGATCTCAGGAGGCTCACGGGTCGTAGCAAGGAGCAGTCAGGGTTATGAGACTCCACTGACTATAGGGCAGGGCTCCAGCTGAGCCTGGAGTTCTGGGGAGCTGAAGAGCTCCTCGGAGATGAAAACTCCAGACATGATTTCTGAGTGACGAACAGGAATTCCTCAGATTCTAGGGCTAAGAGTTTGCTTTAAGAAGATATAGAGGATGTTTTTAACCTGATAACGTATGCGTTGGTTTTATGTGTTCAGGCCTTGCTATACCATGTTTGGCAAAGGTTTAGAATTGGTAAGATCCATTTATTTGTAATTTATCTTTTACTTCTAAAAATTACTTGACTTAAATGATGATCATGATATGTGTGTGTATGTGTGTATGTATGTATGTGTGTGTGTGTGGTTATGTATGTGTATGTCTGTGTGTATGTGTATGTCTGTTTGTATGTATATGTGTATGTATGCCTGTGTGTATGTGTATGTTTATATATACGTGTGTATGTTTGTGTTTATATGTGTGTATGTATGTGTGTGTTTATGCATGTGTGTGTGTTTATGTATGTGTATGTGTGTGTTTATGTATGTGTGTGTGTTTATGTGTGTGTGTATGTGTATGTTTATGTATGCGTGTGTGTATCTGTGTTTATGTGTTTATGTTTATATGTGTGTCTGTGTTTATATGTGTGTGTGTGTGTGTGTGTGTGTGTGTGTATGTTTACACCCATTAGGAAAACTTAATGAAAACTAAACACCACAGAGAAGGTAGAATGGAATTAAAATAAAAATTTATAGAAGTATAAAAGACGGAAATGTGGTTTTACTTCTATTTGCTTGATTAAAAAAACAAGAAAATTTGTCAGGAGAAGCAGACTTTTTCTTGGTACTAAATTTTAAAAGGAATGTATTATGTGGATCACTGTTTAAGAGACTTGGAGCAGTTCCTCTCTGAATTATGGTTGTCTCCATGGGCTTTTAGCAATACCAAGAGTGGAGATTTCAAGCTTGGCAAGATTTCTTTGGCAAATGCCTAGTGGGCAGAGCCTCTGCTGTTGATTGAAGGGGTATCTTAATTTATCAGACACCAGACACACAGGTAGCAAAGCTGATATTTCTTTGTGAAAGATGAGGAACCCTAGCCGAATACTTTCTTGCTTCAGAAGCCCTTGTCATCCCAGTATGGAACAGGGCTGGGTGACATTGACTTTGGATCTGCCTCTTTAGTTAAAACCCCACTGTTCATGCCATAGATTGTGGAAGAGATGACTTGGCCCTGGAAAATGTTAATGGTAAGCATTGCCAGTTGGCCAGCTTAATCATGAAAGAATCTCGCCATGATTCCTGCGGAACATTTGATCCTGAGCACTCCTGCCTTCCTGTGCTGGGAATTAGCTACACAATGTGCCGTCAAGTAACCCAACTAACCACTGGGGTGGAGTTATTGAATTTCTTGAATTCAGACAATGAACATGGTACAGCCTAAAACCTGACTTTTGATCCTAGTATTGTTTTTGGTTAAGCTGTCCTTTTTGTTGGTAGACATCAGGTCCATTTTTCTCTTAAAACCATTTTGTCTTTACCATAGTAAAATCCATCTAAAAGCTGCATGAAATTATTGAGATATGGAGGATATTGAGATATGGAGGAAAAAGGGGGCTAGAAGAAGCTTCATCTCACACCACTTGGGATTATAATTGGAGCTGCGAGACAAAGCATTCCTGCTTTTTCAGATGGTTAGTGGTGTTATGGGCAGGTTTTGAAGGGGTGTCAGTAGCCGACAATCAATACCAGGACACACGATTTGACCCACAGACAATTTCTGTCCATGAAATCAGATGTTTATAACAGATTAGTTAACACGAAGACTTAGTTTTTTGGCACTGCTGCTGGTAGTGGTAGAAGGTGAAACAGAGGACATGCTGGCTGTGAGTGGAAGTACTGTACTTTAGTATTTTTATGTGCAAGATAAAAATATTAATATACCTCCTTCTTGTAAAACTCTTCTGTTTACTAGGGGCTTTCACATACGTACAGCAAAGATTTTGATTTTCACAGCAACCTTGTGAAGTACAGAGGGCAATGAGATTATCTTTGCTTTACATATTATAAAACTGAGATGAAACTCTGAGAAGTTAATGAATAAATCATGATCACACAGAAAATAAGTAGGAAACTTGGGGTTTAGACTTGGATTTTCTGACTCCAGAGCTAATGTTCTTTCTACTGTATCCAAACTGCAGTTTATTTCAAAGAAAGCTGATGTAGAGTTTGGATGAATTGAAAAGTAACAGATATTTTCTGTTACAAAATATCCATCTAACTGTTAAATGACAAATCATTGTGCCATATTCACAACTTCTAGAATTAGAGCCCTTTTAGATTGAACAAAAACGACGAATGTAATTGAAGTATCTTACTGAATAAAATCACTGTAATTAGATGTTGATCTATCTTGTGATGGAAGAAATATTTGTTAAGATGCACTTAAGTCCTTGGAAACAATGAAAAGCTGTAGAGATGAGTTCTAAAACTTCTGCTCAAATACAAAAGCTGGTCAGTTCTTTCTGCCCCAGCAAACATGGTACCCAGTGGTTTTATCTCAGGCAACATGTGCACAGGGACTTGGTGGTCATAAAGGACGTGGAAATAAGTCTCTTTGGTGACCTAGTAGGATAGATTCTTTGTGCCCTTTATTCCAACAACTCTGAGGATGTCTAATGATACCACTGAGGTTCAACAACCAGCAAAACTGTGCCCCAAGGAGGTTAAGTATGCTCTGCTCCTGAAGACATGTCCGGACACGGCTGTGCAGATATTGTGATGAGCTGAGATAATAAAACCTCTGCCTCCTTTCCAGAGGTTCCCCTTTTCTTCATGACTTCATTTGTATATCATATGTGGTCTCAGCTGGTGTGAAAAGACCCAGGAACGTGGGTTGTTGTGGATTCCACTCTCAGGCTCACAGAAGAGCTTTCTCCGTGGCTCTTTTCTGCTCACCCTCCCTCCCCCTGCTAAGAAGAGCTGTCACTATTTCAGTAACTACAAGCAACAGATCATTTTAGACTTTAATCCATAAATAAACATTTCTTCCTTTGAACTTCATTAAATTTGGATGTGTTTTCATTTTGACACAATCTGGCATCCCTATCATTTAGACATATAAAACTATAAAACTAGCAATTAATTTTGGTCTTTAGGAGCACTGGTGGTCTAGAAACAGTGAGGCTATGCCAAGAAAAGCAAATGAAAACCTCAAACATGTAGACATAACACTTAAATCAGAAAATCACAAAGCGTTATGCTCAGTAGCTACAGGAGATTATCTTCTAATTGTTCCTGGTGGTGTCTGTCACATTTCTCAGCTTGTTTAAAGAATTTTGAAGACTGGAATTCGTTTCCTTAAACATTATTCATCTGACTACAATAATTGTCTGATGAAAACCTAAAGACTAAGTCATGATTTGATTGATTATGAAGATATTGATGGTATTTACCAGCAAATATCCTTTCATTAATTGCAAATATATTCAACATCTGAGTGCTTATTGGATACAAAGCACAGTGCTAGATACTGGAAGAAGGGGATGTCGTTTTTTTCCTTCAAAGAGCATATGAACTCATGAAGATGACACTTAACAAAAAGCAATTATCTCTTGACTCTAAAAGCCAGACACCTAGACACGTGTGACTTACAAAGTAAGGTCATAAAAGGCATCTCAGCTTTGGCCTCGGTGTTTTTTTGCATTCCTCACTCTGGGGTGGGAGGGGAAGGGAGGTAGCCAGCCAGCCTTCTGCTCAGAGAACTCTCCAGCAGCCCTCTGGGGAGGCCCACGTGGGAAACACAGAGGCTCCTGCCAACAGCCAGCACTGACTTGCCAGCCAGCGGGGTGTGTGAGCTACCTCGGAAGCGGCTCCTCCAGCCCGAGTGGCGTCTCCAGGTCCCTGTGGCCCTGGCTGACATCTGTTGCAACCTCAAGAGAGTCACTGGGCCAGAACCACCACCAGACGAGCTGCTTCTGAGCTCCCGACACACAGACGCTGGGAGAGGTCGTGAGTGATTATGTTTGTTCTCAGCAGCCCAGTTTGGGGGTGATTTGTTACACAAGAGATAAGGAATATACTGACAACCCAGCATGTGTCAGATGCTGTGCTGGGGATTCAAGAGGATGAGGCAGATCAGCAGCATCTGTGACCTCCCAGAGTTTATAACGAATCAAGGAGGTAATCAGCTATGAATAAATACGATGAGGCCATACATAAGATTTTGACCAATAGTTAAGCCTGGATATGAGACATTTCCAATGGGTTGCAGTTATAATCTAGAGGAGTCAAGAAATGAGGAAGATGACCACTTGACTTGGGGAGTTGGGAAGCATCCTCTGTGAGCAGAGAGGTCAAGTGGGCTTTGAAGAGGGTACGTGATGTGGATGAGCGAAGCACAAAAGGAAGGGTGTTCCTGAAAATGAATAAAAACAAGCAAAGGTGTCAAGGTGGGCATTCCCACCCCTGCTTGGGGTGTGGCAAGAGAATCAGTTGGGACACAATGACAGTGGGGCCTGAAGAAGCATCAGGTCATGAACTTGAAGACAGAGTTGGCTGCCTGGCTGAGATCAGACTTGATCCCTAGGCAACAGAAATCATCAGAGATTTTTGAGTTGTTTTGGGGCAGCATAAGAATTTAAAATGGGTTTACAGTTTCCATTAGTGTTTATTGACCAGCTACTAATGAGTCTACCACCTATGAAGTATTGTGGGTGACCAATTTAATAACAAGCTTCCCCTGCCCTCAGGGAATGTATAGTCTCACTGGGGACACAAAATATATACACACGAGCATTATATCTACATGGCATAAAATGAGAAGGCAGCAGTTAGTCATTTAGATGATCAATGTAGTCAATAACAATAGCAAAGGCTTATATTGTGCTTGCTGGGTGCCAAGGACTATTTCAAGTCTTTACATAGGTTAATTCAATTAATATAGCACCTACATGAAGTAGGCTATCTCTGCTACTAGAGATGAGTAGGTTAGTATCTCTGTCTTACAAATGAGGAAACAGGCACACAGAGGGTTTAAGTAACTGCTACAACCAGCCAGTAAATGAAAGGTGGAAACCCAGACAGTCTGGCTCTGGAGGCTATGATGATCCACCATATTATGCTGCCTCTCAGATAATCGTTTAGACTTCTCAAGGCCTTGAATAAATCAACTCTTTTCATCCTCATTCACTTGCTTAATTTGTAGTCAATATATTAATAAATTGTTAGTTATTATCTAGTGCAAGGATGCAGACATAGCATCAACACTGTGGAACTTCAGTTTCACTACATGGTGCTCACAAAATGCAACTGTAGGCCAGACATGGTGGCTCATGCCTGTAATCCCAGTACTTTGGGAGGCTTAGGCAGGAGGATTCCTTGACCTCAGGAGTTTGAGACCAGCCTGGGCAACACAGTGAGACCCTGTCTCTACAAAAAATTAAAAAATTAGCCAGGTGTGGTGGTGCATGCCTACAGTCCCAGGTACTCAGGAAGCTGACGTGAGAGGATTGCCTGAGCCCTGGAGGTCAAGGCTGTAGTGAGCTGTTCTGTCACTGCACTCCAACCTGGGTGACAGAGACCCTGCCTCAAAAAAAAAAAAAAAAAAAAAAAAGAAAATGCTACTGTAATGGTTTAGAAATACACTAGAAGTTGACATAAGCAGGCTACCTATTTTAGTGACATATGGTACACCTATGCTTCCATAATTAATGTTAACAAACACTGAGTATTGTGATGTTATTTATTGCATGATGATGTTCACAGCAGATATAGAATTCACATGGTACATGGAAGGAGTCCAGACCTGATGGGTTCTAGTCCCAGCTCTGTTGCTTGTGGACTGTGTGAGCCTAGGAGTGCTGCCATCCTTGCCCCAGCTTCCGCATGGCGAAGCTCCCCTTACCTGTTGTTCCCAGGCCCTAGATGAGTAAGACAGCAATGTGGAAGTCCCAAGAAAACCAAGACCCTCAGCTTGGAACTTACTATAATTTCCCTCTTTGGAGGTGTCAATGTGTGTGAAAACAATGAGCTGAGTAAATGTCAGCTATACATAAACCATTGGGTGTTATACAAGGATAAGGTCATATTATTTTTATTTTTCTTGGTTGTATCTCACAACAATTCTCTGAAGAAGGCCCAAAGTTTCCAGACTGAACTGGGAAAGTTCTGGAATACAACAGTAGGGCTTGTCTGGTGTTTTCTTTCCATCACCTTGTTTTGAAAGCAGAAGTACTGGAAATATTGCATAAAAACCCAGGCTGGCTGGATATCAAGACCTATTTCTAGACCAGAGTGGTTTGGATCAGGTTGAATAAGATTCTGAACATTTGGATGTGGAGACAAAATCAACCTCAGCAAACTGAGAAATGGCAAACAAACCGAACATTTTCAAATTACGGAATGGTTTAGGGGCTACGGGCAAATGTCCATGGGTACCAAGGATGCAATTATCAAGCTTGTTTTTAGCCCATGTCCAAAGGTTCAGTTTTTGTTTTCCATTGCTCTCCTCTGAAGTGCAATTCCTGCTTGCCTGGCAGCAATTGTAATTAAAAGGCCAACTTATTTTTGTGAGTTTCCTCTTGAAATTTTGCTGAAAAATGATTATGTTAGCACTTCTGCTCACTTCCTAATAATTCTTATACATTCAAAAGTTAAAACAATTAAGAAGTTATTAGTGATTAATTATAATATATCACTATAATAGCATGTGAATTAAGAATGATTCTGCACTAGTCATTTTCACGCTGCTGATAAAGACATACCTGAGACAGGGCAATTTACAAAAGAAAGAGATTTAATGGACTCACAGTTCCATGTGGCTGAAGAGGTCTTAAAATCATGGTGGAAGGTGAAAGGCACATCTCACATGGTGGCACACAAGAGAAGAGAATGAGAGTCAATCAAAAGTGATTTCCTCTTATAAAACCATCAGATCTCGTGAGACTTATTCACTACCATGAGAACAGTAGAGGGGAAACGGCCCCCATGATTCAATTATCTCCCAGCAGGCCTCTCCCACAATATGTGGGAATTGTGGGAGCTACAATTCAAGATGAGATTTGAGTGGGGACACAGCCAAACCATATCACATTCCAATAGAGTAATTACAATCACATGTAATGTAATTATCTCATAGAAGTCTTATTGAACATCTATTATGTACCAGATACAGGTCAAATACTGAGGATAGACATGAATAAGACAGGACCTGGGCCTTGCCCTCAGGGGGCTACAACTGTAATAGGGGATGCAGCCTATGGCAGTGCAGCCTAAAGCATGAGGTCTCAGATGTGGCTGAGAACCCTCCCCATGATGGGGTATTGGAGGCCAATTATTTAGCATCAATAATGTGACAGAGGCTGCTCAATACAGATTATCTATGCTCTTCCCAATCCTTGCACTGTCACTCTGTGTGGATGTATTAGTTCATTCTCACATTGCTAGAAAGACATACCTGAGACAGGGTAATTTATAAAGAAAAGTGCCTTAATTGGCTCATGGTTCTGCAGGCTGTACAGGAAGCATGGTGGCTTCTGCTTCTTGGGAGGCCTTAGGAAACTTACAATCATGATAGAAAGAGAAGGGGAAAACAGGCACATCTTACATGGCTGGAGCGAAAAACTGGGGAGGCACTACATATTTTTAAACAACCAGATCTCACAAGAATTCACTCACTACTGGGGCACAGTGTCAAGGGAAATATCCGCCCTTATGATCCAATCACCTCCCACCAGGCCCCATCTCCAACACTGGGGATTACAATTTGACATGACATTTGGTGGAGACACAGATCTAAACCACATCAGTGTATCTGACAGATGAGGAAACTGAGGATCATGAAGTAAGTGGCAACACTGGGATTGAGTCCAAGTGTGTCTGTCTTCACTGTTTCCCACTTGCCATGTTTCCAGTGTGTGCTTGCATACCTGCTCACCGCTTCCTTTCAACCTGGAAACCACACAAAAAACTGGCCTACCCAATCGGAAGACCCATAAGGGGCTAAGGAATATGCATTCATTCTTTTTGCACACAGCAAGGTACTTGGGGAGGTCAGGAAAGCGGAGGCAGTGGGGCATTTTCCATTTTTCCCTGGCGGGAGAAACCCCTGATTCCTCGAGCCACTGCTGCCTACGTAGGCAGAGCAGCGGCTTTGGTGGCCACCTCTGTCCTGCTCTGGGAGCTCACAGGAGAGTACCACATTGCACAGTCCCATGCATTTTTAATGGCTTGGACTTGAAAAGTAGTTTCAGAAAGTGAGCAAAATACCGAGTTAATTGAGCACTGCTGCTCAGCTTCCTTCCCCCAATGTAGTCTTCAAGTGGAATATGGCTGAAATATCAGCTGTCAGATGATGAATATTTTAAAGAAAATTCTATTATGCACCCAAGGTTCATTCAGCTCAGTAATAAGAGTAATGAGGACAGTTACCTTTAGGGAAAGGAAGTGAGATCACTCTTGCTGCTTACTGGGGGCTGGTTTGACAGGCATCTGCTCTGAGCACGGGACTATGGGGAAATCACAGCTGCTTGTCTGAACCTCACCCGGTAGGAAAAACTCTACCTCACAATGGTTTGGAAACCTATCCGTGGCAGAGAGCTGGCTGCAAACTATTTATATTCCCTTGGCTAATGGTTGAGGTAGAATCCATCACCTAATGAATATTCAGTGGGTGAAGTTGAAAAAAAAAAGGGAGAAAATGATTCCATCTTTGCTCTCCTGCAAAGCTCTCTGTGGCCCAAGCAGAAAGAAATCACAAAGGCAAGAGAGGACAAGCCAGGAACATCCCTATCCTCTTCAATATGCACGGATGCTGGGAAAAGGCTGACCCTGGGAAAGGCAAAAGGAAAAGAAATCAATTTTCAAATTATTTCAGAGAAGTAGCCAGAAAAAAAGAGTGTTGCCTTGAACTTGAGAAAATATTAAAAGTGAGCAAGGCAGATTCCCATTACTGCGGCTGCCTCTGGTAGAATATAGGCGGTTAGGCTTTTACCTTGAGTTTGAGATGCAAGTTTGGGCACAAAAGGGAGAAAAAGAATAAGATGATGCTGCCATAGAATAGGCAGCCTTGACAGGGACTGTCAGAGCTCTGCAATGCTGGTTGTGCTGCCTGGAGTTGGTAAATAACACACAACACATTTTTACAGAGCAGAAAAAGAGAGAACAGTTCTTTCTCCACAGGCCACATTATGAAGCCAGTTTTGCTAGTTGTGCAACTATTGCTTGTCAAGCTGAAATGGAAATACTTGGTATTTCAGTCTGTGCTGTTCCAGCAGGATTGCATGTGGTGACAGTGACTGTAACCAACCCCAGACAAAAGGCGCCCTCTGCTCTTCTTGTCATCCTTCCTGCACTCCCACTCCCATGCCAGTTCTCTAATCCCCCATGCGGTGCTCATGGTACGTGGCTCCCTGGCTGGCCCCATCTTGTCCCTGGCAGTGCCTCACACATCTGCATTGTGATGCCTTGCTTGGTGTGAAAACCACATTAGAAGGAACTGAGAAGTCAAGCATCGCTTGTGGAAGAGTATGGAACACTCTTTATAATAAATGCTACCATGGATACCATGTTTTCTAGATACCTAGTATTTATCAAGCATATTACAGATTTTTTAATCCTTGCTGGAACCCAATGGCATATGTATCGGTTTTTCTTTTTTTTTTTTTTTTTCATTTTACAACGAGGTAAATGGGTATCAGAGAGCTTATGCTGTTTGGCGAAAATCACATAGCTTTAAATAGTTTTAACGGAGCACCTAGGGCTTGAACCCAGACCTGTCACCCACAGTCCATGCTTTCATTTTCTACCTCCGGGAGAACATGGGGGTGGGATAAGGTAGACTGGCCTTAGGGCTGGGGGACTCTTGGTGGGACTTGTCTCCACCTTCCTGGGCTGGCAGGGAGGTGAGAAGTTGCCTTTACTCTTCTGTCTGGTGTGTTGTTTCCTGGTCATAACCTAGGCCCAGACAACTGTTTGTGGAATCCCAGGCGGCCAAGCCCACACAGAGGATGGGAAAGGCGTAGTGTATGAAGAATTTCTAGCATAAAATCGACACCCACCAGAGACCAGGGTTGTAAGTGAGGATGGCCAGGAGCCTTGGGCAGGTCCTAGCCTGCAAAAGCTGAAATGAAGCTGCCTGGTGGGAAAAGACACACATTTGGTTCCAGAGACTGATTATGGCAATCTAATATTAGAAGAACACAAGTCTGCTTTTTACCTAAAAATACTTAATAGAGTTTTCCTAGCCCCGTAAAAAGGTTCTGGGCTTGTGATATAATGAAATAATGCCTAATGGAAAGATTGAATGACTCAACTGTGGAGAGTAAAATGCTCTTTTCTGCTACCATGACCTTCCTTACCCTGATCAGTTTCTGCTGGTGCTGCTTCCAGAAGCAGAATATTCTAGACTATTGGAATATTAGTAGTAATGACTGGTACCATGTAGCCGCTACGGGCAGACACATCATATGTATTATTCCCACTTAAGACATAAAACAATCCTAAAAATAATAACTGTTTCCTCCGTTTGTGGAAGATAAACTGAAGCTCTGAAATTTTGACCACTTTCTCCAGATACCACAGCTAGTAAGCAACAGGAGGGGAGTTTACAGACCTGCTTACAAAGCCTGGATTTCTGCTAGTCCTTTCATTTCATTTCCTTCCTTCCTTCCTTCCTTCCTTCCTTCCTTCCTTCCTTCCTTCCTTCCTTCCTTCCTTCCTTCCTTCCTTCCTTCCTTCCTTCCTTCCCTCCCTCCCTCCCTCCCTCCCTCCTTCCTCCCTCCCTCCCTCCCTCCATTCCTCCCTCTCTCCCTCTCTCTTTCTCTCTTTCTTTCTTTCTCCTTTCTTTTCTTCCCTCTCTCTCTTTCTCTCTTTCTCTTTCTTCTTGCTCTCCCTCTCTCTCTTTTTTTTTTTTTCCAATAAGCTCTTGCTCTGTCACCCAGACTGGCATGCAGTGGTATGATCACAGCTCACTGCATCCTTGAACTCCTGGGCTCAAGTGATCCTCCCACCTCAACCTCCTGAGTAGCTGGGACTACAGGCCAGTTTTTTTATCTACAGTTTTTTTTTTATCCACTCATTGATTGATGGGCATTTGGGTTGATTTCTTTATTACACCAAGGGATGCTACTTTGAAGTATTCTTTACTATTTTGATCTACATGTAAAGTGGCAATGCCATGTCTGACACTTAGGGAAACACTTTATAAGTTGAATCTGTGTTCACCATGGTCAGGTTCTCCCTACATCCCTCATTGCCTCACAAGGCGCCCAAGCTCCCCCCCCTGAGCCGGGGCAAGGCACCTATGCTGGTCATCACTGGGGGCGCGGGTTTCCATGCCACAAGACGGCTTTCTCCTTTGACTCCTTCGGTTGCACTCCCTGTCTTGTGCTGGCAGATTTCATCTTCTCTCTCTTCTGGAGAACCCAGCACTCCTCTCCAGGGTTCTTCCTCTGCAGGGCCTTCTGTTCACCTCCTGTCTCATCCTGGAGGGGACATCTTGTCTAGCAACATGGTGCAGAGGATCTTGCCTGGAATGAGGTTGCATTTCCCCACTTGTCCTCTCACATGTTGGGAAGGGAAAAACAGACCCTGGGGTGCAGAGAAGGAAGAGAGAAGAGGTGGGAAGGAAATACGCTGAGAACAACCGAATGGCTCCTTCCAGGTGACCTGTTTTGAAGGGACCATAAGCTTTTAGTCATTTTCAAGTCAGGGGTCTAGCTAGGGACTGTTTGGCTTGAATACATTTAATTTAGAGGCCCTTCTAAAGACCAAAACCAGAAAACTATGACTAGAAAATTAAGTGCAGAGCCCGAGAAGAGGTCCATATTAGGGAGAGGCTTTGAAATGTCATTGGCTTCACATTGAATCTGCCTCTCTGTGTGGTGTGTAGCTTAATTTTAGTCAAGAGCCACCTAAGATGTTGGAAGTGGTGAGGGATGGCTATTCCTTCATACCCTTGCTATGGGGCTTTTTAAAAATTTTAAAAATTGAGGTTAAATACATGAAACATACAATTTACTATCTTTTTTTTTGACAGAGTCTTATGTTGTCATCCAGGCTGGAGTGCAGTGGTACCATCTCGGCTCACTGCAGCCTCCACCTCCCGAACCCTGTGCCTCATCCTCCCAAGTAACTGGGGCTACAGGCCCATACCACCATGCCCAGCTAAATTTTGTATTTTTAGTAGAGATGGGGTTTCGCCATGTTGGCCAGGCTGGAAAATGTACCATCTTAATTGTTGTAAGTGTGTGGTTTAATAGCATTGAATACATTTACATTGTTGTGCAACCATCACTACCATCTATCTTCAGAACTCTTTTCATCTTGCAAAATGAAAACTCTGTTCCCATTAAACAATAACTCCCCATTCCCTCTCCCCTGAACACCTGACAATCATCATTCTACTTTCTGTCTATGAAGTTGATGACTTTCACTACTTCATTAAGTGGAATCAGACAATACTTGTCCTTTTGTGCTTGTCCCATTTCACTTGGGATAATGTCCTCA
Source organism: Rhinopithecus roxellana (assembly GCF_007565055.1). NCBI lineage: Eukaryota > Metazoa > Chordata > Mammalia > Primates > Cercopithecidae > Rhinopithecus > Rhinopithecus roxellana. The sequence continues at coordinate 123,512,743 of NC_044559.1, read as the reverse complement.
AAGTTCATTCCTATTGTGGCAGGTGTTATAATTTTCTACCTTTTTAATGCTGAATTCCATCACTTGTATATACCACCTTTTGTTTATCCACTCATCCTTTGATGGACACTTGAGTTGCTCTATGTTTTGGCTTATTATATATATAGCTGCTATGAACACGGGTGTTTGAATATCTCTTTGTGACACTGTTTTCAATTCATTTGGGTAAATATCCAGAAGTGGGATGGCTGGGTCATGTGGTAATTTAATTTTAATTTTTTGAGGAACTGCCCTATTGACTTGCAAAATGTGAATTTTTGATGGTGATAATGATAACAGATGAACTTATATTTGGTGGCCCAGTGTATTAGTCTGTTTTCACACTGCTATACAGAACTACCCGAGACTGGGTAATTTATGAAGAAAAGTGGTTTAATTGACTCACAGTTCTGCAGGTTTAATAGGAAGCATGACTAGGAGGCCTCAGGAAACTTACAATAATGGCAGGAGGCATGGGGAAGCAAGCACATCTTACCATGGCGGAGCAGGAGAGAGAGTGAAGGGGAAAGTGTCACACACTTTCAAACAACCAGGTCTCCTGAGAACTCACTCACTATCACAAGAACAGCAAGGGGGAAATCAGCCCCCATGATTCAATCACCTCCCACCAGACCCCTCCCCCAACACATGTGGATTATAATTCGAGATGAGATTTCACTGGGGACACAGAACCAATGCACTTCACCCAGTGTGTGGCCCTTTCTGATTAAGTACTGCTGACCGCCTCTGGGCTGGGCATTCTAGAGAGCAGGTGAGAGCTGATTATCCCTAGAATGCAGGCATAAGCTCATTGCCCTTACATAACATCCCAGCCATTGCACTGAGATATTACAGCTGTAACTCACAGCCAGATGACGCCCTGACAGATCAGGAGGCTCTTTAACAATAGAGATCAAGTCTAGTATTTCTTTTCTTTTCTTTTCTTTTTTTGCTTCATGACAGTTACTCAGTTAAATGTGTCAGAGAGGTAAGAAAGAGATCTGACTCAGATGGAAAATTCAAATTCTAGTATTGTGTCTTTTCTTTCTCATACAGGGGATTCTTGCACAAGCTGACCATTTCCTTATCCTCGCAACTGCAAAAGTCTCCTACTGAACAAACTGAATGAAGGAGAATTTGTGTGGGATGATACAGCTGAACAGCTGAAAGCTCCTGTTCATCTCCTGTGTGTGGGTATTATCATTTACTGGTGGGTGGTTTTCTGAGGGAGATGGGACTTCTTTATTTAATTTAATTTATTTTTTAAGTAGAGATAGAGTCTTGCTCTGTTGCCCAGGCTAGAGTTCAGTGACGCCATCATGGTTAACGGCAGCATTGAACTTCTGGGCTAGAGCTGTCCTCCCACCTCAGCTTCCCGAATACCTGGGACTACAGAGCATGCCACCATGCCCAGCAAATTTTTCTACTTTTTGTAGAGATGGGGTCTTGCTATGTTGCTCAGGCTGTTCTCAAACACCTGGCCTCAAGTGATCTTCTTTCCTTGGCCTCCCAAAATGTTGGGATTATAGGCATGAGCCACCGACCCTGGTCAGGACCTCCTGGTTTCAGGATTTGCATCCAGTTGCTGCTGTCCCCCAAACACCTGGGCTATTCCTTCACATAGTGAAAACTGGAGCACAGACTATTCCTTAGTCACTTTGCTGCTGCAGAAGCCCTCACCCTGTTCTCTTCTAAGTCTCTCTTTTTTCTCACGTCTGATCATGCATTTTGACTAGGGTAGGGGAGGGGAGAAGAGCGAAAGGAACTAGGAGGTCAAGGAGGCAGACAAAATTTCCTTTCCTCTTTGAATTTTGAGATGACTTATCAAACTGCCACCTTCACCTGCCTCTGTTTCTCGGCTTCATCTTACTCTCCAATTAATAATGGTTCTGCCGGGCCCAGTGGCTCCCGCCTATAATTCCAGTGCTTCAGCACACCAAGGTGGGAGTAATGCTCGGGGCCAGGAGTTTGAGACCAGTGTGGACAACATAGTTGCCCACATTTCTATAAATTTTTTTTTTTTTTTTTTTTTTTTTTGAGACGGAGACTCACTCTGTGACTAGGCTGGAGTGCAGTGGCACTATCTCAGCTCACTGCAATCTCCTCCTCCCGGGTTCAAGCGATTCTCCTGCCCCAGCCTCCCAAGTAGCTGGGACTACAGGCACCCGCCACCATACCCAGCTAATTTTTTGTATTTTTAGTAGAGACGGGATTTTACCATGTTGGCCAGGATGGCCTCAATCTCTTGACCTTTTGATCCGCCCGCCTCGGCCTCCCAAAGTGCTGGGATTACAGATGTGAGCTACCACGCCTGGCCTACAAAAATTTTAAAAAGAAAATAGCCTGGGATCCTGGCATAGCCTGTAGTCCCAGTTACTTGGGAGGGTGAGGTGGGAGAATCGCCTGAGCCCGGAAGTTCAAGGCTGCAGTGAGCTATTATGGTACCACTGCACTCCGGATTGGGCAATAGAATGAGACCCTGTCTTTCATACACACACACACACACACACACACACACACACACACACCCCAACAAAAATGGTTGTAATCAGTACTTAAGCTTGTATCAGATCAAATGACAGAAACCTCAACGTTTGGCCCTGCAGGCTGCAGACTCACACTGAGGTCTGCTTGCAGGGACTCTGGCTAGGATTTTCTGGAGAGAAAAAAAATAAGCCATCTCATCTTTGTTTTTAATTAATGCAGTCACCAGTTTTTCATTCCAAAGTGTCACAAGCAGGAAATCAAAGAAAGTCTTGTATAAATAATAAGAAAAAGAGGTTCTATCTATTAGTAATGGAAAGCATTTTCAAGGAGAGCTCGACAGAGCACTGATGGTTTCCACACTCCCTTCAGGTGAAACCTCTCAAAAATCATAATATAAATTATAGATGTGTCCAAGGCTTCTTAGGATAGGATATTAAAAGTCTCATTTGAATAGTGTCTTAAGTCAAAGGAAAAAATATAGAAGAGCCTCTTATCTAGGTCATAACACAAATCCTTCTAATTCAACCAAAATGAAAAAAATGTTTAGCTTTTTTATGATTGGCTTTTGTTTTAGTTTAGTTACAATTTTGAGATGGAGTCTGTGAAAAATTATTCTAGGGATTTTTTTTCTCTCATAGTTTCTCTGAAAAACTTGATCAGGGAGGAGGAAAGGGTGATCCTGGGTCATTGGACCTGTCAGATCCGAATCCTCAGCCGGAGAAGGGACGGATTCCCTGAGTCTCCTCCAGCAGTTTGCCACAGTGAGTATGAACTGTCAGTCACGGGGATGCAGAGCTGTGCGCTCAGTCCCCTTTGGGGCTGGTTGGTTTCCTGTGGGTTTGTTGTGTTAAACCTGCTGAAATGTGCTAGCTGAAGCATGCCACCTTTAACTCCTGTGCTCAAGGCGAAATGTCTCTCTAGGACTTGCCAAGACAATGCAAGCTAATATTCACTTCAAATGGCAACAAGCCCTGAGCGTTAGTTGCTATGTACATTTTTATTCTTCCAGAAGAGGTTTCTTCTCTCACCACCACTCTCAGCCAACAAACTCATGACCTCATTGCATTTCTCACCTGCGGGCGATTTAGCAGATTCGGGAGTAAACGTGAAGCAAAGTAAACGTGAAGCTAAAGCCGTCACGTGGCAGCCAGTCCACAAGGATCTACTGGGATGATATTGTTTGCTGGGAGTGTCATGTCTTGATGTACATCATCTTGTGTGCTCATCCCAGTCACCAGAGGAGATTGGCAGGGAGGAAAAGTTTTTTGTTATCCCAACTTTATAGGAGGAGAAGCTGCTGTGGGTAGCATGGCCGGCAAATGGCAAGCTGAGCTTTGAAAGAGGAGAGATTTTCCTGCTTCTGGTCTAGGCCTGTTTTCACGATACGACATTCCCTCTTAGAAACTGGTGTTAGGAGATGAGAAAGGATGTATGGTTAATATGAAATTAAAAGACCCAGGTTTGAATGCAGCTCTGACCACTTACTACTCATATGACCTGAACATTTTTTGTTTGTTTGACAGAGCTCACCCTGTTGCATAGACTGGAGTATGCAGTGGCATGATTATAGCTCATTGCAGCCTCCAACTCTTGGGCTCATGTGATCCTCTTGTCTCAGCCTCCAAGTAACTAAGATTACAGGTGCATGCCAAACGCCTGGCTAATTTTAAATACTGCGTTTTTTTTGTTTTTTTTTAGAAGGAGTTTCACTTTCGTTGCCTAGGCCGGAATGCAATGGTGTGATCTCAGCTCACTGCAACCTCTGTCTCCTGGGTTTAAGCAATTCTCCTGCCTCAGCCTCCGAGTAGCTGGGATTACAGGTGCCCACCACCACGTCTGGCTAATGTTTGTATTTTTAGTAGAGATGGGGTTTCACCATGCTGGCCAGGCGGGTTTTGAATTCCTGACCTCAGGTGATTCACCCTCCTCGGCCTCCCAAAGTGCTGGGATTACAGGCATGAGCCACTGCGCCTGGCCAAATATTTTTTAAAGTTGTTTTTTTTTCCATACAGAGTCTCACTAATTGCCCAGGTTAGTCTTGAGCTCCTGACCTCAAGCGATCCTCCCACCTCAATCTCCCAAAGTGCTGGGATTCCAGGTGTGAGTCACCATACTGGGCCTGATCCCAGCATTTAGACCTTTTGAGGGTTCCATTTTCCATCATTCAGGAGTATGCTATTTCTACTTCATATGATCACTGAGGAGACTAAATTAGAAAATGCTCTGTGATAGCCTGTAAATATCCATTTATTCCCCAGTAAAACCCACAAAGCTATTAAACATTTTGAAGTTCACTGCCTTTTGCAATGAGGTACATCAATTAGCTACTCTCTATACAAGGGGGTGGTTTCGAAGGGTGCATGGAAGAAAGCCTGTGTCAAGAGCTCTGAGGACGCTGCTGCCCTGGCATCACTACAGCAATGACAAAGGAGCAGAACCTTCCAAAAGCAAATTAGAAAACTTTCCATGCTACCAGGTAGTTCTTTTATTTGTAAATGAGGAGTGGAATAAATAAAGAATAATCACAACTGCATTCTTAGAATGTGAACTTACTGATTTACCAATAGATACTTATTGATTATGTAATATATACCAGACATTATTCCAGGGACAAGTTGTAAGCAGGACAGATAAGCTGCTTTCTCTTATGAGTCTTGCATTCCAATGCAGAAACGGAGATAATAAAGAAATAATGGGCTAGGTGCGGTGGCTCATGCCCGTAATCCCAGCACTTTGGGAGGCCTAATTGGGTGGGTCGCCTGAGGTCAAGAGTTTGAGACCAGCCTGACCAATATGGTGAAACACTGTCTCTACTAAAAATACAAAATCAACCAGGTGTGGTGGTGTGCACCTGTAGTCCCAGTTACTCAGGCGGCTGAGACAGGAGAATTGCTTGAATCTGGGAGGCAGAGGTTGCAGTGAGCCAAGATAGCACCAATGCACTCCAGCCTGGGAGACAGAGCAAGACTCCATCTCAAATAAATAAATAAATAAGTAAAAAAATAAAAAAAAGAGAGAGAGAAATAATGCAATAGTACCTAAGAAATCATGGGTGTTATCATAAAAACAAAACAGGGTGATGTCGGTTAGAATGACTGGGAGGTTTCTTTAAACTGGAAAGCAAGAGAAAACTTTTATAAGGGGATGCTCTTTGAACATCATCCTGAATGACAAGGAGACAGCCCTGTAAGCCTTGGGGAAGAGCATGGCAGCCAGTGGAGAGAAGTCCTGAAGTGGGCATTCTAAAGTCATGGCTAGTTGAAAAGTGGTATTTGTCCTTGAATATATTGCAAAAGATACCCAGAAGATGGATATATTTTCACACATAGGGACAGGCATACTGACATTCGGAAGCTCGGATTTGTGCACAGTTTCTGGTCCTGCCTAAGAGGACAAAGGGGTATGGGGTGTCTGTAAATAACACACTTTTATGTGGCAGTTGCCATCATAGTCTCCAATGAGGGACAATGGTGTGTTGTGATTAGGTGAATTGGGCTTCCTGAAGAGGGTGAATTATTCTCTATGTTTAGAAAGTGAAGGGCAGAGAGAAGCTGTGAAAGTCACTTGGGTCAAATGTGGACCAAAACTTGGCTGTAGCAAGAGGCAAGCAACGTTTGGGGGCCAAACATAGCTTTGGCTGAAGCAGAGGGTTTCCGAGGGACTAAAGAGAAATGACTGTAGTGGAAAGGGAAGGGGTATTTGTGGAGGTTCAAGGGTGAGCTGTGGCAGTTGGTTATATGGGACGAGTGGTGGAGAGCCTTGGCAGTGCTGAGAAATGGACTTTCTGAAGAGAGGAAGTCTAAAAACATCCATCTCTCTGTGGGAGGATACTCACAGCTGTTCCCTGCCTCCAGCCCCTTAGCCGCCCCTTTTCTTCCCCCACCACTCTGCCCAGGCCAGAGTCATTCCTCACTTGTCTAGTTTAATAGGCTTCTCCCTCCAGATGTAAGCAACTCCTTCCCTGAGTGCCCAGGTTTATAATGGGAAGGTTGCCATGACAACAACATAGCAGAAATAGGCAATAGAATTTAAACCCAGCCATGCTAGAAAAAGCTATGGTTTCAAGTGTCTATAAATTAGTGGAAATCAGGGAGAAACCTCACCTCATGCTCAGGTCAGTCTTGGAAGATAAACAAGTGTTCTCATGACAGAATACAAAGGATCCGAAGCCAGCCTGGCACTCAGTATCTGGTAGACTTTGGTCAGGAATTGGGTTATTCCTCCTCGAGAATAAAAGTTGCTTGGTCATATTGCTCACTTAAAAGCTGTTTTTGTTTATGTTTTCCGAGACAGGGTCTCACTCTGTCGCCCAGGCTGGAGTGCAATGGTGCAATCATAGCTCACTGTTGCCTCCAAATCCTAGGCTCAAGCAATCCCCCTGCCTCAGTCTCCTGAGTAGCTGGGCCTACAAGTGCACATCACCACGTCCATATTCTTTTGGTTATTTAAAAATGTACAGTAAATTATTGTTGATTGTAAGCATCCTGTTGTGTTATCAAATACTAGATCTTACTAATTCCATCTAACTACATTTTTGTCCCCATTAACCATCCTCACTCCCTCTGCCACTCCACTACCCTTCGTAGCCCCTGGTAACCATCATTCTACTTTCTATCTCCATGAATTTAATTGTTTCAATTTTTAGCTCCCACGAATTGGGGAGAACATGTGGAGTTTGACTTTCTGTGTTTGGCTTATTTAACTTAACGTAATGTCCTCCAGTTCCATCAGTGTTGTTGCAAATGACAGGATCTCATTTTTTCTATGGCTTTTTATTCTTTTTTTATAGTACTCCATTGTCATTATGTACCACATTTTCTTTATCTATTCTTCTGTTGATGGACACTTAGGCTGTTTCCAAATCTTGGCTACTGTGGAGAGTTCTGCAGTAAACATGGACATGCATATATCTCGTCAATATACTAATTTCTTTTGGGTATATACCTATTAGTGGGATTGCTGGATCTTATGGTAGCTCTATTTTTAATTTTTAGGGGAACTGCCAAACTGTTCTCCTTAGTGGCTGTAGTAATTTACATTTCCACCAACAGTGTATGAAGGTTCCCTTTTCTCTACACCCTTGACAGCATTTGCTATTGTCTATTTTTGGATAAAAGCCATTTTAACTGGGGTAAGATGATATCTCATTGTAGTTTTGATTTGCATTTCTCTGCTGATCAATGATGTTGAGCAACTTTGCATATGCCTGTTTGCCATTTGTATGTCTTCTTTTGAGAAATGTCTATTCAGATGTTTGGCCCATTTTTAATGGGATTATTATTTTTCCTGTTGAATTGTTTGAGCTCCTTACATATTCTGGTTATTAATGTTTTTGTAAAATGGATAGTTTGCAAATATGCTCTCCCATTCTGTGGGTTGTCTCTTCACTTTGTTGATTGTTTCCTTTGCTATGCAGAAACTTTTTAACTTTATGTAATCTCATTTGTCCATGTTTGCTTTGGTGACCTGTGCTTTTGAGTTATTAGTCAAGAAATCTTTGCCTAGACCACTGTCCTGGAGAGTTTCCCCAAAGTTTTCTTGTAGTAGTGTCATAGTTTGAGGTCATAGATTTAAGTGTTTAATTTATTTTTATTTGATTTTTGAATAAGGTGAGAGATAGGGGTTTAGTTTCATTCTTCTGCATATAGATATTGAGTTTTTCCAGCACCATTTATTGAAGAGACTGTTGTTTCCCCAATGCATGTTCTTGGTATCTTTGTCAAAAGTGCCTTCACTGTAGATGTATGGATTTATTTCTGAATTCTCTATTCTGTTCCATTGGTCTGTGTGTCTGTTTTTATGCCAGGACCTTGCTGTTTGGGTTAAAATAACTCTGTGGTATAATTTGAAGTCAGGTAATGTGATTTTTTCCTGTTCTGTTATTTTTGCTTAGGATGGCTTTAGTTATTCTGGTTTTTTTGTGGTTCCGTATGAATTTTAGGATTATTCTTTCTATTTCTGTGAAGAATGTCATTGGTATTTTAATAGAGATTGCATTTTCTGAGGGCTATTTGTATCCCAGAAATGATGACAATAACAATCCAAGAAAAATTTTAAAAGGAAAGAAAGAAAATATATTCATAAGGCTACTCACTGAAACATCATTTGCAGTAGCAAAATACTGGAAACAACTCAAGTATCTATCAATCTAGATCGGACTGCTACTGTATGTGAAAACACATCACCATACCCAAGGTCACCCAGATTTTCTCCTTTGTTGTCTTCTAGGAGTTTCATAGTTTCGTATTTTACATTTAGGTTTATATTACATTTTGAGTTAATGTTTGTGAGGGCTGTTAAGTCTGTGTCTAGATTTGTTTATTTTGCATGAGACTGTTCCATTGTGACAGCACCATTTATCAAAAAGATGATTTTTGCTCTTTTGCGTTACCTTTGCTTGTCAAAGACCAGCTGACTATATGGATCTATTTTTGGGCCCTCTATTTTGTTTCATTGATCTATTTATCTACTCTTTTGCCAATACCAAACTATCTTGATTACTGTAGCTTTATGGTAATTGTTGAAGTTGGATGCTGCCAATCCTCCAACTTTGTTCTTCTCCATCAATATTGAGTTGGCTATTCTGGGTCTCTTGTTGCTCCATACAGACCTTAAAATCAGTTTGTCAGTATCCACAAAATAACTTACAAAGCTTTGACTGGGATTGTGTTCAATCTATACCTCAAGTTGGAAAGAACTGACAATTTGATAGTATTGAGTCTTCTAATTTGTGAACATGAAATGTCTCTCCATTTATTTAGTTCATATTTAATATATTTCATCAGGGTTTCATAGTTTTCCTCACATAGATATTATACATATTTTGTTAGATTTATACCTAAGTATTTCATTTTGAGAGGTGCTAATGAAATGGTAATGCATTTGTAATTTCAAGTTTCATTCGTTCATTGCTGGTATATAGAAAAGTAATTGACTTTTGTATTTTAACTTTGTATCCTGCTACCTGGCTATAATCACTCTTGGTTTCAAAGCTTCTTTGTCAATTCTTTCAGAGTTTCTACATAGAAAATTATGTCATCTGCAAACACAGTTTTATTTCTTCTATCTCAATGTATATAACTTGTATTTACTTTTCTTGTCTTATTGCATTAGCTAGGACTTCCAGTCAGATTTTGAAAAGAGTAATGAGAGGGGACATTCTCCCCTTGTTCCTGTTCTTACTGGAAAAACTTCGAGTTTATTACCATTAAATATGATGTCAGCTGTAGGTATTTTGTAGATATTATTTGTCTACAAAGGGGGAGTTCCCCTCTATTCCTAGTTTGCTGAGAGTTTCTATCATGAGTGTGTGTTGGATCTCGTCAAATGCTTTTTCTGCATCTATTAATATCATCACGTGACTTCTGTTCTTTAGCCTATTGATGCAATGGATTACATTCATTGATTTTTGATTGTTGAATCAACCTTGCATAACTGAGATAAATTCCACTTGGTCATGGTGTAAAATTACTTTTCTACCTTGTTGGATTTGATTTGTTAACATTGTTTTGAGGACTTTTGTCTCTATGTTAATGGGAGATATTGGTCTGTGTAATGTGATGGCTTTTCTTGTAATGTCTTTGACTGGTTTTAACATAGGCTAATGCTGATCTCATAGAATGAGTTAGGAATTATTTTCTTTGTTTCTTCTGGAAGAGATTGTGGAATATGGGTATAAATTTTTTCCTTCTGTGTTTGGTAGAACTCACCAATGAACCCATTTGAACCTAGTGCTTTCTGTTTTGTAAGATTAGTTATCATCAATTTAATTTCTTTAACAGATACAGGCCTATTTAAATTGTTTGTTTCTTCTTATATGAGTTTTGGCAATTTTGTCTTTCAAGGAATTGGTCCATTTCATCTAGGTTATCAAATTTGTGGGCATAGAATTGCTCATAGTATTCTTTTATTACTCTTTTAATGTTCATGGGATCTGTAGTGATGCTCTGTCATTCATTTCTGATCCTAGTAATTTGTATTTTCTCTTTTTTTTCTTTAGTTAGCCTGGGTGGAGGCTTATCAATTTTATCAGTTTCTTCAAAGACTCATCTCCTGGTTTTGTTGACTTTCCCTATTGATTTCCTATTTTCAAGTTCATTGATTTCTGCTCTAATTTTTATTATGTCTTTTCTTCTGCTTAGTTTGAATTCAGTTTGCTCTTTTTGTAGTTTCTATGCTCTGCCTATTTGTAATAAATATTTATTATTTATAGTAAAATAAAATTTTACTTTAAAGTAAAAAGATTAGTGGTTGCCATTAGAGGTTGGAGAGAGGAGAGGGATGAAGAGATGGAGGACTTATTTTAATGTTGCCTTGCAAGGCAGGTCTACTGCCAACAAATTCTCTCAATTTTTATTTGCTTGAGGAATTATTTCTCCCTTCACTTTTCAAGGATAATTTCACAGAGTACAGAATTCTAAATTGATAGTTTTTTATTTCTCTCAACACTTTAAATATTTCACTCTACTCTCTTCTTCTTTTTTCTCCACTCTCTTCTTGCTTGCTTTTATCTTGGGAGAGATTGATACAATTCTTATCTTTTTTCCTTCAGAGGTAAGACTTTCTTTTTCCTTTCTTTTTTTAAGATTTTTTTCTATATCTTTGATTTTAGGAAATTTGAATATAATATGCCTATGTGTAGTTTTTAAGGGGATTTATCCTACTTGGTAGTCTCTGAATTTCCTGGGTCTGTGGTGTGGTGCATGACATTAATTTAGAGACATTCTTAGTCATTAAAGATTTGAATATTTTCTTTCTGTTTCTGTCATTCTTCCCTGCATGGTAGTATTCCCATTGTGGGCATGCTACACCTTTTGTGGTTGTGACAAAACTCTAGAATATTCTATTCTCTTCTTTTCAGTATTTTTTCTCTTTACTTTTCAGTTTTAGAAATTTCAATTGTCATAGCCTCAAGCTCAGAGACTCTTTCCCTCAGTCAAACCCAGTGTACTAATGAGCCCATTGTCCAATTAGTTTTGCTGTGATAATAATATGGCATGTTTTAAAAAGAAGTCCTTTTATAGATTCAAACAGAAGTATTGCAAATTTAATTCTACTATAGCTACGATTTGTCTCATACCTATCCAGTACAGTGTGCATGGGACAGGGGAGGGAAAGGATAGGTGGAGGTTGAGATGATCAAGTTTGGCTGTTAGTTAATACATGTTGAAGCTGGGTGATATGTACATGGAGGTTTACTACACTAGTCTCTCCAATTTTGTATATGTTTGAAATTTCTCATAATAAAACAGATAAAGATAGATTAACAGAGAGCAGAAGAACAATCTAACGCAGAGAATAGATAATGGTCATTTCAGATCTTGGGGAATCACGAAGAATGCTTTCCTGGGCCCCTCACATCATACGTAGGTGACCAAATGGTTTGCCCTTGCCAAGCTTCCTGGCTCAGAAACGATTCCTTCTACAGCTCTGTTATGCTTCTGCTTCTCTAAAAGTTGGTGTCTGTGACTGCCTGCACAGCCCTGGGCAAATCCCACGTGCACTGTTAATCAAGTTTGCTAAGCTGCCACGAAGTCTAGGGGTCACTGATCCCCCTGGACTCTGCTCGGTGCTATTGATTCCTGCCTGCTGCCCCGTGGTCTTGTGACCTCTCTGTGTGCCCCATGGCCTGTGTTTCCTGTCCCTCCAGGAGCGCACTTGTCGGCTCCACCGTTTCCCTTGCTGCAGGGAGTAGTATGTGATGCCTAATGAAATTTACTGGGCAACAATAAGGTTCAAGGTTGGTGCCTTCTGCAGAGGAGTTAAGTCTTATCTGCTTTCAGCACCACTCTCCCTGTGGTACTTGGCCAGACTTGCTGCAGATTTTCAGAGCAATTGGTTTTCAAGCTGTCACTGCTAACCCCGGCTATAGCCTTAGAGGTGACCTTTCTCCGGGCTGGATTATTTATGTCTATCCTGCAGCCTCACTAGGGAAGTGTGTTTTGGCCCCCAAACAAAGATTACTGTCTCCTATATGACCTCAAAATATTTCCCTGCACATGGCTCTCCAGTGGGATACTTTGCTGAAGTTTGCTGACTTTTTATTTTAGTTGCTTAAGATTGTTTTCTTTTTGAGGTACCAGAGGCATCTCTTTGGAGATCTAATGCGTCCATTTCAAATAGGTTAAAAAGTTTGTGCTACAGACAGTGGGCGCAATTTTCAGTTTTAGGATTTGGTACTAGTGTGGCCTGGTGGTTAAGCTCATGGCCATTGTCAGGCTGACTTGGGTTTAGATATCAGCTCCTTCACAGCTATGTGATTTTTAATCTAATTTGTTTAATTTTTAATTGACAAGTATTAGTTGCATATAGTCATATCTTGGAGATATTTCAGGGTTGGTTCCAGATCACCACAATAAAAAGAACATCATAATAAAGCACGTTGCACACGTTTTTGGCTTCCCAATGCATTGTGAAAGTTATATTTACACTATAGTCTATTAAGTGTGCAATAGCATCATGTCTTATAAAGCAATGTGCATGCCTTCATTTAAAAATACTTTGTTGTCAAAAAATGCTGAAACAGAGACACAAAATAAGCACATGTTTTAAAAAAAAATGGTGCTGGTGGATTTGCTTGTTGCAGGGTTACCACAAGCCTTCAATTTGTAAAAAACACAGTATCTTGTGAAGTGCAATAAAGTGAGGTATGCCTGTATATTTACAGTGCACACTGTGATGTTTTGTTATATGTATTTATTCACGTATTTAAATGTTACGGAATAACGAAATCAAATTAATTAACATGTCTATCACCTCATATGCTTCTCTGTTTTTTATGATGAGAGCATTTAAAATCTACTCTATTAGCATTTTGAAATATACAACACATTATGATTAACTATAGCCACCATGCCGTGCAGTAGACCCCAAAAAATGTATTCCTCTGATCTAATGGAAACATTGTCCCTTTCGACCAAGATTTTCCTATTTCACCCCACCCCACCAGACTCTGGTAACCAATAGCTGTGTGATTATGAAAAATTAGCTCACCCCTGAGCCTCAGTTTCCTCAGCTCTACTGTAGTACTTATCTTGTGGGGAGCTGCAAAGAGTAGGAGAGATACTATGTGCATGCTTGTCACGTTGTGACTCTTCATTAAATGGTAATTACTCATATATTATTGAAAAGATTAACCACAATGTATAGTTATAATTTTGATAGTGACAGCTTTCAAAACTTATAAATTGCACTCCATCATACATCTACTATAACACTTAATACCTTGTGCTGTAATTATTTTAAATTTTTATTATTTTTAAGACAGTCTCTTGCTCTGTTGCCTAGGCTGGAATGCAGTGATGTGATCACAGTCACTGTAGCCTTGAACTCCTGGGCTTCAGCAGTCCTCCTGCTCCAGCCTCCTAAGTAGCTGGGAATATCGGCACAAACCACCACACCCAGCTAATTTTTATTTATTTATTTATTTATTTTTTGAGACAGAGTCTCACTCTGTTGCCTAGGCTGGAGTGCAGTGGTGCAATCCCAGCTCACTGCAGCCTCCACCTCCTGGATTCAAGTGATTCTCCTGCCTCAGCCTCCCAAGTAGCTGGGATTACAGGCACCTGCCACCATGCCCAGGGAATTTTGTATTTTTAGTAGAGATGGGGTTTTACCGTATCAGCCAGGCTGGTTTCAAACTCCTGACCTCAGGTGATCTGCCTGCATTGGCCTCCCAAAATGCTGGGATTATAGGCATGAGCCACCGCTCCTGGCCACACCTAGCTAATTTTTTAAAAGAATTTTTGTAGAGATGAGGATTTGCTGTGTTGCCCAGGCAGGTCTCAAATTCCTGACCTCAGGTGATTCTCCTGCGTGGGCATCCCAGAGTACTGAGATTATAGATGTAAGCCACCATGCCCGGCCAGTAATTATTATTATTATTATTGTTATTTTTTTTGAGATGGAGTCTCGCTTTGTCACCCAGGCTGGAGTGCAGTGGCTTGATCTCAGCTCACTGCAACCTCTGCCTCCCAGGTTCAAGTGATTCTCCTGCCTCAGCCTCCCAAGTAACTGGGATTACAGGCGTGTGCCACCAAGTCTGGCTAATTTTTGTATTTTCAGTAGAGATGGGGTTTTACCATATTGACAAGGCTGGTCTCAAACTCCTGATCCACCCACCTCAGCTTCCCAAAGTGCTGGAATTACAGACGTGAGCCACCGCACCTGGCCCCAGTAATTATTTTTATGGAATTATTTCCTCACCTAGGCTAAATGGCAGAAATTCCCTCTCATTTTTGTCTTCTTACTAATATCTAGCACATTCCTTAGCACCTAATAGGTAATCAATATTTGTTGATTGTAGGAATGGTTGTGACTGTTATCAGCAACCAGTGATACTGACTTTAAAATCATAAAACACACCCAATACGCATGTGCATTCTCATGCACCTTCATATCTGTGATCAAAATATTGACAATCCCCAGACACTGCGTTCCTTATTTACTTCTTTCAGAAGTGGCTATGGAAGCCAACTTAAGGAGATTCCTGGGTCTTTGCTTCTCCTTCCTTACCCTGGAAAGAGTAGAGCATGACATAAAGCCACTAAATGCTGTTCAGGGGGAAAATGAGCTGCTGTTTTGCAGATGCATGTAGATGAAGCTATTGACCTGTGGTTTGAAGGATATTCATTTTCTGTTTTTTCTTGTAGTGTGCAGTCTTCCAAATCCTTATATTGGCTAGAATTTTGCTGGATTTTTCTCAGATACATCTGAGTTTTGAGTTTTGTGCTTCTGGAGCATTGGAAATGGAGCACATCCTGTTTCATGAAGGCCAGTTATGGTGTAATGCAGCAAGTGGAGATACAGATACTGAATCAGGTTCAGATAACTGAAATGAGTGACAGATTAAAGATAATCTTGATTAAGCTTTCTCTACAAAAGTATAGCTCTTCGTTAAAATAGTATAACCATCAACTGATCCTTAATGAAGTACAGTTACACAGTTATTCACGTACGATGAAGACACCAGGTGAAGCAGGATTTAAAAAAATACATCTATTCTTTCTTCTCAAATCTGCAATTTTCTAAAGGCCTACTTACTTTGTTTCCCCAGGAATTTATTTTCTGCACCATAATTCTCTCCTTCTGGCCAGAAGTAATTTGTAATCCTGATTCTGTGACTTGACCCTGGGCAGCCTTCACTGAGAAGCCTTGGAGTTTGACATTCTTTGAGGTTTGGGTTAAATCGTTCTGTCTATATACCATAAAAATGACAACAATGGCAATGATAATAAAACACCAAAATACCTCCGGAACTTCTTGTTTCAGGTACATAAGAAAAGTGTGGAAACTTATTGCCTCAACCTATTCTTTTCTCCCTAAAATCATAACACCTTTAAATGCTTTATATTATCTTTCCAGGGGAAATTCAAGGTGCAACTTTTCCCATTGTGCATTTTCATTTTTCAATACACACACGTACATATGCATATATGCAGATATACACATATCACCACCACACAATAACAACAGAAATTCAATCTTTTCTTTGCATTTTTAAAGCTTTTAGTGTCCATATGACTTTTCAAGGTAGGAAGCATCTCTGCAAGGGAGAGAGATGACTCTGGGACCAACTTCTGCTGCTGCCAATCAGCGCCTTATCAGATACAGGCAGATTTTCTGAAATCCACAAAGTCAGCTTCTGTAGACTCCTAGTTCTTCTCTTCTGGAGACACCTTATTAGTTTAAGTCACTTCCACGTTTTCTACAGAAACATTCCCAATGTATGTGAAATGTACAATTTTAAAAGCAAGCAGAAAAAGAAAAGTTCCATATCGTTCTCTCTAAAGAGGGTGAGGGAATAGAAGAACATGAGCTTATAATCATATGATTTAGACACAACCCTTGACAAGCCCAAGTGACTACTTCAAGGCACTGGAGGAGAAAGTCCAGGGGCAACATGCTGATTAAACATGCTGCACTGAAGTCAGAGTTCTGCATAAATACTATTATGTGTCACTGTTGATTTTCTCCTTTAGCACAACCGAAAATAAATTGCTCGCATTGTGTCCATCATCTCACCTTGAATGGAATTTCCTTAGTGTACAGAATATCAGAAGTGGGGCTGCCTTGCCCCTACAAAATGGCGAAGTAGATAAAGTTTGTTTTTTGCTGCCATCCTACCTTCCTTGCTCGCGTCCCGATTTCCTGGAGTTGTTCCTCAGGCTCTATCCTGTGTCCAATTCCCCAGGGCCTCCTTGCTGTCAGTTAATAATAGCTTTCAATGCTGTTATTCTTCTCAGAGTTTTTGCATTTTAATAGGACCCCTAGGGATTAAAATGCCGCCAGAACCAAAAGAGTGAATCTCTAATGGTGGAATTTTAGGTACCAGTGACAGGCATTGTGGGAGATTTCATGGGGAGGGTTCTCTCAGAAGACAAACACCCCCACAGCTTTTGACTTGACTGACTTGGTGTGGTTGACCCTACAAAGGAGTGTAGGAATGTGAATTAATCTGCCGTGAAATACTGAACGTTATTGCAAAGAAAACCTTCAACTTTACTAATTATACTTTCATGTTTTAATCAACTTTTCAATAAATGAATATGTGGTAATATTGGAGTGTTTCCTGGCTGGGAAAATTATGCGGTATCTTAGGGAAAGTTCTCTGGAGTGACAGTGGAGTAGGGGATGGAGTGGAGTTGTTGGGATGGAAATGCTTAGTAATCTGTGTTCCAGGTCTCAGCCCATTACTGAAGGAAGCAATCACATTGACACAGAAGAGAATCGCCCGATGAACTCTTAGGTACAGGCGTGAAATAATAATAAACCCCATACTGAACTGTTGTTTCCATATACATTTTGCACGTGGACAAAAAAAAAAAACAAAACAAAAAATAAACTAAGATATTCTTCTCACCATTGTTCAGCACAAGAGGATGTCAGATTCCTGCACTTTATCTGGACTTCTCTATCATTCTCTCTTTTTTTTCTCCTGCTAAGTAAACAGTGGAGCTTCATCCATTATTCAGCTATCAGAGACTGTCAGGATTTTCTGGTTGTGGAACTTGGGAGTTCTTAACATTTCTTTAAAACTGTGGAAAAATGTATTTGCAAAACTGCTGGAAAGGGAAACGAAGAGAGATATCAACCCCTACAATATAATTAATCCTTGTGAGCTTCTCCCCCAGAGGGCTAACTTGAGTTTTTCTTTAGTAATGGGAATTTAGTTTTGTTTCTTTCTTTTTTTTTGGTTGTCATTATTCACACTTAACTACCTGTGGCAAGTACTGTGGAGGAGAGAGACTGCTGCAAACAGGTTTGGGGGCGCACAGGAAGGAAGGGCTTTGAAACCATGCCCCGTGAGAAAATGCATAGAGCTGCTGCGTACCACTCTACCTCAAAGCTGGTAAACACACAGCCCTCTCTACAAGCCAAATGTTACGAATTCTATTTTTATAGCTCTTGGAAGGCTTTCTGCAATCTTTTCCGTGTTGAATGCTGCAGTTAAAAGATATCTTTAGGAGAGATTTTCCAGATCAAAAGTTGCAGGTATAAGAATATTGAAAAGAATGTAAAATCTTGTGCATGCAAATATCTATTTTATTGCTTTCATCTTTCGAATCAAGGAGGCACAGTAAATGACCCCTTCAGGCAGGGGAGTCATTGCACCATCATATTTCCTGCAAGATTTCTTTTGGGTAAATTGCAAAGCATTATTGGAATATAATAGTGCAAGGCACTACTGGAGTATTTACTGTTTCATAGATTGCAAAGCACTATTGGAGTGTGCCTTCATTAGAATGGTGGAAAAATTATTCTTGTGAAGTTAATCATAATCTGCATCAATCTGAGGTTGTAATACATTATTAAATGCATTAGAGAGTGCTCAGAATAGAAATGGTGGATTCTTGTGAGCCTGCATTGGTGAACAAAGAAAAGGAAGCACACTCCTTTCCTCTGTTTTTTTTTTTTTTTTTTTTTTTCATTATTCTTTGATAAAGTGATTACTGTTAGAGTAGTGGATTGCTGTAAACTTGATGTAATCATGATTTAATAAATAACTGGAAAAATTCTCTCATGGTAGAATGTGAGTGTTCAGGTGGAAATAATGACAATAATGACAGCTGACACCCAGGAAACACTTGTTATATGTAGGGAGAAATGTCAAAAGAAGGGATCTAGTTAGAAAGATCCATAGCTTGTGAACAACCATATATCAAAAGTCACCAATATTATCCCAAAGAGCAGAGGTTCTCAGGGGAATCTTATAGAGTTTCATATCTTTCGAATACTACTAATGGCTGCATGAAGACAAAGAAGACATTTGTGGAAATCTAGGTGGAATAGCCAACAAGATTGATGAAACTATCAATATTTAATATAGAATCCAGTGAAAATACGTATCTGAGCACTCACAATTTAGCTCCTTGGGAGTGGGTACATAATATATTGGGGATTCTACAATTTTAACTGGGAGATCCACACATCAACAACTAAAATAAGATGCAATTAACAAGATGTGCATTTAAGCCTGCATTCGAATCCCTGTTCTAACACTAATTTGTACAATCTCGAGCTAGTTACACTTAGTCTCTAGAATTCTCAATGTTCTTATTTAGAAAATGGGATAATATTAGTACTTATAATAGAATTTAATAGGATAGGCCATGTCAGATACTTAGCATAGTAGCACCCAACACCTTTTAGCTATTATTATTATTACTGTCATCACAGTTGTTACTAAGAATAATAAATATGGATAATAAATACGGCTAGCATGGTGGCTCATGTCTGCAGTTCAGCACTTTGGGAGTCCAAGTCAGAAGGATTGCTTGAGGCCAGGAGTTCGATATCAGCCTGGGCAACAAAGTGAGAATCTGTCTCTCAAATAATAATAATAATAATATTAATAATAAATACTATAGTAGAGATATCTAGTCCTTGTAGGTAACTGCACATTTTATCAAGATAATGATGAATTTAACATTCAAGCAATCAGTGCAAGAAAGGATTGGGGAAGTTAGGCAAAATAAATGTTCATGTGAAACGGAGTGAAGGTTTTTGTTAAAAATCAACTTCGTTTTCACCAGTGGTGTAAATGAGCTATTGAAAAATAGAATGGCTAAATGAATAAAAGCATATTGCCCAGGTTGGCAAAGTTGAGAGTGTCTTAGTGTTCTAAAATAGTCAGATCCTATATGAAGGACTGGGCTCAGTTCTGAACAGCCAGCTCTGAGATAGACGGATTAGGGATGACTCGAGAGTCTTGAGGGAGGTGATAAAGGATACGGGTTAAGGGCACAGAAGAAAGCTTTGGAAAAACTGGGTAACTGCTTTCAATGGGTTTTCAGGCATTTCACTGATCACACAAATCAATTTTATTTATTTATGTATTTATTTATTTTTTGAGACAGAATCTCACTGTGTCACCCAGACTGGAGTGCAGTGGCTCCGTCATGACTCACTGCAGCTTTGACCTCCCAGGCTCAAGGAATCCTCCCGCCTCAGTCTCCCAAGTAGCTGGGACCACAGACCTACAGCACCACAGCAGGCTAGTTGTGTTTCATTTTTGTAGAGGTGGGATCTTGCTGTGTTCATTTTCATAAAGGTGGGGTCTTGCTGTTATGCCCAGGCTGGTCTTGAACTCCCGAACTCAAGCAATTCTCCCAGCGTGGCATCCCAAAGTGCTGGAAGACACATTGATTTTAATTTATAGAGGTCACTGAGCAGCTTATGTCATGGAAAGATTTTCATTGCTTCTACTTCCCAAGAGGAGGGGCATGGCAGGTCACACAGGGCCACATGGGGGAAGGCCAGTGTTGGACAGGAGGTGGAGAAGAGCGAGGAGAGAGCATGGGCCAATCTTCATTGTGTTTTCTGTGGAATAGTCATGGCAGGGCAGGGGAAAAAGCTTAACATAGGCTAGTTTGAATGACGCCAGTGGGTTTGGGGGCAGAGGGGCTGTCCCTAGTTGTTTGGTACCTGGCCCTGCATTGATTTCAGACAGGGAAAATATTGGCCTGGTATGTGTTAGATACAGGAGGTGGTTGGGGTATAGACTTTAGATTGGTTGCTTTGTGTATGAAAGGCACTCACACAGGTCAGTCATTTATCGCCTGAGGAATTAGCTAACCCAGAGGAGGGGGTCAGTCTGTCTTACCCAACTAGTTCCCCCAAGAGGTCAAAACATCATAAAATATAAAAACAAAAAACTATGATTAATACATCAGGGTACAAGCTGTAGCTCCAGGGGAAGAACCAGGAACTAACTATAGGGAGAAGTTCTCTCGAGAGGTAGATTTTAGGGAAAAAGAAAAATAAATCTTTCTGTGAAACAGGACCATCGGAAAGTGGAAAGAATGTCTTTGTGACACCAAGAATGCCTGAACTCAGATATATTCTAGGATGGCATAACCAAGTTGCTCATGTTATAGGTGGGATTCTTTCAAGGACTGGGAGGTTGGAATAAGCTCCAACTCATAGACTCTATTATTTGATGACCGATGGCATGCCTAGAAGGAAATAGGATGTCCATTGCTTCTCTTCATGTACTACTCCTTAATTTCTCAGGAGCAGGACCAACTTAGAAAGATTAAAATTCAGCACTGGGAATAAGTGACATTTTTATATATAGTTGTAATAACTGGGGCTCTGACGGGAAAGACTGGAAATCAGCCACTGGAAAAAAGAACCCCTATTTTAGTGCCAGTTAAGTGGGAGCCAAGTGGCCAGATGCCTATGTTAAAAACAATGGGCTGACCTTGAGTTCTCCTGAGAAACTGCAGACTATAAGGTTTGTATTGGCAAAGTCTTTCTATGAAGTCATTCTTCCACTAGAAATATATTGAGCTCTGGCTTGGCCCTGTCCACTGGGGACTTTACTGTGTGTTAGGACCATTTTTTTCAGAAATAGCTTTTTTTTTTTTTTTTTTTTTAAATGGCTATCATTTTAAGTCTGTGCTTCCATTAAGTATTAAAAGATGCTAACGGATGGTAAGATTCTCAGTTTCCTCTTCCTAAACATGAAGGGATTGTACTAGAATGGTCTAAAGGTTTTCTGATTCTAAAATGCTTTGATTTTGTGACAATATTCTCCGTTGACCCTCAAAACTCTATTCCTTGAATTGACTCTACTTGCATGAACTATGCACTGTTGCTGACAGTGTACTGTGTGCCTGTCTAGTGTTATTCTAGGTGTTTCCATTTGTTATCAGATAGGTAGGGTTGCTCTTATTTTATAGCCAAAGAAGCAGAGACTCAGATTAGTGACTTGTCCAAGATCAAGGAGCTAACAAAGGGGAAGATTAGGGAAGATTAAGTCTCTCTCTGTCTACCTCTTCCTGTCCTATTGCAGAGTTCCATATTACAGTGATGAGCATCAGAAGCTGCCAGAAAATGACGCTGGGAATGCCATTCTTTGTTTGACAGTAAAGTCACTGCCTCTGGCTTGGAAGTATTCATCACTGTATCTGAGATCTAAGAATTGATGGTGGTTAATTAGGGTCCCACTTGCCCCTCTTTCCAGATAAGAGTTTGTTTTTTCTGGTAAAGGTGTGGAGGGGAGAGAAACAAAAAAGAGAAAAGATATATTTAAAAATCATGGAAGGGGGCGGAGCAAGATGGCCGAATAGGAACAGCTCCAGTCTCCAACTCCCAGCGCGAGCGACTCAGAAGACCGGTGATTTCTGCATCTTCAACTGAGGTACTGGGGTCATCTCACTAGGGAGTGGCGGACAATCGGTGCTGGTCAGTTGCTGCAGCCTGACCAGCGAGAGCTGAAGCAGGGCGAGGCATCGCCTCACCTGGGAAGTGCAAGGGGGAAGGGTATCCCTTTTCCTAGCCAGGGGAACTGAGACACACAACACCTGGAAAATCGGGTAACTCCCACCCCAATACCGCGCTCTAAGCAAACGGGCACACCAGAAGAATATATCCCTCACCTGGCCAGGAGGGTCCCACGCCCACGGAGCCTCCCTCATTGTTAACACTGCAGTCTGCCGCGATCTAACCGCAAGGCAGCAGCGAGGCTGGGGGAGGGGCGCCCGCCATTGCTGAGGCTTAAGTAGGTAAACAAAGCCGCTGGGAAGCTCGAACTGGGTGGAGCTCACAGCAGCTCAAGGAAACCTGCCTGTCTCTATAGACTCCACCTCTGGGGGCAGGGCTCAGCTAAAAAAACAACAGGGGAAACAGCAGAGGCCTGAGCAGACGCGAACGACTCTGTCTGACAGCTTTGAAGAGAGCAGTGGATCTCCCAACACGGAGGTTGAGATCTGAGACGGGACAGACTGCCTGCTCAAGTGGGTCACTGACCCCTGAGTAGCCTCACTGGGAGACATCCTCCACTAGGGACAGTCTGACACCCCACACCTCACAGGGTGGAGTATACCCCTAAGAGGAAGCTTCCAAAGGAAGAATCAGACAGGTACACTCGCTGTTCAGCAATATTCTATCTTCTGCAAACTCTGCTGCTGATACCCAGGCAAACAGGGTCTGGAGTGGACCTCAAGCAATCTCCAACAGACCTATAGCTGAGGGTCCTGACTGTCAGAAGGAAAACTATCAAACAGGAAGGACACCTATACCAAAACCCCATCAGTACGTCACCATCATCAAAGACCAGAGACAGATAAAACCACAAAGATGGGGAAAAAGCAGGGCAGAAAAGCTGGAAATTCAAAAAATAAGAGCGCATCTCCCCCTGCAAAGGGGCGCAGCCCATCACCAGCAACGGATCGAAGGTGGTCAGAGAATGACTTTGACGAGATGAGAGAAGAAGTCTTCAGTCCATGAAACTTCTCAGAGCTAAAGGAGGAATTACATACCCAGTGCAAAGAAACTAAAAATCTTGAAAAAAGAGTGGAAGAATTGACAACTAGACTAATTAATGCACAGAAGGTCATAAACGAAATGACAAAGATGAACACCATGACACGAGAAATAAGTGACAAACGCACAAGCTTCAGTAACCGACTCGATCAACTGGAAGAAAGAGTATCAGCGATTGAGGATGAAATGAATGAAATGAAGCGAGAAGAGAAACCAAAAGAAAAAAGAAGAAAAAGAAATGAACAAAGCCTGCAAGAAGTATGGGATTATGTAAAAAGACCAAATCTACGTCTGATTGGGGTGCCTGAAAGTGAGGGGGAAAATGGAACCAAGTTGGAAAACACTCTTCAGGATATCATCCAGGAGAACTTCCCCAACCTAGTAGGGCAGGCCAACATTCAAATTCAGGAAATACAGAGAACGCCACAAAGATACTCCTCCAGAAGAGCAACTCCAAGACACATAATTGCCAGATTCACCAAAGTTGAAATGAAGGAAAAAATCTTAAGGGCAGCCAGAGAGAAAGGTTGGGTTACCCACAAAGGGAAGCCCATCAGACTAACAGCAGACCTCTCGGCAGAAACTCTACAAGCCAGAAGAGAGTGGGGGCCAATATTCAACGTTCTTAAAGAAAAGAATTTTCAACCCAGAATTTCATATCCAGCCAAACTAAGTTTCATAAGTGAAGGAGAAATAAAATCCTTTACAGATAAGCAAATGCTTAGAGATTTTGTCAACACCAGGCCTGCCTTACAAGAGACCCTGAAGGAAGCCCTAAACATGGAAAGGAACTAACCGGTACCAGCCATTGCAAAAACATGCCAAAATGTAAAGACCATCGAGGCTAGGAAGAAACTGCATCAACTAACGAGCAAAATAACCAGTTAATATCATAATGGCAGGATCAAGTTCACACATAACAATATTAACCTTAAATGTTAATGGACTAAATGCTCCAATTAAAAGACACAAACTGGCAAACTGGATAAAGAGTCAAGACCCATCAGTCTGCTGTATTCAGGAGACCCATCTCACATGCAGAGACATACATAGGCTGAAAATAAAGGGATGGAGGAAGATCTACCAAGCAAATGGAGAACAAAAAAAAGCAGGGGTTGCAATCCTAGTCTCTGATAAAACAGACTTTAAACCATCAAAGATCAAAAGAGACAAAGAAGGCCATTACATAATGGTAAAGGGATCAATTCAACAGGAAGAGCTAACTATCCTAAATATATATGCACCCAATACAGGAGCACCCAGATTCATAAAGCAAGTCCTTAGAGACTTACAAAGAGACTTAGACTCCCATACAATAATAATGGGAGACTTCAACACTCCGCTGTCAACATTAGACAGATCAACGAGACAGAAAGTTAACAAGGATATCCAGGAATTGAACTCATCTCTGCACCAAGTGGACCTAATAGACATCTATAGAACTCTCCACTCCAAATCAACAGAATATACATTCTTCTCAGCACCACATCGCACTTATTCCAAAATTGACCACATAATTGGAAGTAAAGCACTCCTCAGCAAATGTAAAAGAACAGAAATTATAACAAACTGTCTCTCAGACCACAGTGCAATCAAACTAGAACTCAGGACTAAGAAACTCAATCAAAACTGCTCAACTACATGGAAACTGAACAATCTGCTCCTGAATGACTACTGGGTACATAACGAAATGAAGGCAGAAATAAAGATGTTCTTGGAAACCAATGAGAACAAAGATACAACATACCAGAATCTCTGGGACACATTTAAAGCAGTGTGTAGAGGGAAATTTATAGCACTAAATGCCCACAAGAGAAAGCAGGAAAGATCTAAAATTGACACTCTAACATCACAATTAAAAGAACTGGAGAAGCAAGAGCAAACACATTCAAAAGCTAGCAGAAGGCAAGAAATAACTAAGATCAGAGCAGAACTGAAGGAGATAGAGACACAAAAAGCCCTCCAAAAAATCAATGAATCCAGGAGTTGGTTTTTTGAAAAGATCAACAAAATTGACAGACTGCTAGCAAGACTAATAAAGAAGAAAAGAGAGAAGAATCAAATAGACGCAATAAAAAATGATAAAAGGGATATCACCACCGACCCCACAGAAATACAAACTACCATCAGAGAAGACTATAAACACCTCTACGCAAATCAACTAGAAAATCTAGAAGAAATGGATAATTTCCTGGACACTTACACTCTCCCAAGACTAAAACAGGAAGAAGTTGAATCCCTGAATAGACCAATAG
This sequence comes from Rhinopithecus roxellana, assembly GCF_007565055.1. Classification (NCBI taxonomy): domain Eukaryota; kingdom Metazoa; phylum Chordata; class Mammalia; order Primates; family Cercopithecidae; genus Rhinopithecus; species Rhinopithecus roxellana. Next base: position 123,487,214 of record NC_044559.1, on the reverse strand, counting down.
CAGGCTCTGAAATTGAGGCAACTATTAGTAGCCTACCCACCAAAAAAAGTCCAGGACCAGATGGATTCAAAGCTGAATTCTACCAGAGGTACAAGGAGGAGCTGGTACCATTCCTTCTGAAACTCTTCCAATCAATTGAAAAAGAGGGAATCCTCCCTAACTCATTTTATGAGGCCAACATCATCCTGATACCAAAGCCTGGCAGAGACACAACAAAAAAAGAAAATTTTAGACCAATATCCCTGATGAACATCGATGCAAAAATCCTCAATAAAATACTGGCAAACCGGATTCAGCAGCACATCAAAAAGCTTATCCACCATGATCAAGTGGGCTTCATCCCTGGGATGCAGGGCTGGTTCAACATTCGCAAATCAATAAACGTAATCCAGCATATAAACAGAACCAAAGTCAAGAACCACATGATTATCTCAATAGATGCAGAAAAGGCTTTTGAGAAAATTCAACAGCCCTTCATGCTAAAAACGCTCAATAAATTCGGTATTGATGGAACATACCTCAAAATAATAAGAGCTATTTATGACAAACCCACAGCTAATATCATTCTGAATGGGCAAAAACTGGAAAAATTCCCTTTGAAAACTGGTACAAGACAGGGATGCCCTCTCTCACCACTCCTCTTCAACATAGTGTTGGAAGTTCTGGCTAGGGCAATCAGGCAAGAGAAAGAAATCAAGGGTATTCAGTTAGGAAAAGAGGAAGTCAAATTGTCCCTGTTTGCAGATGACATGATTGTATATTTAGAAAACCCCATTGTCTCAGCCCAAAATCTCCTTAAGCTGATAAGCAACTTCGGCAAAGTCTCAGGATACAAAATTAATGTGCAAAAATCACAAGCATTCTTATACACCAGTAACAGACAAGCAGAGAGCCAAGTCAGGAATGAACTTCCATTCACAATTGTTTCAAAGAGAATAAAATACCTAGGAATCCAACTTACAGGGGATGTAAAGGACCTCTTCAAGGAGAACTACAAACCACTGCTCAGTGAAATCAAAGAGGACACAAACAAATGGAAGAACATACCATGCTCATGGATAGGAAGAATCAATATTGTGAAAATGGCCATACTGCCCAAGGTTATTTATAGATTCAATGCCATCCCCATCAAGCTACCAATGAGTTTCTTCACAGAATTGGAAAAAACTGCTTTAAAGTTCATATGGAACCAAAAAAGAGCCCGCATTGCCAAGACAATCCTAAGCCAAAAGGACAAAGCTGGAGGTGTCACGCTACCTGACTTCAAACTATACTACAAGGCTATAGTAACCAAAACAGCATGGTACTGCTACCAAAACAGAGCTATAGACCAATAGAACAGAACAGAGTCCTCAGAAATAATACCACACATCTACAGCCATCTGATCTTTGACAAACCTGAGAGAAACAAGAAATGGGGAAAGGATTCCCTATTTAATAAATGGTACTGGGAAAATTGGCTAGCCATAAGTAGAAAGCTGAAACTGGATCCTTTCTTTATTCCTTATACGAAGATTAATTCAAGGTGGATTAGAGACTTAAATGTTAGACCTAATACCATAAAAACCCTATAAGAAAACCTAGGTAGTACCATTCAGGACATAGGCATGGGCAAGGACTTCATGTCTAAAACACCAAAAGCAACGGCAGCAAAAGCCAAAATTGACAAATGGGATCTAATTAAACTAAAGAGCTTCTGCACAGCAAAAGAAACTACCATCAGAGTGAACAGGCAACCTACAGAATGGAAGAAAATTTTTGCAATCTACTCATCTGACAAAGGGCTAATATCCAGAATCTACAAAGAACTCAAACAAATATACAAGAAAAAAACAAACAACCCCATCAAAAAGTGGGGAAAGGATATGAACAGACATTTCTCAAAAGAAGACATTCATACAGCCAACAGACACATGAAAAAATGCTCATCATCACTCGCCATCAGAGAAATGCAAATCAAAACCACAATGAGATACCATCTCACACCAGTTAGAATGGCAATCATTAAGAAGTCAGGAAACAACAGGTGTTGGAGAGGATGTGGAGAAATAGGAACACTTTTACACTGTTGGTGGGATTGTAAACTAGTTCAACCATTATGGAAAACAGTATGGCAATTCCTCAAGGATCTAGAACTAGATGTACCATATGACCCAGCCATCCCACTACTGGGTATATACCCAAAGGATTATAAATTATTCTACTACAAAGACACATGCACACGTATGTTTATTGCAGCACTATTCACAATAGCAAAGACTTGGAATCAACCCAAATGTCCATCTGTGACAGACTGGATTAAGAAAAGGTGGCACATATACACCATGGAATACTATGCAGCCATAAAAAAGGATGAGTTTGCGTCCTTTGTAGGGACATGGATGCAGCTGGATACCATCATTCTTAGCAAACTATCACAAGAAGAGAAAACCAGACACCGCATGTTCTCACTCATAGGTGGGAAGTGAACAATGAGATCACTTGGACTCGGGAAGGGGAACATCACACACTGGGGCCTATCATGGGGAGGGGGGAGGGGGGAGGGATTGCATTGGGGAGTTATACATGATATAAATGATGAATTGATGGGTGCTGACGAGTTGATGGGTGCAGCACACCAACGTGGCACAAATATACATATGTAACAAACCTGCACATTATGCACAGGTACCCTAGAACTTAAAGTATAGTTTAAAAAAAGTAAAAAAATAATCATGGAAATATTTTGATTTTTCTTTCATTTAATTATTTATTTTTGTCCCACATTTAATATCAGTTTTTGTTTGCTCCAATTCTACCTAAGGCAAGAAAAAAATTCCCTTTTACTTCTAAAATTCTGTTTATTTTTTCTTCGATATTTCTTTTACATTTTTTTCTTTTCTTTTTCTTTTCTTTTTTTTTTTTTTTGAGGCAGAGTCTCACACTGTTGCCCAGGCTAGACTGCAGTGGCACGATCTTAGCTCTCTGCAACTCTGCCACCCAGGTTCATGTCATTCTCCTGCCTCAGCCTCCCAAGTTGCTGGGACTACAGGTACCTGACACCACACCCAGCTAATTTTTTGTATTTTTAGTGGAGATGGGGTTTCACCGTGTTAGCCAGGATAGTCTCTATCTCCTGACCTCGTGATCCACCCTTCTCGGCCTCCCAAAGTGCTGGGATTACAGGCATAAGTCACTGCACCTGGCCCTCTTTTAAAAATTTTTAAATAATGTTCATGGGTGCATAGTAGGTGTATATATTTGTGGGGTGCATGACATATTCTGATATAGGTATACAATGTGTAATAATCACATCAGGGTAAATGGGGTATGTGTCATCTCAATCATTGATTATTTCTTTGTGTTACAAATATTTCAATTATGCTTTTCTGTTTCAATATGCAAAGACAGATACCTGTCTTGCTTTTAAAATCCATCTGAGCTCAAGATGCCATTCAAATTGGGCATTCTAAGGTAGTGAAGGTTGTTTGAGAATTCTGGACATTCAGTACTCACTTGGGGCACTTGAACTCTTATCCAGTTCTAGAAAACAAGCTATTTCCATCTGGAAGGCCTCTAAATTCTCATGGGAAATATATCATATTAGTTTTCTTTCTCAGATATGGGTTGCTGATCTCCATTTATTTTTGTCAATCATGTGGTCACCATAACTGAAATTGTCATTTAATGTGTTATTGCTATGACAAACCTCAACTCAATTTATTTTAAAATAAACACACCAACTATGTCAGGTATGGTGTTTTGTAATGCCCAAAAAATTGGGAGTGGGAGGTTCGTTTATAAATTCATGATGTTTAGGCTCAAGCATCTGTCAGGACTTTGAATTGTCTGGAAAATAGATACTAACCAACTAGGCTAAACAGTTTCTGTGGCCATCTGTTCAGAATTAAAACGTGGAGGAGGAAATTAGATTAATCATTCTGCAGTTTGGGGAATTCAGTATGACGATCTGTGTTTACTGTGAATGCTTTTATTTTTAAGCATTTGAATGAAAGTTTTTCTACAACTGGCTTCCACTATATATTTGTGAAAATGAACTTTAAGGTGTGTGTGTGTGCATGTATATTTGTGCCATGTGGTATGTGGACATGTGTGACACAATTTTGGGGATGTGGTGGTGGCAGGTGAGACAGCCAAGTGGCTAGGCATATCATAGGCTTTAATGTTAGATAACTTTTGGGTAAGAATACTTTACTTTTCTCAAGTGTAAAAGGGAGTAATAACATTATTTATTTCATAAGGCCTTGTAAGGATTATGTAAGACAATTATTGCATGTAAAGTACTTTGTGTAATGCCTGGCACATAGTAAACACGCACTAAATATTAGTCATTATTCTGTGTCAACATTTATCATCATCATCATCATCATCATCACCGTTATCACCTTTGTCCTCTTATTTCAAAATACAAAACGAATTTTAAACCCTTCAGGAATAGCGTTCTTTAGGTTTATCTTCTAATAGGTATTTACTGCATTAGTAACAAATTAAAAGGGGTGTGTGTGTGTGTGTGTGAGTGTGACTATGAGCATAAGTATTGGTGTGTGAAAGTGTTGATGAGTGTTTGTTTTGGTAGATCCAATCTTTAAAAACTCTGATCCACTTAAATTAATTGCTTCATTTGCAGAACTAATGCCTGGTATTAACAGAGAATGACTCCTTTCCCCGTTTTAAATATACAGATACACTATTGAATATGTTGTTACAGTGAATGTTAAAATAATGACTAATACACAAGGGGCCAATTTAGCAGGAACTCTTATTCATGACTTCCTGCAACTGGGCTGCTGATGGAAGTATACAATTACAGGTCAGAAATTGTAGATAACAGAACACTGGAAAATTGAGTGTAGGCCAATGCCAATAGAAATCAGCCCCCAAGCTCCTTTCAATATAGATTTAAAGAAATTGAAGCTATCTTGGGTATAATCTTGCTTCATCTTTGTCTCTCCTCTTCCACTTCTTTTGGACTCCCACTTCAACCTCATCACCCCCAACCACCAGTTCATAATGACCAGAACTCAACTTCCCTTCCTCCCTCTTTCCTTTCTTCCCTCTCTTCTTCCCTCCTTTCTTTCCTTCTTTCTTTCCTTTTCCCCTCTCTCCTCCTTCCCTCCCTTCTTCTCCCTCTTTCTCTTTCCTCTATTGCCCTTTATTCCCCAATACATCAACTGGGCATACACTATGTGTCAAGCCTTGTGCTAGATTAAGTGGTGAATAATACAGACATTTTATTTGCTTTCCTGAAATTTACAGAGCAGACATTAAAAAAATACACACATAATTAAGGTTAACATTTTTGACAATGAAAGAGAAGTTCACAGTGTATGAGAGTTTGTAACAGGGGTCTAACTTGTGTTATGGTGGATGGACAAGAAAAATCGTTATGGCAGGATTACATTTGAGCTTGATGGTGGAAGAGGAGTTCACTAAGTGAAGCGTAGAGGCAGGTGTTTTTATTAGAAGGAATAGCTCAACTTATGTGAAGGCCTTGAGAGAAGAAAAATCACGGACAGTGGGGAACTGAGTCTGGAAAGAAAACAGCTGGAAGAAGAGCAGCTTGAGGCTTTTGTCTTTCTTCTAAGAGAAGCGAACAGCAATGGAACGATCTTCAAAGTGATTGTGTTGAAATATTGTATTTCAAACATAATGAAAATTATACGATGTAATAAACAAAGGTATGTATGCACAGTAAATACCTTCTTCAGGTTGGTGATTTATCTTGTTTATGACGTTTTTTGACATACAATAAGCTTTAGCTTTTAATTTAGTGAAAGAATGTCATGTTTCCATTTATAGTTTGTGTTTTTCGTTGTCTAGTTTAAAAAATCATTACCCAAGATGTTATCCTAAGATATTTCTCGTATTATTTTCTAAATTTTTAAGAGTCTGATACTTCACTTTTAGGTCTTGAATCCAACTGAATTTATTTTTGTGTATGGATGTAATTTTACTCTATTTTCCTTATGAATAATCAATCGTTCTAGTACCATTTAAGTTTTTCATCCTTTATCCTTCCCTTAATTTACATTGTCACTTTTTCTGTATGTCTAGTTTTCATATATGTGTGGTTCTCTTTCTGTACTCTCTATTGTCTTCCATGGGTTTGCTTGTAGATTTCATTACTATAGAACATGTAACTTCCTAAAATGTCTTGGTATTTTACATCATAAATTGTTGTTCTAGCTCTTGACATTTGTTCTCCATATGAGTTTAAGGAGCAGCTTGTCAATGAAAACCTCTTTGGGGCTTTTAATCAGAATGGCTTTACATTTATAGATTAATTTTCAAAGAACTTGTACCTTTACTCTGAGTTTTTCTATCTATAAATGTAGTTGCTCTCTCATTTATTCTGAAATTCTTGTATGTCTGTTAATAATTATTTTTTATAAAGTTCTTAGATATTTTTGTTTGTTAGATTAATATCAGCTATTTCTAATTTTGATAGGAATTTTCTGTGGGAATTTAAAAAATTATATTTTATATTATGTTTTAAGTGGCTATTACTGGTATAAAATAAAGTGATGTTGACTTTGTATCTAGCACCTTACTGTACTCTTTTATACATTCGATTCGTAAGTTTTTAAAAATATTTGTTCTTCTTCTAATAGCCAAGTAAGCTCCTATCAGACTGAGCTTTCACCTTTAATAACTATCCACATTGAACAGACAAACAAAAGAAAAGGAAAATTAAATAAAGCAAAAAGAGAAAACAAAGGCAACACTAGAAGGCACTGGAAGGTGAACCAAAGCAGGACTATTAAGAAAAGGAGTTGATGCTTGAAAGAAGGCAATGACTCTAGATGAGCGTCTCATTTTTAGGCAACTGAGGGGATTCTGCAGCATGTGAGGCAGCTAAAATTCCAAGAGAAAATCTGTAGTATTTCTAGCATGAATAACCAGAGGAAAAATTTAGGCAACAACAGTCTCTGTGGCGTTAAGGCGGAATCTCAGCAGAGAGCCAGAAAGGGAATCTCCAAATTGTTTGTATAAACTCTGCCCAAATCTTGGTTAACACTTGAGCCATGTATACATATATATATATCTCTCTCTATGAGGCAGACTCTGAGAAGCTCAACTAACAATACAAGAAGTGAACTGAGGTTTGAATTGCTATGAAACACAGAGATTTAATTTTGAGTCTAGTTATATTAATTGCCTTGTAAACTAACCCAAACAATTCATACTCTTTGAAAGACTAGTGATAAAACTCAGAGATTCCATAACATAATATTCACAATGTCCAGGATAAAATCCAATATTATTTGATTGCAAAGATTCAGGTATATGTGACCCATTCTCTAGGGAAAGAAAATCAACAGAGACCATTACTGGCTGTTGAAATTATCAGGCAAACTGTATAAAGGAGCAGCTATAAAAATGCTCAATGCTGTAAAAGAAAATATGCTCAGAATGGACAAAGGGAGAAAAAATTTCAGCAGAAGAATAAGAATTCAGAAATACGGAAATTCTAGAACTAAAAAAATATTAAATTAAAAATTCACTAGACAGTCTTAACAATTGAATGGAGATGACAGGCAATTGTAGTTATCTTAATGATTGATCAATAGAAACTACACAATATGAAGAACAGAGAGAAAAAAGACGAGGAAAAAATGAACAGAGCCCCAGAGAACTGTGGAGAAATAATGCTGTCTAACATATGCATAACTGGGGTCCCAGAAGTATAGGAGAGAGATAATGGGCAGATAAAATTACTTAAAGAAAATGTGCTGGGTGTGTTTGCTCACACCTGTAATTGCAGAACTTTGGGAGGCTGAGATGGGTGGATTGCTTGAGCTCAGGAGTTCAAGACCAGCCTGGGCAACATGGCGAGACACAATCTCCACCAAAAACACAAAAAATTAGCCAAGCATGGTGGCGCATGTCTGTAGTCTCAGCTACTCAGGAGGCTGAGGTGGGAGAATCGCCTGAGCCTGGGAGGTCGAGGCTGCAGTGAGCTGTGATTGCTCTGGGTGACAGAGTGAGGGCCTCTCTCAAAAAAAAAAAAAAAAAAAAAAAAAAAAAAAAAAAAAAAAAAAAAAAAAAAATCATAATGCTAGAAAAGTTTCCAAATTTGATAAAAGATACAAATTTACAGTTTCAAGAATTTCAATAAATTGTAGAATAAATTGACATGTCTAAGCACATTACAGTCAAACTGATGAAAACCAAAGCTGAAGGGAAAGTCTTCAAAACAGAGAAAAATGATACATTATATATAAGGAAGCAATTATTCAAATGACTGATGACTTCATCAAACAATAGAGTCCAGAAGTTAGTGAAATAACATATGTAAGGTGGTGAAAGAAAACGAAAAAAATCTGTCAACCCAGAATTTTATATCCAGATAAAATGTTCTTAATAGGAATAATAACTACACAAAAATATTTTCAGATGAAAGAAATGAAGGGAGTTTATTTCCAGCAGAACTAGCAATGCTAAATTTCAAGAAATATTCCAGTTGTAAAAGTGCTAAAAGACGTTTGTCATGCTTAAAGGAAATGATACCAGATCCTTCTGAAGGAGAGAAGAACATGAGAAATAGTTAAAATAATAGATAAACTTTCAAGTCTATATTTTCCTCTTAATTACTTGATAGTATATATTCTCTTTTTAAATTAATTTTTTTTTATTATACTTTAAGTTCTAGGTACATGTGCATAACGTGCAGGTTTGTTCCATATGTATACTTGTGCCATGTTGGTGTGCTGCACACATCAACTCGTCAGCACCCATCAATTCATCATTTATATCAGGTATAACTCCCAATGCAATCCCTCCCCCCTCCGCCCTCCCCATGATAGGCCCCGATGTGTGATGTTCGCCTTCCCGAGTCCAAGTGATGTCATTGTTCAGTTCCCACCTATGAGTGAGAACATGCGGTGTTTGGTTTTCTGTTCTTCTGATAGTTTGCTAAAGATGATGGTTTCCAGCTACATCCATGTCCCTACAAAGGATGCAAACTCATCCTTTTTTATGGCTGCATAATATTCCATGGTGTATATGTGCCACCTTTTCTTAATCCAGTCTGTCGCTGATGGATATTTGGGTTGATTCCAAGTCTTTGCTATTGTGAATAGTGCTGCAATAAACATATGTGTGCATGTGTCTTTATAGCAGCATGATTTATAATCCTTTGGGTATATACCCAGTAGTGGGATGGCTGGGTCATATGGTACATCTAGTTCTAGATCCTTGAGGAATCGCCATACTGTTTTCCATAATGGTTGAACTAGTTTACAATCCAACCAACAGTGTAAAAGTGTTCCTATTTCTCCACATCCTCTCCAGCACCTATTGTTTCCTGACTTTTTAATGATTGCCGTTCTAACTGGTGTGAGATGGTATCTCATTGTGGTTTTGATTTGCATTTCTCTGATGGCGAGTGATGATGAGCATTTTTTTATGTGTCTGTTGGCTGTATGAATGTCTTCTTTTGAGAAATGTCTGTTCATATGTTTTGCCCACTTTTTGATGGGGTTGTTTGTTTTATTCTTGTATATTTGTTTGAGTTCTTTGTAGATTCTGGATATTAGCCTTTTGTCAGATGAGTAGATTGCAAAAATTTTCTCCCATTCTGTAGGTTGCCTGTTCACTCTGATGGTAGTTTCTTTTGCTGTGTAGAAGCTCTTTAGTTTAATTAGATCCCATTTGTCAATTTTGGCTTTTGCTGCCGTTGCTTTTGGTGTTTTAGACATGAAGTCCTTGCCCATGCCTATGTCCTGAATGGTACTACCTAGGTTTTCTTCTAGGGTTTTTATGGTATTAGGTCTAACATTTAAGTCTCTAATCCATCTTGAATTAATTTTCGTATAAGGAGTAAGGAAAGGATCCAGTTTCAGCTTTCTACTTATGGCTAGCCAATTTTCCCAGTACCATTTATTAAGTAGGGAATCCTTTCCCCATTTCTTGTTTCTCTCAGGTTTGTCAAAGATCAGATGGCTGTAGATGTGTGGTATTCTTTCTGAGGAGTCTGTTCTGTTCCATTGGTCTATATCTCTGTTTTGGTACCAGTACCATGCTGTTTTGGTTACTGTAGCCTTGTAGTATACTTTGAAGTCAGGTAGCGTGATGCCTCCAGCTTTGTTCTTTTGACTTAGGATTGTCTTGGCAATGCGGGCTCTTTTTTGGTTCCATATGAACTTTAAAGCAGTTTTTTCCAATTCTGTGAAGAAACTCATTGGTAGCTTGATGGGGATGGCATTGAATCTATAAATTACCTTGGGCAGTACGGCCATTTTCACAATATTGATTCTTCCTATCCATGAGCATGGTATGTTCTTCCATTTGTTTGTGTCCTCTTTGATTTCACTGAGCAGTGGTTTGTAGTTCTCCTTGAAGAGGTCCTTTACATCCCTTGTAAGTTGGATTCCTAGGTATTTTATTCTCTTTGAAGCAATTGTGAATGGAAATTCATTCATGATTTGGCTCTCTGTTTGTCTGTTACTGGTGTATAAGAATGCTTGTGATTTTTGCACATTAATTTTGTATCTTGAGACTTTGCCGAAGTTGCTTATCAGCTTAAGGAGATTTTGGGCTGAGACAATGGGGTTTTCTAAATATACAATCATGTCATCTGCAAACAGGGACAATTTGACTTCTTCTTTTCCTAACTGGATACCCTTGATTTCTTTCTCTTGCCTGATTGCCCTAGCCAGAACTTCCAACATTATGTTGAATAGGAGTGGTGAGAGAGGGCATCCCTGTCTTGTGCCATTTTTCAAAGGGAATTTTTCCAGTTTTTGCCCATTCAGTATGATATTAGCTGTGGGTTTGTCATAAATAGCTCTTATTATTTTGAGGTACGTTCCATCAATACCGAATTTATTGAGCGTTTTTAGCATGAAGGGCTGTTGAATTTTGTCAAAAGCCTTTTCTGCATCTATTGAGATAATCATGTGGTTCTTGTCTTTGGTTCTGTTTATATGCTGGATTGCGTTTATTGATTTGCGAATGTTGAACCAGCCTTGCATCCCAGGGATGAAGCCCACTTGATCATGGTGGATAAGCTTTTTGATGTGCTGCTGAATCCGGTTTGCCAGTATTTTATTGAGGATTTTTGCATCGATGTTCATCAGGGATATTGGTCTAAAATTTTCTTTTTTTGTTGTGTCTCTGCCAGGCTTTGGTATCAGGATGATGTTGGCCTCATAAAATGAGTTAGGGAGGATTCCCTCTTTTTCAATTGATTGGAAGAGTTTCAGAAGGAATGGTACCAGCTCCTCCTTGTACCTCTGGTAGAATTCAGCTGTGAATCCATCTGGTCCTGGACTTTTTTTGGTTGGTAGGCTATTAATTATTGCCTCAATTTCAGAGCCTACTATTGGTCTATTCAGGGATTCAACTTCTTCCTGGTTTAGTCTTGGAAGAGTGTAAGTGTCCAGGAAATTTTCCATTTCTTCTAGATTCTCTAGTTGATTTGTGTAGAGGTGTTTATAGTCTTCTCTGATGGTAGTTTGTATTTCTGTGGGGTCGGTGGTGATATCCCCTTTATCATTTTTTATTGCATCTATTTGATTCTTCTCTCTTTTCTTCTTTATTAGTCTTGCTAGCGGTCTGTCAATTTTGTTGATCTTTTCGAAAAACCAACTCCTGGATTCATTGATTTTTTTGGAGGGTTTTTTGTGTCTCTATCTCCTTCAGTTCTGCTCTGATCTTAGTTATTTCTTGCCTTCTGCTAGCTTTTGAATGTGTTTGCTCTTGCTTCTCCAGTTCTTTTAATTGTGATGTTAGAGTGTCAATTTTAGATCTTTCCTGCTTTCTCTTGTGGGCATGTAGTGCTATAAATTTCCCTCTACACACTGCTTTAAATGTGTCCCAGAGATTCTGGTATGTTGTATCTTTGTTCTCATTGGTTTCAAAGAACATCTTTATTTCTGCCTTCATTTCGTTATGTACCCAGTAGTCATTCAGGAGCAGGTTGTTCAGTTTCCATGTAGTTGAGCGGTTTTGATTGAGTTTCTTAGTCCTGAGTTCTAGTTTGATTGCACTGTGGTCTGAGAGACAGTTTGTTATAATTTCTGTTCTTTTACATTTGCTGAGGAGTGCTTTACTTCCAATTATGTGGTCAATTTTGGAATAAGTGCGATGTGGTGCTGAGAGGAATGTATATTTTGTTGATTTGGGGTGGAGAGTTCTATAGATGTCTATTAGGTCCGTTTGGTGCAGAGATGAGTTCAATTCCTGGATATCCTTGTTAACTTTCTGTCTCGTTGATCTGTCTAATGTTGACAGTGGAGTGTTGAAGTCTCCCATTATTATTGTATGGGAGTCTAAGTCTCTTTGTAAGTCTCTAAGGACTTGCTTTATGAATCTGGGTGCCCCTGTATTTGGTGCATATATATTTAGGATAGTTAGCTCTTCCTGTTGAATTGATCCCTTTACCATTATTTATGGCCTTCTTTGTCTCTTTTGATCTTTGATGGTTTAAAGTCTGTTTTATCAGAGACTAGGATTGCAACCTCTGCTTTTTTTTGTTCTCCATTTGCTTGGTAGATCTTCCTCCATCCCTTTATTTTGAGCCTATGTATGTCTCTGCATGTGAGATGGGTCTCCTGAATACAGCAGACTGATGGGTCTTGACTCTTTATCCAGTTTGCCAGTCTGTGTCTTTTAATTGGAGCATTTAGTCCATTAACATTTAAGGTTAATATTGTTATGTGTGAACTTGATCCTGTCATTATGATATTAACTGGTTATTTTGCTCGTTAGTTGATGCAGTTTCTTCCTAGCCTCGATGGTCTTTACATTTTGGCATGTTTTTGCAATGGCTGGTACCGGTTGTTCCTTTCCATGTTTAGGGCTTCCTTCAGGGTCTCTTGTAAGGCAGGCCTGGTGTTGACAAAATCTCTAAGCATTTGCTTATCTGTAAAGGATTTTATTTCTCCTTCACTTATGAAACTTAGTTTGGCTGGATATGAAATTCTGGGTTGAAAATTCTTTTATTTAAGAACGTTGAATATTGGCCCCCACTCTCTTCTGGCTTGTAGAGTTTCTGCCGAGAGGTCTGCTGTTAGTCTGATGGGCTTCCCTTTGTGGGTAACCCGACCTTTCTCTCTGGCTGCCCTTAAGATTTTTTCCTTCATTTCAACTTTGGTGAATCTGGCAATTATGTGTCTTGGAGTTGCTCTTCTGGAGGAGTATCTTTTTGGCGTTCTCTGTATTTCCTGAATTTGAATGTTGGCCTGCCCTACTAGGTTGGGAAAGTTCTCCTGGATGATATCCTGAAGAGTGTTTTCCAACTTGGTTCCATTATCCCCCTCACTTTCAGGCACCCCAATCAGACGTAGATTTGGTCTTTTTACATAATCCCATACTTCTTGCAGGCTTTGTTCATTTCTTTTTCTTCTTTTTTCTTTTGGTTTCTCTTCTCGCTTCATTTCGTTCATTTGATCCTCAATCACTGATACTCTTTCTTCCAGTTGATCGAGTCGGTTACTGAAGCTTGTGCATTTGTCACGTATTTCTCGTGTCATGGTTTTCATCTCTGTCATTTCATTTATGACCTTCTCTGCATTAATTATTCTAGCTATCAATTCTTCCACTCTTTTTTCAAGATTTTTAGTTTCTTTGCGCTGGGTATGTAATTCCTCCTTTAGCTCTGAGAAGTTTCATGGACTGAAGCCTTCTTCTCTCATCTCGTCAAAGTCATTCTCTGACCAGCTTTGATCCGTTGCTGGCGATGAGCTGCACTCCTTTGCAGGGGGAGATGCACTCTTATTGTTTGAATTTCCAGCTTTTCTGCCCTGCTTCTTCCCCATCTTCGTGGTTTTAGCTGCCTCTGGTCTTTGATGATGGTGACGTACTGATGGGGTTTTGGTATGGGTGTTCTTCCAGTTTGATTGTTTTCCTTCTAATAGTCAGGACCCTCTGCTGTACGTCTGTTGGAGATTGCTTGAGGTCCACTCCAGACCCTGTTTGCCTGGGTATCAGCAGCAGAGGTTGCAGAAGATAGAATATTGCTGAACAGCGAGTGTACCTGTCTGATTCTTCCTTTGGAAGCTTCCTCTCAGGGGTGTACTCCACCCTGTGAGGTGTGGGGTGTCAGACTGCCCCTAGTGGGGGATGTCTCCCAGCTAGGCTACTCGGGGATCAGGGACCCACTTGAGCAAGCAGTCTGTCCGTTCTCAGATCTCAACCTCCGTGTTGGGAGATCCACTGCTCTCTTCAAAGCTGTCAGATAGAGTCGTTCGTATCTGCACAGGTCTCTGCTGCTTCCCCTGTTGTTGTTTAGCTGTGCACTGTCCCCAGAGGTGGAGTCTACAGAGACAGGCAGGTTTCCTTGAGCTGCTGTGAGCTCCACCCAGTTCGAGCTTCCCAGTGGCTTTGTTTACCTACTTAAGCCTCAGCAATGGTGGGCGCCCCTCCCCCAGCCTCGCTGCTGCCTTGCGGTTAGATCGCAGACTGCTGTGCTAGCAATGAGGGAGGCTCCGTGGCAGTGGGACCCTCCCCGCCAGGTGTGGGTATAATCTCCTGGTGTGCCCGTTTGCTTAAAGTGCAGTATTGGGGTGGGAATTACCCGATTTTCCAGGTGTTGTGTGTCTCAGTTCCCCTGGCTAGGAAAAGGGATTCCCTTCCCCCTTGTGCTTCCCAGGTGAGGCAATGCCTTGCCCTGCTTCAGCTCTCACTGGTCGGGCTGCAGCAGCTGACCAGCACAGATTGTCCGGCACTCCCCAGTGAGATAACCCCAGTACCTCAGTTGAAAATGCAGAAATCACCAGTCTTCTGTGTCGCTTGCGCTGGGCGTTGGAGACTGGAGCTGTTCCTATTTGGCCATCTTGCTCCCGATAGTATATATTCTTATTTAAGGCATAAAGTATAAGAATGACTTGTTTATAAATCCATATATATATATATATAAAACAACTATAGGATCAAAGCTGAGAAGTGTTGTCAGTGTACCTATATTATTGCAAAATTTCTATATTATATTAAAAGGATTACAATAATAGCTGTAGTCTTTTTTTTTTTTTTTTTTTTTTTTTTTTTTTGAGACAGAGTCTCGCTCTATCACCCAGGCTGGAGTGCAGTGGCGCGATCTCAGCTCACTGCAAGCTCCACCTCCTGGGTTCCCGCCATTCTATGCCTCAGCCTCCCAAGTAGCTGGGACTACAAGCGCTGCCACCTCGCCCGGCTAGTTTTTCGTATTTTTTAGTAGAGATGGGGTTTCACCCTGTTAGCCAGGATTGTCTCGATCTCCTGACCTCGTGATCCACCCGTCTTGGCCTCCCAAAGTGCTGGGACTACAGGCTTGAGCCACCGCGCCCGGCCAATAGCTCTAGTCTTTTGGATTTCTTCTGTGCACCTACAAATAAAGGCAAATTTTGTCTTTTTCTTTTTCTTTTTCATACTTATTATTTATTTTTCATGTCCTATTGAATTGAGTAGGGCATTCAAGGTAATGTTAAATACAAATTGTGGTAACTGGAAACTAAAAAGTTCTTGACTTGGATAAAAATTTTCTAAATTTCAAACCGAAGTGCAACATTTATGTAAGTATGTGGGGAGGTATTTTACTTTAAGAATTTTCCTATTCCTATCTAGTTTTCAAACATATTTGAATAATGAAAAGATGTTGAATTTCACTTAGTAATTTTATTTTTTTCTGAGATGGAGTCTCTGTCACCCAGGACAGAGTGCAGTGGCATGATCTCGGCTCACTGCAACCTCTGCCTTCCAGGTTCAAGCTATTCACCTGCCTCAGCCTCCTGAGTAGGTGGGATTACAGGCACATGCCACTATGCCAGGCTAATTTTTGTATTTTTAGTAGAGGTGGGGTTTCACCATGTTGGCCAGACTGGTTTGGAACTCCTGACCTCAGGTGATCCACCCGCCTTGGCCTCTCAAAGCGCTGGGATTACAGGCATGAGCCACCACACCCGGCCCATCTAGTGTTCTTTCTCCATTTATTGACAGTTTGATTTTCAGTCTCTGACTATGCTGTATTATATTAATAGATTTTTCTCTGATGTTGAAATATTGTTAAAATCCTTATATATTTTACTTGGTCTTGGTCATGATGGTTACATGGTGCATTACTTTTACAAACATCTAAATTTGATTTGCTTTTTAAAAATTAATTTCTAAGGATTTTTGCATGTATGTACACACACAAGATTTATCTATAACTTTCTTTTTTTTTATTATACTTTAAGTTCTAGGGTACATGTGCATAATGTGCAGGTTTGTTACATATGTATACTTATGCCATGTTGGTGTGCTGCACCCATCAACTCGTCAGCACCCATCAATTCATCATTTATATCATGCATAACTCCCCAGTGCAATCCCTCCCTCCTCCCCCCTCCCCATGATAGGCCCCAGTGTGTGATGTTCCCCTTCCCGAGTCCAAGTGATCTCATTGTTCACTTCCCACCTATGAGTGAGAACATGCGGTGTCTGGTTTTCTCTTCTTGTGATAGTTTGCTAAGAATGATGGTTTCCAGCTGCATCCATGTCCCTACAAAGGACGCAAACTCATCCTTTTTTATGGCTGCATAGTATTCCATGGTGTATATGTGCCACCTTTTCTTAATCCAGTCTGTCACAGATGGACATTTGGGTTGATTCCAAGTCTTTGCTATTGTGAATAGTGCTGCAATAAACATACGTGTGCATGTGTCTTTGTAGTAGAATAATTTATAATCCTTTGGGTATATACCCAGTAGTGGGATGGCTGGGTCATATGGTACATCTAGTTCTAGATCCTTGAGGAATTGCCATACTGTTTTCCATAATGGTTGAACTAGTTTACAATCCCACCAACAGTGTAAAAGTGTTCCTATTTCTCCACATCCTCTCCAACACCTGTTGTTTCCTGACTTCTTAATGATTGCCATTCTAACTGGTGTGAGATGGTATCTCATTGTGGTTTTGATTTGCATTTCTCCGATGGCGAGTGATCATGAGCATTTTTTCATGTGTCTGTTGGCTGTATGAATGTCTTCTTTTGAGAAATGTCTGTTCATATCCTTTCCCCACTTTTTGATGGGGTTGTTTGTTTTATTCTTGTATATTTGTTTGAGTTCTTTGTAGATTCTGGATATTAGCCCTTTGTCAGATGAGCAGGTTGCAAAAATTTTCTCCCATTCTGTAGGTTGCCTGTTCACTCTGATGGTAGTTTCTTTTGCTGTGTAGAAGCTCTTTAGTTTAATTAGATCCCATTTGTCAATTTTGGCTTTTGCTGCCGTTGCTTTTGGTGTTTTAGACATGAAGTCCTTGCCCATGCCTATGTCCTGAATGGTACTACCTAGGTTTTCTTCTAGGGTTTTTATGGTATTAGGTCTAACATTTAAGTCTCTAATCCACCTTGAATTAATCTTCATATAAGGAGTAAGGAAAGGATCCAGTTTCAGCTTTCTACTTATGGCTAACCAATTTTCCCAGCACCATTTATTAAATAGGGAATCCTTTCCCCATTTCTTGTTTCTCTCATGTTTGTCAAAGATCAGATGGCTGTAGATGTGTGGCATTATTTCTGAGGACTCTGTTCTGTTCCATTGGTCTATATCTCTGTTTTGGTACCAGTACCATGCTGTTTTGGTTACTGTAGCCTTGTAGTATAGTTTGAAGTCAGGTGGCGTGACGCCTCCAGCTTTGTCCTTTTGACTTAGGATTGTCTTGGCAATGCGGGCTCTTTTTTGGTTCCATATGAACTTTAAAGCAGTTTTTTCCAATTCTGTGAAGAAACTCATTGGTAGCTTGATGGGGATGGCATTGAATCTATAAATAACCTTGGGCAGTATGGCCATTTTCACAATATTGATTCTTCCTATCCATGAGCATGGTATGTTCTTCCATTTGTTTGTGTCCTCTTTTATTTCACTGAGCAGTGGTTTGTAGTTCTCCTTGAAGAGGTCCTTGACATCCCTTGTAAGCTGGATTCCTAGGTATTTTATTCTCTTTGATGCAATTGTGAATGGAAGTTCATTCCTGATTTGGCTCTCTGCTTGTCTGTTACTGGTGTATAAGAATGCTTGTGATTTTTGCACCTTAATTTTGTATCCTGAGACTTTGCTGAAGTTGCTTATCAGCTTAAGGAGATTTTGGGCTGAGACGATGGGGTTTTCTAAATATACAATCATGTCATCTGCAAACAGGGACAATTTGACTTCTTCTTTTCCTAACTGGATACCCTTGATTTCTTTCTCTTGCCTGATTGCCCTAGCCAGAACTTCCAACACTATGTTGAATAGGAGTGGTGAGAGAGGGCATCCCTGGCTTGCGCTAGTTTTCAAAGGGAATTTTTCCAGTTTTTGCCCATTCAGTATGATATTAGCTGTGGGTTTGTCATAAATAGCTCTTATTATTTTGAGGTACATTCCATCAATACCGAATTTATTGAGTGTTTTTAGCATGAAGGGCTGTTGAATTTTGTCAAAAGCCTTTTCTGCATCTATTGAGATAATCATGTGGTTCTTGTCTTTGGTTCTGTTTATATGCTGGATTACGTTTATTGATTTGCAAATGTTGAACCAGCCTTGCATCCCAGGGATGAAGCCCACTTGATCATGGTGGATAAGCTTTTTGATGTGTTGCTGAATCCGGTTTGCCAGTATTTTATTGAGAATTTTTGCATCGATGTTCATCAGGGATATTGGTTTAAAATTCTCTTTTTTTGTTGTGTCTCTGCCAGGCTTTGGTATCAGGATGATGTTGGCCTCATAAAATGAGTTAGGGAGGATTCCCTCTTTTTCTATTGATTGGAATAGTTTCAGAAGGAATGGTACCAGCTCCTCCTTGTACCTCTGGTAGAATTCAGCTGTGAATCCATCTGGTCCTGGACTTTTTTTGGTTGGTAGGCTATTAATTGTTGCCTCAATTTCAGAGCCTGCTGTTGGTCTATTCAGGGATTCAACTTCTTCCTGTTTTAGTCTTGGGAGAGTGTAAGTGTCCAGGAAATTATCCATTTCTTCTAGATTTTCTAGTTGATTTGCGTAGAGGCAGTTTATAGTATTCTCTGATGGTAGTTTGTATTTCTGTGGGGTCAGTGGTGATATCCCCTTTATCATTTTTTATTGCGTCTATTTGATTCTTCTCTCTTTTCTTCTTTATTAGTCTTGCTAGCGGTCTGTCAATTTTGTTGATTTTTTCAGAAAACCAACTCCTGGATTCATTGATTTTTTGGAGGGTTTTTCTGTGTCTCTATCTCCTTCAGTTCTGCTCTGATCTTAGTTATTTCTTGCCTTCTGCTAGCTTTTGAATGTGTTTGCTCTTGCCTCTCTAGTTCTTTTAATTGTGATGTTAGAGTGTCAATTTTAGATCTTTCCTGCTTTCTCTTGTGGGCATGTAGTGCTATAAATTTCCCTCTACACACTGCTTTAAATGTGTCCCAGAGATTCTGGTATGTTGTATCTTTGTTCTCATTGGTTTCAAAGAACATCTTTATTTCTGCCTTCATTTCGTTACGTACCCAGTAGTCATTCAGGAGCAGGTTGTTCAGTTTCCATGTAGTTGAGCGGTTTTGATTGAGTTTCTTAGTCCTGAGTTCTAGTTTGATTGCAGTGTGGTCTGAGAGACAGTTTGTTATAATTTCTGTTCTTGTACATTTGCTGGGGAGTGCTTTACTTCCAATTATGTGGTCAATTTTGGAATAAGTGCGATGTGGTGCCGAGAAGAATGTATATTCTGTTGATTTGGGGTGGAGAGTTCTATAGATGTCTATTAGGTCCACTTGGTGCAGAGATGAGTTCAATTCCTGGATATCCTTGTTAACTTTCTGTCTCGTTGATCTGTCTAATGTTGACAGTGGAGTGTTGAAGTCTCCCATTATTATTGTATGGGAGTCTAAGTCTCTTTGTAAGTCTCTAAGGACTTGCTTTATGAATCTGGGTGCCCCTGTATTTGGTGCATATATATTTAGGATAGTTAGCTCTTCCTGTTGAATTGATCCCTTTACCATTATGTAATGGCCTTCTTTGTCTCTTTTGATCTTTGATGGTTTAAAGTCTGTTTTATCAGAGACTAGGATTGCAACCCCTGCTTTTTTTTGTTCTCCATTTGCTTGGTAGATCTTCCTCCATCCCTTTATTTTGAGCCTATGTATGTCTCTGCATGTGAGATGGGTCTCCTGAATACAGCAGACTGATGGGTCTTGACTCTTTATCCAGTTTGCCAGTCTGTGTCTTTTAATTGGAGCATTTAGTCCATTAACATTTAAGGTTAATATTGTTATGTGTGAACTTGATCCTGTCATTATGATATTAACTGGTTATTTTGCTCGTTAGTTGATGCAGTTTCTTCCTAGCCTCAATGGTCTTTACATTTTGGCATGTTTTTGCAATGGCTGGTACCGGTTGTTCCTTTCCATGTTTAGGGCTTCCTTCAGGGTCTCTTGTAAGGCAGGCCTGGTGGTGACAAAATCTCTAAGCATTTGCTTGTCTGTAAAGGATTTTATTTCTCCTTCACTTATGAAACTTAGTTTGGCTGGATATGAAATTCTGGGTTGAAAATTCTTTTATTTAAGAACGTTGAATATTGGCCCCCACTCTCTTCTGGCTTGTAGAGTTTCTGCCGAGAGGTCTGCTGTTACTGTGATGAGCTTCCCTTTGTGGGTAACCCGGCCTTTTTCTCTGGCTGCCCTTAAGATTTTTTCCTTCATTTCAACTTTGGTGAATCTGACAATGATGTGTCTTGGAGTTGCTCTTCTCGAGGAGTATCTTTGTGGCATTCTCTGTATTTCCTGAATTTGAATGTTGGCCTGCCCTACTAGGTTGGGGAAGTTCTCCTCGATGATATCCTGAAGAGTGTTTTCCAACTTGGTTCCATTTTCCTCCTCACTTTCAGGCACCCCAATCAGACGTAGATTTGGTCTTTTTACATAATCCCATACTTCTTGCAGGCTTTGTTCATTTCTTTTTCTTCTTTTTTCTTTTGGTTTCTCTTCTCGCTTCATTTCGTTCATTTGATCCTCAATCGCTGATACTCTTTCTTCCAGTTGAGCGAGTCGGTTACTGAAGCTGGTGCATGTGTCACATATTTCTCGTGTCATGGTTTTCATCTCTGTCATTTCGTTTATGACCTTCTCTGCATTAATTATTCTAGCTATCTATTCTTCCACTCTTTTTTCAAGATTTTTAGTTTCTTTGCGCTGGGTACGTAATTCCTCCTTTAGCTCTGAGAAGTTTCATGGACTGAAGACTTCTTCTCTCATCTCGTCAAAGTCATTCTCTGACCAGCTTTGATCCGTTGCTGGCGATGGGCTGCGCTCCTTTGCAGGGGGAGTTGCACTCTTATTTTTTGAATTTCCAGCTTTTCTGCCCTGCTTCTTCCCCATCTTTGTGGTTTTATCTGTCTCTGGTCTTTGATGATGGTGACGTACTGATGGGGTTTTGGTATAGGTGTCCTTCCTGTTTGATAGTTTTCCTTCTGACAGTCAGAAGGAGTGTCTGTTGGTCTGTTGGAGATTGCTTGAGGTCCACTCCAGACCCTGTTTGCCTGGGTATCAGCAGCAGAGGTTGCCGAAGATAGAATATTGCTGAACAGTGAGTGTACCTGTCTGATTCTTCCTTTGGAAGTTTCCTCTCAGGGGTGTACTCCACCCTGTGAGGTGTGGGGTGTCAGACTACCCCTAGTGGGGGATGTCTCCCAGCTAGGCTACTCAGGGGTCAGGGACACACCTGAGCAGGCAGTCTGTCCGTTCTCAGATCTCAACCTCCGAGTTGGGAGATCCACGGCTCTCCCCAAAGCTGTCAGACAGAGTCGTTCGCGTCTGCACCGGCCCCCGCTGCTTCCGCTGTTGGTCTTCAGCTGTGCGCTGTCCCCAGAGGTGGAGACTACAGAGACAGGCAGGCTTCCTTGAGCTGCTGTGAGCTCCACCCAGTTCGAGCTTCCCAGCGGCTTTGTTTACCTACTTAAGCCTCAGCAATGGCGGGCGCCCCTCCCCCAGCCTCGCTGCTGCCTTGCGGATAGAACGCTGCAGACTGCTGTGTTAGCAGTGAGGGAGGCTCCGTGGGCGTGGGACCCTCCCGGCCAGGTGTGCAATATATTCTCCTGGTGTGCCTGTTTGTTTAAAGCGCAGTATTGGGGTGGGAGTTACCCGATTTTCCAGGTGTTGTGTGTCTCAGTTCCCCTGGCTAGGAAACCGGATTCCCTTCCCCCTTGCGCTTCCAGGTGAGGCGATGCCTCGCCCTGCTTCAGCTCTTGCTGGTCAGGCTGCAGCAGCTGACCAGCACCGATTGTCCGGCACTCCCTAGTGAGATGACCCCAGTACCTCAGCTGAAAATGCAGAAATCACCGGTCTTCTGTGTCGCTCACGCTGGGAGTTGGAGACTGGAGCTGTTCCTATTCGGCCATCTTGCTCTGCCCCCCTATAACTTCCTTCTATGGCATTGATCCTGTCTCTTTTGGGTAGCAAGGTCTTAACTAATACGCCAAAATGAGTACCTTTTTCTTCTCTTGCAACTCAGAAATAGTTCAAGAGAAATTATCTATTCTACCAATGTTTGGTAAAACTTTCCTTTAAAATGCTCTCAGTCTGATGACTCTTGGAGATGAAGATTTGACTACTTATTTAATTTTAAAATGGATTATTAATTTATTCAGTTATCTATTTCTTCTATACTCAATATTGGTAATATGGTTTGGATCTGTGTTCCCACCAATCTCATGCTTAAATGTAATCTCCAGTGTTGGATGTGGGGCTTGGTAGGAGGTGGGGCCTGGTGGGAGGTGATTGGCTCCTGGGGGAAGAGTTCTCATGAATGATTTAGTCTCAGGTGTTTATAGCAATGTAAGAACAGCAGAATACAATTGGTAATTTTTATTTTCTAAAAAGTTATTTTATAAAGTTTTAAAATTTATTTTCGTAAAATTTTTTGTTGAATTCTCTCAATTGAAAATTTTATGCCTATAATCATGGCTTTCTTTTATTCTCAATATTATTAATATGTGTTTTTTAATTTTTTCTTAACCAGTCTTGCAAGTGATTTGTCATTATCATTTTCAAATAATCAGCTTTGCATTACCTTATGTTAATTTTTGCTTTGATTTTATTTCTTTCTTATTTTTATTATTTCTCTCCTTCTTATATATATTCTTCCCACCAAGCATCTAAATTAAATGCTTAAGCCATCTATATTTCATTTTACATGTTTTATATATTAATACATTTAACATTATAATTTTATACTTAAATACTTTTATGGCTTCATCTCATAATGTTTTATATGTAGTTAATTCATTATTATTGTTTAGTTCTAAACAGTGTTAGTTTTTATTGTGAATTTCTGTTTTACTTATGAGTTAATTTTGGGCACTTAATGTCTCTAATCACACATTTTTTGGTGCTATCTTTGTATATTTTTACAAAATTTGATTACATTTTGATAAGAAAATGTGACTTATATTATACTAAATCTTTGATCTCATTGAGATTTCCTTTGTGACCTAAAATATCACTATTAAAAAATATTTGATATTAAAAGAATGTCTATTTCCAGTTCTTTGAGTGCAGAATTATATACAGCCATTCCTTTCTATCCCCCTTCTATTTCTTCTTACTCATTTTTTCTTAATTCATGTTTTGCCTCGTATTAACATTGCTGTATTAGGTTTGTCTTTAACATATGCGTTTGCCTGGCATATTATTTCTCTTTTATTTTTAATCCTGTAGGGTCTTTTGTTTTAGATATTCTCGTACAAGTAGCATATAGCAGGAGTTTTTATTTTATTTTATTTTCAAAAATAGGGTCTTACCATTTGCCCAGGTTGGAGTGCAGTGCTGTGATCATAGCTCACAGTATCCTCTATCTCCTGGGCTCAAGCTATCCTCCTGCCTCATTCTCCTGAACAGCTGGGACACAGCTGTGCACCACCACATCCAATAAATTTTTAATTTTTTATAGAGACAGGAGTCTTGCTATGTCTCCTAGTCTGGTCTTGAACTCCTGGCCTCAAGGGATCCTCCTGCTTTGGCTTCCTAAAGTGCTGGGATTGTAGGTGTGAGCTGCCACCCCTGACCTATTTTTATAATCATTAGCTAATCTCTATCTTTGAATATATGGATAAATCTGTTTACATTTAATGTACTTACTGATACATTTTTTACCAACCTACTTTGAATTTTCGTTTTTGTTTTCTATTTTTTTTTTTTTTTTTTTTTTTTGAGACAGAGTCTTGTTATGTAGCCCAGGCTGGAGTGCACTGATGCAATCTTGACTCACTGCAACCTCTGCCTCCCAGGTTCAAGTGATTTTTCTGCTTCAGCCTCCTGAGTATCTGGGATTACAGATATGTACCACCATGCCTGGTTAATTTTTGTATTTTTAGTAGAGACAGGGTTTCACCATGTTAGCCAGGCTGGTCTCGAATTCCTGACATCAAGTGATCCACCCGCCTCTGCCTCCCAAAGTGTTGAGATTACAGGCGTGAGCCACCATGCCCACCTTGAATTTTCCTTATACCATCTTCATCTGCCTTTTCGTTTTCACTTTTCTGCTCTCTATTGGATGGACAAAGTTTTCTAGAGTCCCCCCTTTTAATCTGTACTGATTTGGAAGCTACACACCGTGTTTCCATTTTTTGGTTATTTTTAACTTTTTAACCAACACCCTTAGCTGTACATTTTTCTAACATATTATTTCCTTCCTGCCCCTGAATGTGACATGGGCACATATCAACCATCCATGGAATATTGTATCCATCTTAGCATTGGTTTCAGTTTCTTTAAAAAAAAGATTTTTTTTTCACTTAATAGTTAAATATGTTTACTAAAACGTTTTACCTTTTTCCTGATCACTTTTACTTTTAAAATTCTATATACCTATATCTCTGAGTTTATTCTCCCCCCTGAAATAATCCTTTAATTATTTTCCTAGCGAGGCTCTGTGGGTATTTAACTCTTGATTTTTCTAAACACAGATTTCCGCCCCGTGAATCTTGAATTGATAGCTTATCTGTGTATAAAACTTGAGGTTGAGAGCTACTAATTTTTCTTATCAAGTTGAAGATATAATTTCATTGTCTTCCATCATTTATTGTGGCTGATGAGAAGTTCCAATGTTGTTCTAACTGTAGTTCCTTTGCAGATAATCTGTCTTTTCTCTCCGGTAGCTGTAAACATTTTCTTTTTATTCCTCATGTTCTGCAGTTTTACTGTGACAATTCTGGGAATGGCTTTACCATTATTTATCCTGATGGGTACTCGGGATGTACTATCTATTTGAGGATTCATGTCTTCAAATCCGGAAAATTTTAAATTCTGAATAATGCTTCTTCACCCTTTTGTCTGTTTCCTTGTTGGAGAATTCCTGTTGGACCCTTAGATGGTCTCAGTAATTCTCTGTGGCTGTTAATGCATATAATCTTTCCGTACTGCGTTCCGGGCAGATTCCTACTAGTTCTTCACTTCTCTCTGGGTCAGATCTGGGCACGTATCATTCCTTAAGTTTTTTTTTTTTTTTTTAACTCAATGCCTTCATTTTTTTTTTTTTCCATTTACATCTGCTTTTATTTTAATTTCTCACACTTTTAAAATGGAAGTTATTCATTTATCTCATTGGGCAACTGAACGTATCTATTTTAAAGTTTTGCCAGCTGGATCCACACACTTAATTTCTTCTGGGGCATATTCATGTTTTGAAGGTTGATTTTGTTGGCTGTCTTTCTCAGCATTAGATTTCTTCCTCTGTTTTGGAATTTTGCTTTACAGGCTTATTTTGAGTGGGAGGCTTTTGTTTTTGTTTTTCTTCTTTCTGTTTCCTTCTGTGTTCACCCCTGCTGGGCCGGGGGTTTTGTGGTCACCTTTGTGCAGCTGTTCAGGCCTCCCTGCCCTAAACCTGGCGGTGCCACAGTGCTCCTGTCCCACAGTGGCTTTGGGGATATACTGTGGCTTCCTTCCTGTCTTGATCGGACACTGTGTTTCTGTCTTCTTTTTCCTTCCTAGGTTTGTAGCTTATTCAAAACTCTAGCTCCCAGGGGAGAGTTAGCCACAACTTTTAGTTTCTTTTCTGGGTGGGTATTGGGAGCGGGGGTGGGAGTTGGTGAGTGATGCTAGTCCCATACTCTTGAGTGGAGTATTTGTATCCTTTTTACCCCACTGGAACTAAACTGCAGACTGCCACAGCCTCCTTCCAGAAAAGCCGTCTAGTAGTCCCCCAGCTCCAGCAGAGCCCACTGACTTGCATTTCTCTTCTGTTTCTGGTTCATGGGGAGATTTATTTTGTTACTTGAGTTTCACTACGCCTTCAGTGCTCTGTGTTTCTACTTAATCTATTTTTTTCCTCTATATTTGGACTGGGGGAGGCATCTCCCATAAATAGGTCTTAATTAGGAAATGTCATAAATTGAATTATGTTTTAGAAAGAGCTCTCTGGGCTGGGTGCTGTGGCTCACTCCTGTAATTCCAACACTTTGGGAGGCTGAGGTGGGAGGATTGATTGAGGTCAGGAGTTTGAGACCAGCCTGGGTAACATAGTGAGACCCCCAACTCTACAAAAATTTTTAAAGAAATAGCTGGCCGTGGTGGCATGCACCTGTCCCAGCTACTCAGGAAGCTGAGGTGGGAGGATCGCTTGAGCTGAGGAGTTCACGAATACAGTGAGTGATGTTTGTGCCACTGCACTTCAACCTGGGCAACAGAGTGAGACCCTGTCTCTAAATTAAAAAAAAAAAAAAAAAATGGTGGCAGGACAGTTTCCCCTCTAATTTACTGCAAAATCCCAAATCTTTACCAGCTGAGAGACAATTACTACTACCCCAGGGTAGGAATTTGCATTTGCAAAGCCCCACACGTGCTGTTTCCTGGGATCCCCAGAGAGACCCAGGAGGAAACAAGGGCACATGCTGTCATCTCACTTTCAGAAAATGAGAAAACTTGGTTGAGTGACATGTTCCGAGTCACAGAGCCAGTGAGTGTGCAGGACAGCAGTAAGCTCTGCCCTCTGGAGGGTCTCTACCCACAAGTCTTGCAGGTCAGTGTCTTGTTTTGGACCAGATTAAGTGGGTTAAATTTGGGAGCACTTGGTAGAATGAGGGGAGACCCAACTTTTTTCCTTTGAAATCTGGTAACTGGTTCAATAAAAGGGAAGGAAGGAAGGAAGGAAGGAAGGAAGGAAGGAAGGAAGGAAGGAAGGAAGGAAGGAAGGAAGGGAGGAAAATTAAATGCAAATAATCAGACTACTGTCTCTGTCTGGTTCTCTGGTCAGTTTGTGGTGGGGTCTAGTTGGGTGTAGTTCACACCTTGGCAGGTCGGGAGACCTGTGCCCTGGGGGTGATCACAGATCAGTACATCTGGGAGTGAGGACTGCTCTCTGAACTATTTGTGTTTGTCGGGGCCAGCACAAAGAGGTTCATGAGATCCCATGGTGCTTTCTGCTTTTTCCCCACTGTTTTCATCTAGGTAAAATCAGATGCCATGTGGGGAATGGAGGGGAAGGAGAATCGTAAAAGGCCATGTGAAGTCTGAGGGCCAGAGGATGCAAGGGAAGGGAGTCTATAGACCCACACACAAGCCTCTGACACGCCAGGCCTCGTGCACGACCGCAGGATGCAGTGTGAGCCACGACAAAACCCTCCATTCCCCAGGGCAATCCTTAAGTCTCGCGGACAGACATGCAGGTAGACACATCTAAGGTGGGAAATTAAGAATAGCATTTCCCTTAGATGGCGAGGAGCTTTGTGGGCTGATTCAGAGCACAGTTTCCAGGCTGGGAAGGCAGGTCTCTCCCCAGCTGTCTCCCTCAGCTGGGGATTCAGGGAAGGAAGCCAAATGTGGCTCTAAGCCAAAAATGGAGTGCCCGTTTTCTCAGAATCAATTGTCAGCACTGGCAAAACTTCCCTAGTGGTGACCAAAATCGCTCCCTTGGAGGCGTGTATTTTCTGCTTTTCTCTGTTTCAGGTAAGAAAGACTCAGAAAAGGGAGAGAAGGCAGAGCCAGTCATGACACAGAGCCTCAGCAGAGGCTGGTCTCCAGCGTCAGGCACTGATGACATTCACTGAGCCACAGCCCATGCCTAGAAGGTTTCCGATGTTCACATAGACCACAGACCTTCTCCAGAAGTCACCACCAACAGGGGCTACAAGGTCACTGACAAAGAAATATATCAGAGTGCCATTCTAACAAAATAGATTCTTAAAAAAACATGCTGTGATAGAGGCAGAGTAATGACAAGAAGGGTATTGCAGGAATAACTTTTATTGCCTCTGTACTGCTCCCTCCCAAGAATATCTCCCCACATGTCTGTGAATATCTTTGCAACTTCCTGTATAATTCTAGTAATTCTAATATAAGTATTTAATAGACAGTGCAGGTCATTGGAAACCTTCAAATTCCAGTTAATTTGGATACTTTACTAAACATGATTACTGTCCATGTGGCTTAGGCTTCAAAGGAGAAAATTAAATAATGGGAATGTCATTTGATATGGTTTGGCTGTGTCTCCATCCAAATCTCATCTTGAATTGTAGCTCCCATAATTCCCAAGTGTCATGGGAGGATTCAGTGGGAGGTAATTGAATCATGGGGGTGGGTCTTTCCCATGCCGTTCTTGTGATAGTGAATAAATCTCATGAGATCTGATGTTTTTATAAATGGGAGTTCCCCTGCACAAGCTCTCTTGACTGCCACCATGTAAAACATGACTTTGCTCCTCCTTTGCCTTCTGCCATGAGTGTGAGGCCTCTGCAGCCATGTGGAGCTGTCAGTCCATTAAATATCTTTCTTTATAAATTACCCAGTCTCAGGTATGTTTTTATTAGCAGCATGAGAACAGACTAACACATTTTGTGTCTAAATAATATCAAACCTGTGATAAGAATGCATTTGATTAGATGAAGAGAGAGCTCCTAGTGTTGGTTCAGTGAGCAGTGCTACTGACCTGCAGCCTCAGCCGGCCCAGGGAGAGAACAGGCCTTTCTGCCTCTAGGCGTCCTACAGACCACAGCACTCACCCCATGCCCAGCCTGGACCCTGCAACTCAGTCAGGACCCTGCTTATCAATCCTGGGCACTTGCTAGGTTTTCTCTTCAGCTGCAGCAGTGCACAGTTAATTACTGAGATGAGGAGAAAATGTCCCCTTCCATGGAAATTATGGAAATGCTATCAGACTTTAAGGATTAATGAGTATGAACAGGTGTGAGATTAGATGCAGCTGAAAAGAATGCGGCATGGCGGCTGGCTGCTTGTTACAGTCATTGTTAAAGCTGCCAAAACAAAACAAGAAATTCAATTGCTCAGGTGATTTTTCTTAAAAACGTTGTTTTTCTTCGTTTTCACTAAGCATTCTCATTTTCTTGCTCATGTAGCTAATAATCCCATTGATTAAGGATTTTGCCTCAGAGGATCAGTTTCATCACTGGTAGATTCACAGAGAGTTGAATGACTCACACACAGGTCTCAGCCTTGTCAATCCAGAGTCCATGCTAATTGGCATCCCTAAGAACAGGCCCCACCAGCTTGAAGTAATTTACAACCTCATGTTTCCAATCAGTCATGTATAAGGGAAAGCTTGCAGGAGTGGTAGGACACTTTTCAGGTAAGTCTTGTCCCTTTTTGCAAAACACACTAGACATGAATCTCAGAACGTTATTGTGCCTTTTTTTTTTTTGGCTGTTCTTGTTGACATTCAAATCTCCCCCAGTCAGCCATGGGGTGACGTTATTCTATTTCAATCACATGTAGGACTCTAAAGCTACAGGGTTGAAGATGCCATGAGATTGCCACCCTCCCACCAGGGGCCCATCCACAGACAATGCATGATGGAATGTGGAGCGTGGGGAGAGCCTCCTTCTGTACTTCGTATATTTGATTAATTAATATGTGAAAGAAATCCATGTCATGTACAAGGTGCTAGAACTGACAGGATGCACCTTTTATAAAGGACTTGTTTTTCCCAGAAGGAGCTTGTATTCGGGGTGGGAGATAAGACTGTTAGTTAGTGGATCTGAAACGGATTTCATCATCTTACTGTCGTAGTAAAGATATGGGGTCCTGGCGAGAGTCAGTGCTCATTGCTGGCATCCCTGAAGGCCCATCCGGGGACTGGCTGTGACCATGAACAGATTAAGGGCCTCCCTTGGTAGTTGCTCCAGTGGGAGTTGTTGGCTTCTGGGTCTTGGGTTCCAGTGACCCAAATTCACAACAAAAAGGGGATTAATGAACTTGATGTCGAATATTCATTTATGCCGAGAAACTTAACTGTGAAGATTAGGATTCTATTTATAACAGCCCTATATAGAGACCCTCGCCTTGTAGGTTGTCCTTCCCCAGGAAAGAATGTGCATCTTTGTGTGGAATTTCTCAAAAGGGAGTGCCTCTCTTGAGGGTGCTGAGGCCTCTTCTGGGAGACTGTGAGCTAAAACTTGCATTCAGCTGAATCATGGCAGGAGGAGAGATGTGAAGGGAGTTTGGAGTGGGGGAGGGCTAATGTTAGCTTCTGGAAAATGTCATTGACCATGAAGGCAGTTTTCCACAGCTGCAATTGAGCAAGCTGTTAATTCATTCATCTCAGCAAAGCCAGAAGGAGACGTTCTGGAGGCAGACTCCAAAACCGCCTAACTGGCCACACTTCTCCCAGCCTACTGGGTGAGGCTGGGAACTTTTCCCAAATCAGACTGAAGTTTTAAAATGCAAATCCTGGTTGAGGTGACACACTGAAATTTATGCTCACTAAATAAAATCACACTACTGGTCAAGTATAAATGACAAATAGCAGACTTGCTTTGTAAACTTTAAGATAGGGAAGGGTGGAGGGAGGGAGTTTGGGGGTAGCTCTGGGAGTTGGAACTCAGGGATGGGGAACATCTAGAGGAGAAGCAGAAGAGAAAGCTCACGTTTGCTGTGATGACGGCCCTACAAACGCTTATTGGTTTACTATGTGCCAGGCACAGGCGGACTACCTAATTCCACTCAGTCGTTGCAACAATGCTATGAAGTACTGATTATTCACTCCCATTTTATTGATGAGGAAGCTGAGGCTTCAGAGGCTACACAGTGAAATTTCTCCCATCCCCAGGAGGCTCTGTGCAGCATTTTGTCATCCCAGCTGCAGGCCTTTGCAGCACAGCTTCGACAGTTTCCACAGTTTTTTTTCTAATCATTCATGTGCTTTGACACAGAGAAAGTTTCATCCCACAAGCGTTATAATTGGGATTTTCATTGGAACTTACACAGCTATGGCAGCCAGTGCTAAGTGGCCCACAGAGAGTTGCTGAGAATTAAATAACACAGTGCAGTTCAGGCCAAGGAGCTTGGGAGACTTCCTGGAAGGGGAAAGATGTGAGCTGTGAGTGGGACCTTGGCGGGAGGAGGCAGGATAAGGACATCTGCATACAGGAATGGGGAGGAGCCGTGGATGACTGAGACTTTAGGAATGAAGATACTAAAGAAATTGGTGGCTACTTTGATAAGATCAGGGATGAAGAAAAGGAAGTGAAAGAAGTTCTGGTAATGGTTGACTAGAGGATGGTGATACCATCTCCTTTTCCTCATTGGAGTCAGATGTAGGCTCTAAATCCGCCCTTTAATCATTAACACCCACCTCCTGCTCTCTTTTTATCTATTACTTGCTTTACTTTTCTGCTCAGCATCATCATACAATATATTTATTTATTTTATTGCCTTCCCTCAACTAGATTGTAAGGTCCCAGTGCAGGGATATTTGTCATTTTGGTTCATTGCTGTGTCCTCAGAACCTGGAGCAATATAAGACTAAGTGTTCTCTGTGTGTGTGTTTATGTATTTGCATTATATGTACATACTATACATATGTGTGTGTGTATAGCCAGAGCAGTTAGTCCTGTTTTATGTTTCATGTAGCTTTTAATTCTTTTTATTTTCTTTTTTGAAACAAGTTTCGCTCTTGTCACCCAGGCTGGAGTGCAGTGGCACAGTCTCAGTTCACTGTGATCTCTACTTCCCAGATTCAAG
The DNA here is from genome assembly GCF_007565055.1 of Rhinopithecus roxellana. Taxonomy (NCBI): domain Eukaryota; kingdom Metazoa; phylum Chordata; class Mammalia; order Primates; family Cercopithecidae; genus Rhinopithecus; species Rhinopithecus roxellana. The sequence goes on along the minus strand of NC_044559.1, from coordinate 123,455,347 downwards.
CGATTCTTGTGGCTCAGCCTCCCAAGTAGCTGGGATTACAGGAACTTGCCACCATGCCTGGCTACTTTTTGTATTTTTAGTAGAGACAAGTTTTCGCCATGTTGACCAGGCTGGTCTCAGACTCCCGAACTCGAGTGATCAGTCTGCCTTGGCCTCTCAAATTGCTTGGATTATAGGCATGAGCCACCATACCCGGCCTACTTTTTAATTCTTAAATAAGAAAATTTCACACAAATAGTAACTAATTTATTCTGCTAATTGTCAATGTAGCAGAAACTGTTCAAGTACCCACAAAACCACTTTGTTTTTTACTTTCAACAGAATATTCAAGAAATTACATGAGATATTCAACACTTCAATATAAAGTAGGCTCTGTACAAGGTGATTTTGCCCAACTGCAGGCGACTGTAAGTGTTCTGAGCACATTTAAGGTAGGCTACCTAGGCTAAGCCCTACTGTTTGGTAGCTTAGCTGTATTAAATGCATTTCAACTTACTATATTTTTGACTTAAAATGAGTTTATCAGGGGTTACCCCATTATAAGCCAAGGAGCACCTGTATTTCCAAATCAACATTTGGGGAATGAAAATATTTAGGACCCAGGGGAATAGAGAGGCCTGAGGAGTCTCTGCAGGTCTTGCTTGTCTGTGGCCGCATGGGAAGAAGGGACTCAGGTGATTGCACGCAGGGTCTGACACAGATGCCTGGGGGCAAGGACCCTGTGGAGTCAGCAGTGAAAAGCTGTGGGCTGGCACTGAAACGAGCAGCTGCTGCCATGTCGCTGAGTGGATATGGGGTGCCAGTGCAATCAGTGATATCACTGAGCCCTGATAGAATGGTGGAAAATATATACTCCCAGCAACATGATTCTGCCAGTGCCTAGAAGAATATAAATGGACATCTTCGATAAGGAGAAAGTAAGGAGGCAGCATGGCTCCTCAAATCTTCCTGCATTGAATTACAGCTAC